>NW_026782186.1:0-600000 GCF_031769215.1 Ylistrum balloti
AAACTCTACCACGACAATAAAAAGTATTGAAACTGTAAGTTAAAAGGGGATTGTTTTAATGAAAACTCTACCACGACAATAAAAAGTATTGAAACTGTAAGTTAAAAGGGGATTGTTTTAATGAAAACTCTACCACGACAATAAAAAGTATTGAAACTGTAAGTTAAAAGGGGATTGTTTTAATGAAAACTCTACCACGACAATAAAAAGTATTGAAACTGTAAGTTAAAAGGGGATTGTTTTAATTAAAACTCTACCACGACAATAAAAAGTATTGAAACTGTAAGTTAAAAGGGGATTGTTTTAATGAAAACTCTACCACGACAATAAAAAATATTGAAACTGACAATAAGTAAAAGGGGATTGTTTTAATTGAAACTCTACCACGACAATAAAAAGTATTGAAACTGTAAGTTAAAAGGGGACTCTACCACGACAATAAAAAGTATTGAAACTGTAAGTTGTTTTAATAAAAAGTATTGAAACTGTAAGTTAAAAAC
Source organism: Ylistrum balloti (assembly GCF_031769215.1). Taxonomy (NCBI): domain Eukaryota; kingdom Metazoa; phylum Mollusca; class Bivalvia; order Pectinida; family Pectinidae; genus Ylistrum; species Ylistrum balloti. The sequence goes on from NW_026782186.1 coordinate 501, forward strand.
TCTACCACGACAATAAAAAGTATTGAAACTGTAAGTTAAAAGGGGATTGTTTTAATTGAAACTCTACCACGACAATAAAAAGTATTGAAACTGTAAGTTAAAAGGGGATTGTTTTAATGAAAACTCTACCACGACAATAAAAAGTATTGAAACTGTAAGTTAAAAGGGGATTGTTTTAATGAAAATACCACGACAATAAAAAGTATTGAAACTGTAAGTTAAAAGGGGATTGTTTTAATTGAAACTCTACCACGACAATAAAAAGTATTGAAACTGTAAGTTAAAAGGGGATTGTTTTAATGAAAACTCTACCACGACAATAAAAAGTATTGAAACTGTAAGTTAAAAGGGGATTGTTTTAATGAAAACTCTACCACGACAATAAAAAGTATTGAAACTGTAAGTTAAAAGGGGATTGTTTTAATTGAAAACTCTACCACGACAATAAAAAGTATTGAAACTGTAAGTTAAAAGGGGATTGTTTTAATTGAAACTCTACCACGACAATAAAAAGTATTGAAACTGTAAGTTAAAAGGGGATTGTTTTAATTGAAACTATACCACGACAATAAAAAGTATTGAAACTGTAAGTTAAAAGGGGATTGTTTTAATTGAAACTCTACCACGACAATAAAAAGTATTGAAACTGTAAGTTAAAAGGGGATTGTTTTAATGAAAACTCTACCACGACAATAAAAAGTATTGAAACTGTAAGTTAAAAGGGGATTGTTTTAATGTAAACTCTACCACGACAATAAAAAGTATTGAAACTGTAAGTTAAAAGGGGATTGTTTTAATTGAAAACTCTACCACGACAATAAAAAGTATTGAAACTGTAAGTTAAAAGGGGATTGTTTTAATTGAAACTATACCACGACAATAAAAAGTATTGAAACTGTAAGTTAAAAGGGGATTGTTTTAATGAAAACTCTACCACGACAATAAAAAGTATTGAAACTGTAAGTTAAAAGGGGATTGTTTTAATTGAAACTATACCACGACAATAAAAAGTATTGAAACTGTAAGTTAAAAGGGGATTGTTTTAATTGAAACTATACCACGACAATAAAAAGTATTGAAACTGTAAGTTAAAAGGGGATTGTTTTAATGAAAACTCTACCACGACAATAAAAAGTATTGAAACTGTAAGTTAAAAGGGGATTGTTTTAATTGAAACTCTACCACGACAATAAAAAGTATTGAAACTGTAAGTTAAAAGGGGATTGTTTTAATTGAAAACTCTACCACGACAATAAAAAGTATTGAAACTGTAAGTTAAAAGGGGATTGTTTTAATTGAAACTCTACCACGACAATAAAAAGTATTGAAACTGTAAGTTAAAAGGGGATTGTTTTAATTGAAACTATACCACGACAATAAAAAGTATTGAAACTGTAAGTTAAAAGGGGATTGTTTTAATGAAAACTCTACCACGACAATAAAAAGTATTGAAACTGTAAGTTAAAAGGGGATTGTTACCACGACAATAAAAAGTATTGAAACTGTAAGTTAAAAGGGGATTGTTTTAATGAAAACTCTACCACGACAATAAAAAGTATTGAAACTGTAAGTTAAAAGGGGATTGTTTTAATGAAAACTCTACCACGACAATAAAAAGTATTGAAACTGTAAGTTAAAAGGGGATTGTTTTAATTGAAATCTCTACCACGACAATAAAAAGTATTGAAACTGTAAGTTAAAAGGGGATTGTTTTAATGAAAACTCTACCACGACAATAAAAAGTATTGAAACTGTAAGTTAAAAGGGGATTGTTTTAATTGAAACTATTCCACGACAATAAAAAGTATTGAAACTGTAAGTTAAAAGGGGATTGTTTTAATTGAAAACTCTACCACGACAATAAAAAGTATTGAAACTGTAAGTTAAAAGGGGATTGTTTTAATTGAAAACTCTACCACGACAATAAAAAGTATTGAAACTGTAAGTTAAAAGGGGATACCACGACAATAAAAAGTATTGAAACTGTAAGTTAAAAATTGTTTTAATTGAAAACTCTACCACGACAATAAAAAAAAACTGTAAGTTATTGAAACTGTATTGAAACTGTAAGTTAAAAGTTGTTTTAATGAAAAAAGACAATAAAAAGTATTGAAACTGTAAGTTAAAAGGGGATTGTTTAATTGAAACTCTACCACGACAATAAAAAGTATTGAAACTGTAAGTTAAAAGGGGATTGTTTTAATGAAAACTCTACCACGACAATAAAAAGTATTGAAACTGTAAGTTAAAAGGGGATTGTTTTAATTGAAACTATACCACGACAATAAAAAGTATTGAAACTGTAAGTTAAAAGGGGATTGTTTTAATTGAAACTCTACCACGACAATAAAAAGTATTGAAACTGTAAGTTAAAAGGGGATTGTTTTAATTGAAACTCTACCACGACAATAAAAAGTATTGAAACTGTAAGTTAAAAATTGGGACAATAAAAAGTATTGAAACTGTAAGTTTAAAGGGGATTGTTTTAATTGAAACTCTACCACGACAATAAAAAGTATTGAAACTGTAAGTTAAAGGGGGATTGTTTTAATCAAAACTCTACCACGACAATAAAAAGTATTGAAACTGTAAGTTAAAAGGGGATTGTTTTAATGAAAACTCTACCACGACAATAAAAAGTATTGAAACTGTGAGTTAAAAGGGGATTGTTTTAATGAAAACCCTACCACGACAATAAAAAGTATTGAAACTGTAAGTTAAAAGGGGATTGTTTTAATTGAAACTATACCACGACAATAAAAAGTATTGAAACTGTAAGTTAAAAGGGGATTGTTTTAATGAAAAATCTACCACGACAATAAAAGTATTGAAACTGTAAGTTAAAAGGGGATTGTTTTAATGAAAACTCTACCACGACAATAAAAAGTATTGAAACTGTAAGTTAAAAGGGGATTGTTTTAATGAAAACTCTACCACGACAATAAAAAGTATTGAAACTGTAAGTTAAAAGGGGATTATTTTAATTGAAACTCTACCACGACAATAAAAAGTATTTAAACACAAAGTTAAAAGGGGATTGTTTTAATTGAAACTCTACCACGACAATAAAAAGTATTGAAACTGTAAGTTCAAAAGGGGATTGTTTTAATTGAAACTATATCACGACAATAAAAGGTATTGAAACTGTAAGTTAAAAGGGGATTGTTTTAATGAAAACTCTACCACGACAATAAAAAGTATTGAAACTGTAAGTTAAAAGGGGATTGTTTTAATTGAAACTCTACCACGACAATAAAAAGTATTGAAACTGTAAGTTAAAAGGGGATTGTTTTAATGAAAACTCTACCACGACAATAAAAAGTATTGAAACTGTAAGTTAAAAGGGGATTGGGACAATAAAAAGTATTGAAACTGTAAGTTAAAAGGGGATTGAAACTCTACCACGACAATAAAAAGTATTGAAACTGTAAGTTAAAAGGGGATTGTTTTAATTAAAAGGGGAAACTCTACCACGACAATAAAAAGTATTGAAACTGTAAGTTAAAAGGGGATTGTTTTAAAACTGTAAGTTAAAAGGGGATTGTTTTAATTGAAAACTCTACCACGACAATAAAAAGTATTGAAACTGTAAGTTAAAAGGGGATTGTTTTAATTGAAACTCTACCACGACAATAAAAAGTATTGAAACTGTAAGTTAAAAGGGGATTGTTTTAATGAAAACTCTACCACGACAATAAAAAGTATTGAAACTGTAAGTTAAAAGGGGATTGTTTTAATTAAAACTCTACCACGACAATAAAAAGTATTGAAACTGTAAGTTAAAAGGGGATTGTTTTAATTGAAACTCTACCACGACAATAAAAAGTATTGAAACTGTAAGTTAAAAGGGGATTGTTTTAATTGAAACTCTACCACGACAATAAAAAGTATTGAAACTGTAAGTTAAAAGGGGATTGTTTTAATTGAAACTATACCACGACAATAAAAAGTATTGAAACTGTGAGTTAAAAGGGGATTGTTTTAATGAAAACTCTACCACGACAATAAAAAGTATTGAAACTGTAAGTTAAAAGGGGATTGTTTTAATTGAAACTATACCACGACAATAAAAAGTATTGAAACTGTAAGTTAAAAGGGGATTGTTTTAATGAAAACTCTACCACGACAATAAAAAGTATTGAAACTGTAAGTTAAAAGGGGATTGTTTTAATGAAAACTCTACCACGACAATAAAAAGTATTGAAACTGTAAGTTAAAAGGGGATTGTTTAATTGAAACTCTACCACGACAATAAAGAGTATTTAAACTGTAAGTTAAAAGGGGATTTTTTAAATGAAAACTCTACCACGACAATAAAAAGTATTGAAACTGTAAGTTAAAAGGGGATTGTTTTAATGAAAACTCTACCACGACAATAAAAAGTATTGAAACTGTAAGTTAAAAGGGGATTGTTTTAATGAAAACTCTACCACGACAATAAAAAGTATTGAAACTGTAAGTTAAAAGGGGATTGTTTTAATTGAAAACTCTACCACGACAATAAAAAGTATTGAAACTGTAAGTTAAAAGGGGATTGTTTTAATGAAAACTCTACCACGACAATAAAAAGTATTGAAACTGTAAGTTAAAAGGGGATTGTTTAATTGAAAACTCTACCACGACAATAAAAAGTATTGAAACTGTAAGTTAAAAGGGGATTGTTTTAATGAAAACTCTACCACGACAATAAAAAGTATTGAAACTGTAAGTTAAAAGGGGATTGTTTTAATTGAAACTCTACCACGACAATAAAAAGTATTGAAACTGTAAGTTAAAAAGTTTTATTGAAACTGTAAGTTAAAAGGGGATTGTTTTAATTGAAAACTCTACCACGACAATAAAAAGTATTGAAACTGTAAGTTAAAAGGGGATTGTTTTAATTCAAACTCTACCACGACAATAAAAAGTATTGAAACTGTAAGTTAAAAGGGGATTGTTTTAATTGAAAACTCTACCACGACAATAAAAAGTATTGAAACTGTAAGTTAAAAGGGGATTGTTTTAATTGAAACTATACCACGACAATAAAAAGTATTGAAACTGTAAGTTAAAAGGGGATTGTTTTAATGAAAACTCTACCACGACAATAAAAAGTATTGAAACTGTAAGTTAAAAGGGGATTGTTTTAATTGAAAAAACTCTACCACGACAATAAAAAGTATTGAAACTGTATTGAAAACTCTACCACGACAATAAAAAGTATTGAAGTTAAAAGGGGATTGTTTTAATAAAAACTCTACCACGACAATAAAAAGTATTGAAACTGTAAGTTAAAAGGGGATTGTTTTAATTGAAAACTCTACCACGACAATAAAAAGTATTGAAAACTCTAAACAATAAAAAGTATTGAAACTGTAAGTTAAAAGGGGATTGTTTTAATGAAAACTCTACCACGACAATAAAAAGTATTGAAACTGTAAGTTAAAAGGGGATTGTTTTAATTAAAACTCTACCACGACAATAAAAAGTATTGAAACTGTAAGTTAAAGGGGGATTGTTTTAATTAAAACTCTACCACAATAAAGAGTATTGAAACTGTAAGTTAAAAGGGGATTGTTTTAATTAAAACTCTACCACGACAATAAAAAGTATTGAAACTGTAAGTTAAAAGGGGATTGTTTTAATTGAAACTCTACCACGACAATAAAAAGTATTGAAACTGTTTTAAGTTAAAAGGGGATTGTTTTAATGAAAACTCTACCACGACAATAAAAAGTATTGAAACTGTAAGTTAAAAGGGGATTGTTTTAATTGAAAACTCTACCACGACAATAAAAAGTATTGAAACTGTAAGTTAAAAATTGTAATTGAAACTGTAAGTTAAAAGGGGATTGTTTTAATTGAAACTCTACCACGACAATAAAAAGTATTGAAACTGTAAGTTAAAAGGGGATTGTTTTAATTGAAACTCTACCACGACAATAAAAAGTATTGAAACTGTAAGTTAAAAGGGGATTGTTTTAATGAAAACTCTACCACGACAATAAAAAGTATTGAAACTGTAAGTTAAAAGGGGATTGTTTTAATTGAAAACTCTACCACGACAATAAAAAGTATTGAAACTGTAAGTTAAAAGGGGATTGTTTTAATTGAAACTATACCACGACAATAAAAAGTATTGAAACTGTAAGTTAAAAGGGGATTGTTTTAATGAAAACTCTACCACGACAATAAAAAGTATTGAAACTGTAAGTTAAAAGGGGATTGTTTTAATGAAAACTCTACCACGACAATAAAAGTATTGAAACTGTAAGTTAAAAGGGGATTGTTTTAATTGAAACTATACCACGACAATAAAAAGTATTGAAACTGTAAGTTAAAAGGGGATTGTTTTAATGAAAACTCTACCACGACAATAAAAAGTATTGAAACTGTAAGTTAAAAGGGGATTTTTTAAATGAAAACTCTACCACGACAATAAAAAGTATTGAAACTGTAAGTTAAAAGGGGATTGTTTTAATTGAAAATCTACCACGACAATAAAAAGTATTGAAACTGTAAGTTAAAAGGGGATTGTTTAATTGAAACTCTACCACGACAATAAAAAGTATTGAAACTGTAAGTTAAAAGGGGATTGTTTTACTTAAAACTCTACCACGACAATAAAAAGTATTGAAACTGTAAGTTAAAAGGGGATTGTTTTAATTGAAAACTCTACCACGACAATAAAAAGTATCTACCACGACAATAAAAAGTATTTAAACACAAAGTTAAAAGGGGATTGTTTTAATGAAAACTCTACCACGACAATAAAAAGTATTGAAACTGTAAGTTAAAAGGGGATTGTTTTAATGAAAACTCTACCACGACAATAAAAAGTATTGAAACTGTAAGTTAAAAGGGGATTGTTTTAATTGAAACTTTACCACGACAATAAAAAGTATTGAAACTGTAAGTTAAAAGGGGATTGTTTTAATGAAAACTCTACCACGACAATAAAAAGTATTGAAACTGTAAGTTAAAAGGGGATTGTTTTAATGAAAACTCTACCACGACAATAAAAAGTATTGAAACTGTAAGTTAAAAGGGGATTGTTTTAATTGAAACTCTACCACGACAATAAAAAGTATTGAAACTGTAAGTTAAAAGGGGATTGTTTTAATTGAAACTCTACCACGACAATAAAAAGTATTGAAACTGTAATACCACGACAATAAAAAGTATTGAAACTGTAAAAGTATTTAAAAGTAAGGGATTGTTTTAATTAAAACTCTACCACGACAATAAAAAGTATTGAAATAAAAAGTATTGAAACTGTAAGTTAAAAGGGGATTGTTTTAATTGAAAACTTTACCACGACAATAAAAAGTATTGAAACTGTAAGTTAAAATTGAAATTTCTAAAAATGTACCGTTTTTTCATTTGGAAGATATATATGTAGCTTTATGTTTAAAAATGTTGGGATACAAACTTCTTCCTCTGTACGGTTTTCATAATCATAAGGTTAGGATTGATTATTGTAATTACAAAAGTGCATTTGTTGTGACGTCACACGAACTTTCACCTGACCTACTGAGGTTAGTGTGGACAAGTAAATGTAAACCATACAACCTCGGAATGAGGCTGATGGGTTTCGTTGTAGCAATCACCTTTTTTATTATAATGTTACTTTGTTCCTTGGTTCAGTGATTATTTATCAGTGTTTTTAGATATATATGTGTGTGTGTGTGTGTGTGTGTGTGTGTGTGTGGGTGTGTGTGTGTGTGTGTGTGGTGTGTGTGTGGCTGTTGGTGTGTGTGTGTGTTTGTGTGTGGGGTGTGTGTGTGTGTGTGTGGGTGTGTGTGTGGTGTGTGTGTGTGTGTGGGTTGGTGTGTGGTGTGTTTGTGTGTGTGTTTGTGTGTGTGTGTATGGCTTGTTGTGTGGTGTGTTTGTGTGTGTTTGTGTGTGTTTGTGCGTATGTGAGGGTGTGTGTGTGTGTGTGTGGTGTTTGTGTGTTTATTGTTGGGTAGGGGGGCGGGCTTCACGTTTCATAGTTCGATGGTTTGTCATGATTAATTGTATTTATTTCATCGTACAATGATTTCTTATTTATATCTTTATTCCTCATTATCCAAGGTTTGATGTTATCACTCCATAATCAAAAAATATATTTTATAAAACGCCATGTTCGATATTTTAATATAATCCAATAACACAAATACAGAGTTAATATTTAAAGGGGGGATGCTGTTGATATTTTTCGTTATAACATATATAAAATACATAAACATATCCGCACTGGTATAGATATTTATTTATGATTTTAAGCACATTCATTCGTGGACAAGTACATTCTCATTCAGCTTACGTTCATCATCATCGTCATCATCATCATCATCCTTGTCATCATCATCATCATTGTAATCATCATCATCATCATCATCATCATCATCATCATCATCATCATCATCCTTGTCGTCGTCATCATCATCATCATCATCATCATCATCATCATCATCATCATCATTGTAATCATTATCATCATTGTAATCATCATTATCATCATCATCCTTGTCATCATAATCATCATCATCATTATCATCATCATCATCATCATCATCATCATCATCATAATAATAATAATCATCATCATTGTCATCATCATCATTATCATTGTCATCATTTAACGAATGTCTTTGTTTTATGGTTCAATGATTATGCATGATAGTATACGTTATGTGTTTCATGCTCGAGTAACTCATTATAAAGATATATTTGTTACGTGGTTAAGCGTTTTACTATAATTTGATTTGTTTTTGTATCTTTTGTACCACATTTAAATGATTTGACACGATTTTATAGTTTGAACCACGGTTCAGTGATTTCCCGTAATAAAACATATTTTTTCCGTGTTTTATAGTGACTTGCCATGCTTTAGTAATTTCCATTATATCTTTGATCTATGATTAAATTATTCGTCATCTTATTATGTCTTTTTCCACGGGTCAGTGACGTTGCATGGTTATGTGCCTTCCCAATGGTTACATGATATGCCGTAAGTAAATTAAAATCATCGGGTTTTGATTTCATGGTTCTATGATTCGCAACAAAATATCTTTGTCTTATGCTTGAGTTTTTTCATCGTGGTTTAAGTAACCCTCAGAAAAGCATGCCTTTGTTTCATGGTTCAGTGATTTTTCCCTTCATCTTCAACAACGGTGTTTACATGCTCAATAACTTAACGAACACTCAAAACAATATGCCTTTGTTTCATGGTTCAGTGATTTTTCCCTTCATCTTCAACAACGGTGTTTACATGCTCAATGACTTAACGAACACTCAAAACAGTATGCCTTTGTTTCATGGTTCGGTGATTAATAACGATTTTTCCCTTCACCTTCAACAACGGTATTTACATGCATCATAAAGATTCTGTTTGTTTGATATGAAGCTAGATGCTTGTTGTCTTGCTTTTTGGCTCCATGGTTGTTCATTCGAGAACGTGACGTTACTTATTTTGATTGACAAAATTGTACATGACGGATATCGTGTATGAAGAAGAAGTCGCTTACTCTTCTGGAACACCTGGTATTATACCTTTATCATCAGTCATACTTTCATCAAATTTGTGTTTAATTTAATATCTTATTTATATATGGGAATTTTCTGTGTACCCCTGGTATTACTCTCCGTGTACGTGAATCTATGTAAATCTTTCTTTTGTTTATATTTTGTCCTTATTTTCCTGATCTTAATTTCGCATTATGATTATGTTGCTATATTGGTATGTTCTTGTTGTTTTTGTTGTTGTCCAATGATTCGATGGTTGAGTATCAAACTCTGCATTATGTTGTGAAAGTCAAAGGTGTGTGATTCAATGATCCTTGGTTCAATGATCCCTACTCGTGGAGGTTTGTTGTTGTTTTATTGGTTTTTTTTTTTTTTTTTTTTTTTGAAAGTATCATCCTACTCTAAGATGATTGTATTCTTTGGCTGCTTACGCCCATTGATGTGAAAAGCGCGTTTGTCTATGGTGTAGACAATGCTACTACAACGAATACCGCCCCGGAATGAAAATGATTTTGACGATTTGATTAACATAACAAACCTACGGTCGAAACGGATACTTGATTATCTCTCAATTAAATTTGATCTCGAGCAATGACGTCATAATGATTTATAACGTCACTAGAGCTGTGGCGTTATTCTATTAGTTTGAAAGCGTGTCCTTGGGAAGTTATGGGGTTGCGGTTCTTAGGGCATACAATGTCAGACGATTAAAAAAATATCTCATTGAACCTCATTTTTCATATAACTACTGTATTGTGCCGTGTACTTTACTGTAAATAATGAATAATCACGAAAAGTTATATTGAAAATGAACGTTATACAAACAAACTGTTGATAAAATGTGACAAAAACACATGAATAATCCACTTACTGATCGCATGGCACAGCCATGTATTAGTTTGAATAAAACGTAGCTTGCTTTTAGGGTGTCGAATGGGTGGGTGGATTGATGGATGGGTGGATAGATGGATGGATGGGTGGAAGTGATGGATGGATGGGTGGATGGGTGGGTGAATGGATGGGTGGATGATGGGTGATTGGATGGGTGGATGTGATGGATAGGTGGATGGGATGGATTTGTGGATGGATGGATGGATGGGTTGGTGGATGGATGGATGGATGGATGGGTGGCTGGGTGGATGGATGGATGGATGATGGGTGATTGGATGGGTGGATGTGATGGAATGGATGGATGGATGTTTGGATGGGTGGGTGGATGGATGGATGGTTGGGTGGATGAATTATTCTGGTTTTTGCAGTTTAATATTTTGAAGGCAAACATATGAACAGAACAATAATCTTTACTGTGAATTCATGATCCTCGAATAAAATGTTTGCAATTTTCAAGCAGATTTTCTTTTGTTTCTCACGCACATCCATTGATATATCTAGATTTAATCAACAAAAGATATGTATGAACATGATAAATTTAACAATCGGGACCTAGTATAGACATCACAGGTTACAATAGAAAAGAAGTGAAAAACTATTTTTCACTGCGCCTTGTAGTCACACACAACAGATGTTATTGATATTGTAAGATTTGAATAGAGGTCTGCTCAAAAAGATCAGTATTTGAAAAACGATTGAAAACGTATGCCTTATTTTCCCCTTCCTGAGCAACGCAAGCACCCAGACGACTCCGTGTTTTAAGATAACCTAAATAAACCATAGTGATAAACAACTCAATAGCATATGAGATAACATGAACCCGATCTGGCATGGAAACTATTTACCTTAATTAGTTACTTAGGGAAGTGACGTATAAGATTCAGCTGTCTTAATACACGCTATAAAAGGGATAACAAATAATGATGTCTTAATCACGTGTGAGTTTTGTCGTCGTTCTCTCGTTTTCCTTTCTTTTCCTTGATAATATTGGAAAGGATTAGGGTTAAACCTAACTAAAAATGCTTTGATTTAGATTAATAATATTCCAAAGTGAGTTGCTCATTTTCCATGACGTATTTTCTTACCTTTTCTTCTTATGTTCATATACCTAGTATTTATAAATATTTTGGATGATAGTTTTAGAGAAATTATAAATATGTAAAATTATTTTTGATTTCAATTGGTTTATAATTCGGCTGAGTGTTTGTAACCAATGTTATATAAGCCAAGCTGTGAATCAGGTCAAGTTACTTGGATAAATATTTGTTAGGGTTATGGTTAATTCTGATGGTCCCAAAAGCATTAATGATAACAAAATTCTTTCACGTTCCCCATACTCTAATCTTACAATGGAAGACACAGATTGTTGACAATGTCTAGGTAATATATAGTTATAATATATAAATTATTATACGTGTATTTGACACAAAATTACATGACATGACATGACAGTGATCTCATTAATATTAGCTGTTCATTATACAAGGAAGTGCGAGTTTCATTAGAGCAGAAAATATTTTAAAAGATTAGATGTTTTCTGTCTGACCCAACATGACTGGCAAAGAGGCAGACAATGACAATCATTGGCAGATATCTTGTGTGTGACACTAAACTAGCAGCGATACACTTGATTATATAATAGGTGTTTGTCCCGTCAGTATAATGGGGCCGAGTTAAGTACTGGATGTTCTTGGCCGTATACTTGAGTGTGATACCACCAAACAGTTGTCTTCGATTCCTTGCTATTAAAAGGAAGCTCATACTAACATAAACGCATACTTAATCTAAAAACATAAAGAAAATTCAAGATGGCAACACAATTATAATTCAAACGCAAATTCCATGAAACTATGGCAAAATATTAACAAAAGAAATATTTACACGGAGACTCATGGACAAGTACAAGGAGAATAAGACCAGGTGTTCTGGAAGAATAAGCGTCTTCTGCTTCCTCGACGACACCTGTCAATCTTAGTGAGTAATGTCATGTTCTCAAATGAGATACACAACAAGGGAACCAACAGACAAACTAACGAGCATCAAATACGTCCAGCTTCATATTACACAAATAAATAGAATATTTCTCAATGGGAGTACTAAGGCAACCATAAAACTTTCCCATAATTTTCAACAACCTGCATCGTCTGAACCCTTGTGTTACAAGTTTGTCAATCAGTTGACGACTTCTTGAACGAAGATCGTGGTAACGGAAACAGGCCCTTGGATATCGAATCAATTGTGTGTGTCATGTCGATGCCATAGGTTGGAAATGCAGGGATATTACTATCCAGAAATGGAAAGTCCACAATAGAGAAATTGAAATGATTCTGTTTTTTATACAACTTGATAGCAAGTTGTCCATGTAAGTTTCAATGTAGAAAAAGACCAAGTCTGTCGTATCTTTGATTTCCAGTTCTGGTGGATATATGCGATGGACGAAGTCAATAAATTTCTTGTAATTTCAAGACAAGACGTCATCAAAATATCTGAAGGTGAACGACTTTGCATGGTCTTTGTGACCTGTTTTGATAAGCTCATCAAGAACGTCGACCAAAAACTCGATCCTTTTTTGTAGATTTCCTCCCCCTTTAATTTTTTTCTTTGATTTGGACGTATGTTGTAAGAAATACGCTTCAGAATAATTCACAATCATATATTTATACCGTTTACCTTTCTTAGAAAAGTCGTTTAGAAAAAGACTTGGTAAATAGTAAAAATAGCCAGCTATATGACGTAGTTTATATGGATTTTTGTGAAGATTAGAGATCCAATATAAAAGGGGGATGTCCGTATCTTTATCATTAATAGACAATCTAAATCATTGTAATACCGAAGCGTTGTTTTGTTTTCATTTTTTTTTATTTCAAGCTGCAAATTCTTTTAAGAATGCTGGACCGAATGGACTTAATCCACTCAAAAAATTAATCCAACACAGCATGTTCTCGTTTCGTCCATTCTCTAGCAAATTTTTCTACAGAATCCATAAGTATTTTGACATCCATATTCCAATTAACGGACAGGGTTCCACGATATTTAGGACCCTTCATGAAAAGCTCTCGTAGCTTAACATTTTGAATAATGCTTAAATCACCAGTTACTATGTGCCCATTTGGACCATAGTTATAAGTAGATGTAGAACAAGAACAAGCTGACAGAGGACTTGTTCTAAGGTCATCTACATTCAGTTGCTGCAGCGTGTGTTTGTAGTTGAAAAGGATGGGCTTGGAGTAAGTGTACAAATTACAGGGGTATTTAGATGTTGATAGGGCAATATAAAAGCAACCACTCTGTATCTCAGTATTTTGTACATAATGTTCCAGTGACCGCATTTTGTTATCATTTTGTTATCATCGGAAAACCTTCTAAATTTAACTAATAAATCACAAGTTTTGTAGCACGCTTAGCAGCAGGTTAGACAAAAAATGTCTCGGGCAAATCCTTACCTGTGGAATGTATGGAGAAAATGGGAATGCATGGAGAATATGGGAAAATGGGATTGCATGGAGAATATGTGAATGCATGTAGAAAATGGGAATGCATGGAGAATATGTGAATGCATGTAGAAAATGGGAATGCATGGGGAAAATGGGAATGTATGGGGGAAATGGGAATGGATGGAGAATATGTGAATGCATGTTGAAAATGGGAATGCTTGGGGAAAATAGGAATGCATGGAGAAAATGGGAATGCTTGGGGAAAATAGCAATGCATGGGGAAAATGGGAATGGATGGAGAATATGTGAATGCATGTAGAAAATGGGAATGCATGGAGAATATGTGCATGTATGGGGGAAAATTGAAATGTGCAGGTGGAAAATGGGAATACATGGAGAATATGGGAATGTATAGGGGAAAATGGAATTGCATGGAGAAAATGTGAAAGCTTTTAGAAAATGGGAATGCATGGAGAATATGGGAATGTATTGGGGAAAATGAGAATGCATGGAGAATATGTGAATGCATGTAGAAAATGGGAATGGATGGAGAATATGTGAATGCATGTAGAAAATGGGAATGCATGGGGAATATGCATGGAGAATATGGGAATGCATGGAGAAATGAATGCATGTAGAAAATGCATGGAAGAAAATGGGAATGCTTGGGGAAAATAGCAATGCATGGGGGAAATGGGAATCGGGAAAATGGGAATGCATGGAGAAAATGGGAAAATGGGAATGCATGGAGAAAATGGAATGCATGGAGAAAATGGGAATGCATGGAGAAAATGGGAATGCATGGGAGAAAATGGAATGCATGGAAAATGGGAATGCATGGAGAATATGGGAATGCATGGAGAAAATGGGAATGTATGGAGAAAATGGGAATGCAAGGAGAAAATGGGAATGCATGGAGAAAATGGGAATGTATAGGGGAAAATGGGCATGCAAGGAAAATATGGGAATGCTTGGAGAATATCGGAATGCAAGGAGAAAAATGGGAATGCATGGGGAAAATAGGAATACATGGAGAAAATGGAAATGTATGGGGGAAATGGGCATGCATGTAGAAAATGGGAATGCATGGAGAATATGTGAATGCATGTAGAAAATGGGAATGCTTGGGGGGAAATGGGAAAATGGGAAAAATGAATGCATGGAGAAAATGGAATGCATGGAGAAAATGGAATGCATGGAGAAAATGGGAATGCATGGAGAAAATGGAATGCATGGAAAATGGGAATGCATGGAGAAAATGGAATGCTTGGAGAAAATGGGAATACATGGAGAAAATAGGAATGCATGGAGAAAATGGGAATGTATGGGGGGAAATGGGAATGCAAGGAGAAAATGGGACTGTATGGGGGAAATGGGAATGCATGGAGAAAATGGGAATGTATGGGGGAAATGGGAATGCAAGGAGAAAATGGGAATGCATGGAGAATATGGGAATGCATGGGGAAAATGGGAATACATGGAGAAAATGGGAATGCTTGAGGAATATGGGAATGGATGGAAAATGGGAAAATGGGGAAAATGAATGGGGAAATGGAATGTATGGAGAAAATGGGAATGTAAGGGGGAAAATGGGAATGTATGGAGAAAATGGGAATGTATGGGGGAAAATTGAAATGTACATGGGGAAAATGGGAATACATGGGAATGCAAGGAGAAAATGGGAATGCATGGAATGCATGGAAAATGGGAATGCATGGAGAAAATGGGAATGCATGGGAAAAATGAAAATGGAATGCATGGAGAAAATGGGAATGCATGGAGAAAATGGGAATGCATGGGAAAATGGGAATGAATGGGAAAATGGGAATGCATGGAGAAAATGGGAATGCATGGGAATATGGAATGCATGGAGAAAATGGGAATGCAAGGAGAAAATTGGAATGTATGGAGAATATGGGAATGCAAGGAGAAAATGGGAATGTATGGAGAATATGGGAATGCATGGAGAAAATGGGAATGCATGGAGAAAATGTGAATGCTTGGGGAAAATGGGAATGCATGGAGAAAATAGGAATGCATGGAGAAAATGTTCATGCATGGAGAAAATGTTCATGCATGGAGAAAATGTGAATGCTTGGGGAAAATTGGAATGTATAGAGAAAATGGGAATGCAAGGAGAAAATGGGAATGCAAGGAGAAAATGGGAATGCATTGGGAATATGGGAATTCAGGGGGAATATGGGAATGCATGGGGAAAATTGGAATGCATGGAGAAAATGGGAATGTACATGGGGAAAATGGGAATACATGGAGAAAATAGGAATGCAAGGAGAAAATGGGAATGTATGGAGAATATGGGAATGCTTGAGAAATGGGAATGAGAAAATGGGAATGCATGGAGAAAATGGGAATGCATGGAGAAATGGGAATGTATGGGGAAATGGGAATGATTGGAATGCATGGAGAATATGGGAATGCATGGAGAAAATGGGAATGCATGGAGAAAATGGGAATGCAAGGAGAAAATGGGAATGCAAGGAGAAAATGGGAATGCATTGGGAATATGGGAATGCAGGGGGGAAATGTGAATGTATGGGGGGAAATGGGAATACATCGAGAAAATTAGGTGTATGAGGGAAAATGGGAATGCATGGAGAATGTGGGAATGCATGGAGAAATGGGAGAATATGGGGAAAATGGAATGCATGGAGAAAATGGGAATGCATGGAGAAAATGGGAATGCATGGGGAATGAATGCATGGAGAAAATGGGAATGCATGGAGAAAATGGGAATGCATGAGAAAGAAAATGGGAAAATGGAATGCATGGAGAATGCATGGGGAAATGGGAATGCATGGGGAAATGGGAATGCATGGAGAATGTTGGAATCCAAGGGGAAAATGGGAATGCTTGGGGAATATGGGAATGGATGGAGAATATGTGAATGCAGGGAGAAAATAGGAATGTATGGAGAAAATTGGAATGTATGAGGAAAATGGGAATACATAGAGAAAATGGGAATGTATGGGGGAAATGGAAATGCATGGAGAGAATGGGAATGCAGTGGAGGAAATTGGAATGTATAGGGGGAAATGGGAATGCAAGGAGAAAATGGGAATGTATGGGGAATATGCATGGAGAATATGGGAATGCAGTGCGAGAAATGGGAATGTATGGAGAAAAGATGAATGCATGGAGAAAATTGGATTGCATGGGGAAAATGTGAATGCACGGAGAAAATGGGAATGCATGGGCATGGAAAATGGAATGCATGGAGAAAATGGGAATGCATTGGGAATATGGGAATGCAGGGGGGGAATGTGAATGTATGGGGGAAATGGGAATACATCGAGAATATAGGAATGCATGGAGAATATGGGAATGCATGGAGAAAATGTGAATGCATGGAGAAAATGGGAATGCATGGAGAATATGGGAATGCAAGGAGAAAATGGGAATGCATGGAGAATATGGGAATGCATGTGGAAAATGGGAATACATGGAGAAAATTTGAATGCAAGGAGAAAATGGGAATGCATGGAGAAAATGGGAATGCATTGGGAAAAATGGGAATGCATGGAGAAAATGGGAATGCATGGAGAAAATGGGAATGCATGGGAAAATGGGAATGCATGGAGAAAATGGGAATGCATGGAGAAAATGGGAATGCATGGAGAAAATGGGAATGCATGGGGAAATGGAGAAAATGAGAAAATGGAATGCATGGAAAAAATAGGAATGCATGGAGAAAATGGGAATGCTTGGGGAATATTGGAATGGATGGAGAATATGTGAATGCAGGGAGAAAATAGGAATGTATGAGGAAAATGGGAATACATAGAGAAAATGGGAATGCATGGAGAAAATGGGAATGCATGGGAAAATGGGAAATGCATGGAGAAAAAATGGGAAAATGAAAATAGGAATGCAAGGAGAAAATGGGAATGTATGGGGGGAAATGGGAATGTATAGGGAAAAATGGGAATGCAAGGAGAAAATGGGAAATGGGAATGCAAGGAGAAAATGGGACTATATGGGGGAAATGGGAATGCATGGAGAAAATGGGAATGCATGGAGAATATGGGAATGGAGGGGGAAAATGGGAATGTATGGAGATAATGTGAATGCATGGAGATAATGTGAATACATGGGGAAAATGGGAATACATGGAGAAAATAGGAATGCAAGGAGAAAATGGGAATGTATGGAGAATATGGGAATGCAAGGAGAAAATGGGAATGCATGGAGAAAATGGGAATGCATGGAGAAAATGGGAATGTATGGGGGAAAATTGAAATGTACATGGGGAAAATGGGAATACATGGAGAAAATAGGAATGCAAGGAGAAAATGGGAATGTATGGAGAATTCTGGGAATGCAAGGAGAAAATGGGAATGCATGGAGAAAATTGGAATGTATAGGGGGAAATGGGAATGCAAGGAGAAAATGGGAATGCATGGAGAAAATGGGAATGCATGGGGACAATGGAGAAATGGGAATGCATGTAGAAAATGGGAATGCATGGAGAAAATGGGAATGCATGGGAAAAAAATGGAAAATGGAATGAAAATGGAATGGAGAAAATGGGAATGCATGTAGAAAATGGGAATGCATGGGGAATATGCATGGAGAATATGGGAATGCAGGGGGGAATGGGAATGTATGGAGATAATGTGAATGCATGGAGAAAATTGGATTGCATGGGGAAAATGTGAATGTATGGGGGAAATGTGAATGCATGGAGAATATATGAATGCATGGAGAATATGGGAATGCATGGAGAAAATGTGAATGCTTGGGGAAAATTGGAATGTATGGAGAAAATGGGAATGCATGGAAAAGAAAATGGGAAATGTGAATGCATGGAGAATATATGAATGCATGGAGAATATGGGAATGCATGGAGAAAATGTGAATGCTTGGGGAAAATTGGAATGTATGGAGAAAATGGGAATGCAAGGAGAAAATGGGAATGCATGGAGAAAATGGGAATGCAAAGAGAAAATGGGAATGCATTGAGAAAATGGAATTTATGCATGGAGAAAATGGGAATGGGAAAATGGAAATGGAGAAATGGAAATGCATGGAGAGAATGGGAATGCAGTGGGGAAAATTGGAATGTATAGGGGGAAATGGGAATGCAAGGAGAAAATGGGAATGCATGGGGAAAATTGGAATGCATTGGAAAAAATAGGAATGTATGGAGAATATGGGAATGCATGTAGAAAATGGGAATGCATGGAGAAAATGTGAATGCTTGGAGAAAATTGGAATGCATGGAGAAAATTGGAATGCATGGGGAAATGGGAATGCATGTAGAAAATGGGAATGCATGGGGAATATGCATGGAGAATATGGGAATGCATGGAGTATATGGGAATGCATGGAGAAAATGGGAATGCAAGGAGAAAATGGGAATACATGGAGAAAATTGGAATGCAAGGAGAAAAGTGGAATGCATTGGAAAAAATAGGAATGTATGGAGAATATGGGAATGCATGGACAAAATAGGAATGCATGGAGAAAATGTGAATGCATGGAGAAAATGGGAATGCATGGAGAAAATGTGAATGCGAATGCATGGAGAAAATGGGAATGCATGGAGAAAATGGGAATGCATGGAGAAAATGGGAATGCATGGAGAAATGGGAATGCATGGAGAAAATGGGAATGCATGGGAAAATGGGAATGCATGGAGAAATGGGAATGCATGGAGAAAATGGGAATGCATGGAGAAAATGGGAATGCATGGAGAAAATGGGAATGCATGGGAAAATGGGAATGCATGGAGAAAATGGGAAATGAAAATTGAATGGAGAAAATGGGAATACATGGAGAAAATAGGAATGCAAGGAGAAAAGTGGAATGCAGGGGAAAATGGGAATGCATGGAGAATATGGGAATGCATGGAAAAAATAGGAATGCATGGAGAATATGGGAATGCATGGAAAAAATGGAATATGGAGGGAATGCATGGAAAAATGCATGGAGAAAATGGGAATGCATGGAGAAAATGGGAATGCAAGGAGAAAATGGGAATGCATGGGAAAATGGAATGCATGGAGAATGTGGGAATCCAAGGGGGAAATGGGAATGCATGGAGAAAATGGGAATGCATGGGTATGGAGAATATGGGAATGCATGTAGAAAATGGGAATGCATGGAGAAAATGTGAATGCTTGGGGAAAATGGGAATGCATGGAGAAAATAGGAATGCATGGAGAAAATGGAAATGTATGGAGAATATGTGAATGCATGTAGAAAATGGGAATGCATGGAGAATGTGGGAATCCAAGGGGAAAATGGGAATGCATGGAGAATGTTGGAATCCAAGGGGAAAATGGGAATGCATGGAGAATATGGGAATGCATGGAAAAAATAGGAATGCATGGAGAAAATGTGAATGCATGGAGAAAATAGGAATGCATGGAGAAAATGTGAATGCTTGGGGAAAATGGGAATGCATGGAGAAAATGTGAATGCTTGGGGAAAATGGGAATGCATGGAGAAAATGGGAATGCAAGGAGAAAATGGAAATTGATGGAGAATATGGGAATGCATGGAGAAAATGGGAATGTATGGGGGGAAATGGGAATGCAAGGAGAAAATGGGAATGCATGGAGGGAATGCATGGGGAATGCATGGAGAAAATAGGAATGCATGGAGAAAATGTGAATGCTTGGGGAAAATGGGAATGCATGGAGAAAATGTGAATGCTTGGGGAAAATGGGAATGCATGGAGAATATGGGGAATATATAGGGGAAAATGGAATTGCATGGAGAAAATGTGAAAGCTTTTAGAAAATGGGAATGCATGGAGAACATGGGAAAATGCATGGAGAATATGGAATGAGAAAATGGGAATGCAAGGAGAAAATGGAAATTGATGGAGAAAATGGGAATGCATGGAGAACATGGGAATACGTTGAGAAAATGAGAATGTATGAGGGAACATAAGAATGCAAGGAGAATGTGGGAATCCAAGGGGAAAATGGGAATGCATGGAGAATATGGGAATGCATGGAAAAAATGGGAATGCATGGGGAAATGGGAATGCATGTAGAAAATGGGAATGCATGGGGAAAATTGGAATGCATGGTGAAAATTGGAATGCATGGGGAAATGGGAATGCATGGGGAAATGGGAATGCATGGAGAATATGTGAATGCATGGGAAAATGGAATACATGGGGGAAAATGAAATGGATGGAGAAAATGGGAATGCATGGAGAAATGGGAATGCATGGAGAAAATGGGAATGCATGGAGAAAATGGGAATGCATGGGAAAATGGAATGCATGGGGAAAATGGGAATGCATGGGAAATGGGAATACATCGAGAATATAGGAATGCATGGAGAATATGGGAATGCATGGAGAAAATGTGAATGCATGGAGAAAATGGGAATGCAAGGAGAAAATGGGAATGCATAGAGAAAATGGGAATGCATGGGGAAAATGGGAATTTATGGAGAATATGGGAATGCATGGAGAAAATTGGATTGCATAGGGAAAATGTGAATGTATTGGGGGAAATGTGAATGCATGGAGAATATGGGAATGCATGGCGAAAATGTGAATGCTTGGGGAAAATTGGAATGTATAGAGAAAATGGGAATGCAAGGAGAAAATGGGAATGCATGGAGAATATGGGAATGCATGGAAAAAATAGGAATGCATGGAGAAAATGGGAATGCTTGGAAAAAATGGGAATGCATGTAGAAAATGGGAATGCATGGGAAAATGGGAAAATGTGAATGTGGAGAAAATGGGAATGCGTTGTGGAAGGAAATGGAATGCATGGGAGAAAATGGGAATGCATGGAGAAAATGGGAATGCATGGGAATATGGGGTGAATGCATGGAGAAAATGGGAATGCAAGGAGAAAATGGGAATGCATAGAGAAAATGGGAATGCATTGGGAAAAATGGGAATTTATGGAGAATATGGGAATGCATGGGGAAAATTGGAATACATTGAGAAAATAAGAATGTATGAGGGAAAATGGGAATGCAAGGAGAATGTGGGAATCCAAGGGGAAAATGGGAATGCATGGAGAAAATGGGAATGTATTGGGGAAAATTGGAATGCAAGGGGAAAATGGGAATGCATGGGGAAAATGTGAATGTATGGGGGAAATGGGAATGTGTGTTTGAAAATGAATGCAATAGATAAATGGGAATGCATGGAGAATATGGGAATACCATATAGAAATTGCTTTAACTATTCATAGTCAAACACGGTAAAACACTTCGATGTGCACACATATACCTGGATAGTATTACAGTGACAGAACTTCTTTTAAATAAACATTAGTTTCGGATTATAATCACCACTTACACCGAATAAGCCAAGGTCACGTTAACAAAGGTATGTGTCCTCCGAAGTGTGCATTGTTCTGTAAAGTTATTGTATCAATATGTTTTCTTGTAGTGCAGGTTGTGTTATCACGCTTCATAAGAACATGTTGAACTGCCGTTACGTGCATACGGGTGTCATGTTTCTACTGAATATGTTTTTTTAAAAACATCAAAAAGACTGCAATTGGAAATGATCAACATGTTGTAATAAGGAATGTATCTAACAACTTTCTACATACCCATATGTCTTACTGTATGGTTTTGTGGTATTAGTAGTTTTTGTCAACTTTTGTCTTTAATCATGAAGTTGCGTTCAAACAATGGTCCAGGACTTTCTGAAAGGAGATAATTAAATCATTTTCTGTAAGGAAATAATTATTTTCTCAAAGGTAATAATAACTTTCAGTAAGGAAATAATTATTTTTTGTTAGGGAATGATAATTTTCTCTGAGGAAATAATAATTTTCAGTAAGGAAATAATTATTTTCTGTTAGGAAATGATAATTTTCTCTGAGGAAATAATAATTTTCAGTAAGGAAATAATTATTTTCTGTTAGGAAATGATAATTTTCTCTGAGGAAATAATAATTTTCAGTAAGGAAATAATTATTTTCTGTTAGGAAATGATTATTTTCTCTAAGGAAATGATAATTTTCACTTTTTGGAAATAATAGTTTTATTTAAGGAAATAATTATTTTGTTCTAAGGAGATAATTATTTTCTTCAAGGTAATAATAATGTTCATTAAGGAAATTATTATTTTCTCTAAGGTAATAATAGTTTTCTTTAAGGAATTAATTATTTTCTCGAAGTAAATAATAATTATTTACTTTAAGGAAACGATAATTTCCTCTAAGGAAATGATAATTTTCACTACTAGTGAGTATTGCAAATTACTTTGACTGCGACTGCGACGACGTTCCTTGAATGTTGATTTTCAATTTTTTCTTTCTTTCTTTCATTTTCAGTGCTTCTTTTATGTTAAAAGATATATTGCACATCCATTAACTAAATTTCCAATCAGAGGACGTTTGAATGGTTCCTTAATTCATACATTTTGCTATCATTAAATCAATAGTGAAATCGTTCTTTTGTTTAATTTGACCTAGTTTCATCGACTTTGAATGCGAATCTAGTTTTTATCAGCTTGTCATTTTTGTTGATTGTTGAACGCCTGAAATTTCGTATTAAGGAAATTGAGTTATTTTCAATGTTTTGACATTATTTTGATATTAAGCACCTTTATTCCTAAGTTGAAACTTCCTGTTTGAGTTTCGATGTTCTCGATGTGACACGATATACAGCTTAGTTCTTGTAGTAAGGATGCTTCAAAGCTTCATCAATTTTAAACTCTAGCAGGCGTCTATTAGGTTATACATGTATATTGATATATACTCTTTACAAGCTCTAACTCTATTACACTTCATTACAATATGAAAGTTTTTATATAGTTGAGGGACATTCACGTTGTAAAAACACTAAATCGGGGTGTGTAAATATAGTAATCATAAATGTATGTCTGAATTTTTGTGATAAACGAACAAACTGTGAAATCTGAAATATATCATTTTCAGGCTGTTCAGGACAATTATTAACGGATCTCATTAATACTGTTTACGATATAGTATATTTATTTGATAAGAGACAAAAACGGACTTTGGAGGTTCGATTAACTTTAAATGTTATAGTCGCCCTACCTTATCTCAACATCATAACATAAAATGTTTTTGATCCTCGTCCAGTCAGATTGATTTTTCATACATTTTACGTATATGCATGTCACATGAGTAACGCATTTACAATTTAATGTTTGACTCATCGCTTTCTTTCGAACAAATACTTCCTGATACAAAGATAATCTTGGCGTCTTAGACAAACAAATGATTCTCCAATCAGCGATCAGTTCGACGTATGATTCATTGATAAGTTAAACAAATCACAAGCGTCATCAGTCTCGGAGCTTTAGTGGATCGATTTAATAGGACATATGGTGTTGTATTTTCTAAATAAGTTTAATTTGTTATATTTTATTCAAATTTGGCACTGTTCAGAATTTACAAATGTCCTTTAGTTTGTTCTAAAATTAGAGTAGCTCTATTGTAACTAACTGTCACTGGTGATTTATAACAGGACGAGACAGCTGTATGACGCAGTTTAAATCCTTGTTTATCTCTACAGAATCTAACTGTAAATTTATAATTAAAGGTGCTATACCCCTGTGTGTCTTTTATACATTTTTTGTTAGTAATTCCTTGCAAAAATAAGATATTGTTTCACTTGTGAAATTGGCTGTTGATCTGAATGACCACTTCTGTCATTTGTATAAAAACGCCGCGGACTTTGAAATAATTTCGATATCTTTCCTTTTATTACATGTTATAGACAAGATTTGATGAAATGTAGTTCCTGATTAGAAATATTGTAGATCAACTTATTGGCATAGGTTTGAATTATATGGGTTAACCTGCCCGACCACGTGGTTTTTCCATTGCTGTATATCAAATTATTGTTTGGTAAAGTGACAAGTACTTCCTTGATTTGACCAAGATTTATATGCAAGTTAATGATGCGAAAGACGTTTATTTTTTATTTATTTTTTTCTGTGTAAGATATGTTAAGAGATGTCTTACTGAATACTTGTGTGTAGTCGAAGTACCAGAATATTCTATGTTTACTATCATATTAAGGGTATCAAACAAGTTTTAAAATTACTAAATGATTTAAAATACCAAACCTACCTGAACATGATAAATGATGATATTTATTAATTGGTGATATTGTAGATGACATACCTTTTTCTACAATATAGGTTATGATACTTAGTATGATCAATTCGTTTTTGGGATGTAAATTATGAAATGTTTGTAAAGCAAACATGTGTTTACAACAAAATGATGAAATTTAGGATTGTATCAAAACTGGACAGAAGTGGCGAGGAGATTACGGTGCTACATGGTTTCCATATCAACGCGAAGACGTAGAGGAAGAGGCATCATTGCTCCAACATACAAATCATACTCCGTAAACAAACGAAAACGACCACTTTTAAAATTCTGTTATACATCCCCCCACCACCACTCCAAGTCATACATATTTCGTTTTGTAGTGTAAAGATAGGCGTCGTCAAAACAGCCAAGGACAGGCAACATATATATAGTTTATGTTAACACGCTAAAGATGTATTCCTTTGACCTTTAACCGTGAATAAGACACAATTCAATACAAAATGAATACCAGCACTTTTGTGTACTTAAACACTTTATTTACAGTTGTATTTATAAACTTATCATACAAGTACATACTTGTATTTTTTCTTTTGATAATATTTTCCCCTAGTTTTGTGGCCATTAAAGTTTAGAGTATGTTGACATGGTGGTATTGTTTAGGATGGTAGCCATGTCTTTAGTTTTAATGATATCAGTTCTGCTACACCAAGTTAAAGTGTTGGTACTTACCATTTTACTAATGATAATCTTCGTGGTTAAGGACAGTATAGAGAAAACGTAATCATATATTGTTTCAGAAGGGCGAAACAGCTATATGATACTGTTTAATTCCACATTTCACTCTACTATATCTAATTACAGATTTGAAAAACGAGATATGTAGACTAGTCGATTTCTTAGTGTGTTCAGCTTGCTCGTCACTACAAAAACTCAATTCATGGCCCAATGAGATTCCGTCACTAACTAACAGAGATATATTACCAAAATAGTGAAAGGTTATCTTATAGAAATTTTGTCAAATGAATTGCGAACGTTATGTACATCCGCGGCAACGTACTGCAGAAAGATATCTATGATATCTATCTTCGTATAATCCTGTTTAGAATTAGAAGTATGTGTTAGTATTTTTCCATTTTTGTATCTGGGGAATCCGCCACGTTGAAATACACCACAGTCAAACACACCACGGTCAAACACATCACAGTCAAACATACCACGGTCAAACACACCACAGTCAAACAGACCACGGTCAAACACATCACAGTCAAACACACCACAGTCAAACATACCACGGTCAAACACACCACAGTCAAACATATACGGTCAAACACACCACAGTCAAACATAAAACGGTCAAACACACCACGGTCAAACACACCACGAAGTACAACATATTTTTTTTTAATTTTTACATATACTAAATCATTTAGAATTGGTCATCACAGTTGAAAGTCTGCATTCAGCTTCAAAGTTTGATTTTTCTGTTATATTGGTTTAAATGGGAATTCAACCGTTTTTGCCTATTTTACTATTCCTTGGTATTTTTATTGGAAATAGAGGATACTTAATAATGTCTGCAACAATAGCAAATATTCTTCAAAGGTGTGTTTTATATTAGCGAAAGATACCAAAACGTTTGTTGAGTGTTATTAGATCAATTTATGAAAGTGTGAAGTCTTGTGTAAGACAGCATGGTAAACTGTCTCCAATGTTCGACTTGCAGGTCGGTTTATTACAAGGGGAATCTTTGTCTCCGATTTTGTTCTCTTTATTTGTAAATGACATGGAATCCGAATTAATTGAATCTTATTGTCAAAGCATATACAACTCCTCAATCTTTTTTTGATTATGTATGCAGATGAAACTGTGTCATTCTCTGAAGACATTAATGACCTCCAAAATATGCTTGACTTCTTAAAGAGGTATTCGGATCGTTGGAATTTGGTTATAAATGTAGATAAAACGAAAATAGTGGTTTTTCAGAAGAAATAAGCGATTGTTACCAAACGAACAGTGGAAATATGATGGAAATGTTATAGAGGTTGTGGATCAGTTTTGTTACTTGGGTTTGGTTTATAATTATAATGGTAAATTTACAGTGGCACATGATAATATAGCTGCGCAAGGCAGGAAGGCGTATTATCTTCTCAATCGTAAGATAAACAAGTTTGTCTTGAATGAAAATACAAAATTATCATTATTTGATACTTACATATCACGTGTTTTGAATTATGGTTGCGAGGTCTGGGGCTTCGACAGTGCCCCACAGATTTAAAAGCTACATTTGTCGGTTTTACAATCTATTTTGGGTGTGGAAAAAAACTGTTAATAACTCTATGATTTATTTTGAACTTGGTCGTTTTCCATATTATATACATCGAAGGATTTCTATCATTAAATACTGGATACAACTATTGAAGACTGACAATTGTATATTGCGGGCATGTTATAATGAATTATTAGAACTTAATACAAAAAAAACCTAATTGTAAGTCACATTGGATTTTTCATTTGAAACATGATTTATGTTCATCGGGATTTGGTGATGCACAGCATGTGCCTAATGAAAAATATTTTTTGTTACTCTATAAACAACGGATAAATGATATGTATAATCAAGAACTGAGAAATAGTTTTGAAAATTCTTCGAAGTGTATTATATATCAACATATTGTTGACCAGTTTGTTACATAAGTCTATCTCAACAAACCATTGACTTTACAAATAAAACGAATCCTATCTGAGTACAGGTTAAATGCACACCCTTTGAATGTTGTAACTGATAGGTACCATGGTATTCCCAGATCTCAAAGACTATGTACTCTATGTGATAGTAATGAGGTTGAAGATGAGACTCTTTTTATATTATCATGTCCAACTTTTTTAGAATTAAGAGTTAAATATATTAATTCGTATTTTTATCGACGACCATTGGTATACAAAATGACAGAACTGTTTTTAGCAATAATGTAAAAACCCTAAGGAATTTCGGAAGATATTTAATTCATGCTACTGCTAAGAGAAAATTACTTTAAAACAGTTAACCTATTGTTTCTAATATTGTTGTTTACAATGACAGAATGCTGGCGAAAAGCTATGAAATAGCTTTCAATTTGATATGGATATTCTACGTGTAATAGTACATTAGTAATCTCTTTGGCACCATTGACTGAAAAAAACCTAGAAAACAGATTTCACTGGTTTTCAACCCGAGGTTTTCAGAAATTTTCATGATGACGTCATAATATTATGACGTAGATAGTGGTATTGTCTTTAATTATTGTTCGAATAATGTTGGCCCTGTTCTCCGCCGTCTTAGTTGAAATATGATATAATATGTATGTATATTGTAATCCTATATGCTGTTGCATACGGAATAAAATAAAATTGTAATTGTAATTGACACAAATTTTCATGACATGTCGTGTTCGGGGTTAGGTTTGATGTCTGATACGGAGATTTGTGTTGCATCATTTTCTGACTTTGGAAATGAAAGTTTACCAAGAAATTGAATGCCATGTTACTAGCAAACAACCCCGTTAAGGTTTCAGGCTTTGTGTACCGGGCTTTATGGCTGGTCAGTTTTATAGGGTTATTTGTGTTTTCTCTTTTCAGTGGTGTAAGTCTGTAGAATGTTATTTTGAATCAGGAGAAAAAATAACAATTTTATAAATGAGATATTTGTCTATATTTCACTGGCAAAAATGTAATAAGTGTTCTCGACATTGACACTTGTAAAAACTTAAGGAAATATCACCGTAACGGGACTCTACATAATCGGTACTGCACCTTTTACGGAAGAAAGTTTCACGGTCAAGCCTTCCGAATGAAATGTGCAGGAATTCACACTGATTAAGTAAAACTAACAACAACTAAGTGTTTATTCAACACTGATTTATTGTACAAAACATCCAAGCTTCTCTGCAAGGCCCTTTCGAAATCTGTAAAAATGTTCCAATCACATATCATACGGTCGTGTGACAGGTATTTTCTAGACCTTCTGGGCATTTTAAACATAACAAAAGAATCTGATATTACAAAATAAACTCAAACATCCAAACCAGCCACTTTCAGCGGTTTGATTTTATATTGACAGATGTACCTGACTCAGACATATGTACATGACACAGACATATGTACATGACACAGACATATGTACATGACTCCGACATATGTACCTGACTCAGACAGATGTACCTGACTCAGACATATGTACATGACTCTGACATGTGTACATGACTCAGACATATGTACAGGACTCAGACAAATGTACATGACTCAGACATATGTACATGACTAAGATACATGTACCTGACTCAGACAGATGTACCTGACTCAGACATATGTACATGACTCTGACATGTGTACATGACTCAGACATATGTACAGGACTCAGACAAATGTACATGACTCAGACATATGTACATGACTAAGATACATGTACCTGACTCAGACAGATGTACCTGACTCAGACATATGTACATGACTCTGACATGTGTACATGACTGAGACATATGTACAGGACTCAGACAAATGTACATGACTCAGACATATGTACATGACTAAGATACATGTACATGACTCAGACATATGTACATGACCCATACATATGAACATGACTCAGACATATGTACATGACTAAGATATATGTACATTACTCAGGCATATGTACATAACTCAGACATGTGTACATGACTCAGACATATGAACATGACTCAGATATATGTACCTGACTCAGACATGTGTACCTGACTCAGACATATGTACATGACTCTGACATGTGTACATGACTCAGACATATGTACAGGACTCAGACAAATGTACATGACTCAGACATATGTACATGACTAAGATATATGGTCATTACTCAGGCATATGTACATGCCTCAGACATGTGAACATGACTCAGACATATGTACCTGACTCAGACAGATGTACCTGACTCAGACATATGTACATGACTCTGACATGTGTACATGACTCAGACATATGTACAGGACTCAGACAAATGTACATGACTCAGACATATGTACATGACTAAGATATATGTACATGACTCAGCCATATGTACATGACTAAGATATATGTACATGACTCAGACATACGTACATGACTAAGATATATGTACATGACTCAGACATATGTACATGACTCATACATATGAACATGACTCAGACATATGTACATGACTAAGATATATGTACATTACTCAGGCATATGTACATAACTCAGACATGTGTACATGACTCAGGCATATGTACATGCCTCAGACATGTGAACATGACTCAGACATATGTACCTGACTCAGACAGATGTACCTGACTCAGACATATGTACATGACTCAGACATATGTACATGACACAGACATATGTACATGACACAGACATATGTAAATGACTCAGACATATGTACATGACTAAGATATATGTAAATGACTCAGACATATGTACATGACTAAGATATATGTACATGACTAAGACATATGTACATGACTCAAACATGTGTAAATGACTCAAACATATGTACATGACACAGACATGTGTACATGACACAGACATATGTACATGACACAAATATGTGTACACGACTAAGACATATGTACATGACTCAAAGATGTGTACATGACTCAGATATATATACCTGAATCATGACAAATATGGTCATGACTCAGACATATGTACATGACTAAGATATATGTAAATGACTCAGACATATGTACATGACTAAGACATATGTACATGATTCAAACATGTGTAAATGACTCAGATATATATATGACTCAGACATGTTCATGACTCAGACATATGTACATGACTCAGATATATGTACATTACTAAGATATATGGTCATTACTCAGGCATATGTACATGACACAAATATGTGTACATGACTAAGACATATGTACATGACTCAGACATATGTACATGACACAGACATGTGTACATGACACAGACATATGTACATGACACAGACATATGTAAATGACTCAGACATATGTACATGACTAAGATATATGTAAATGACTCAGACATATGTACATGACTAAGATATATGTACATGACTAAGACATATGTACATGACTCAAACATGTGTAAATGACTCAGATATATATATGACTCAGACATGTTCATAACTCAGACATATGTACATGACTAAGACATATGTACATGACTCAGACATATGTACATGACACAGACATGTGTACATGACACAGACATATGTACATGACACAAATATATGTACATGACTAAGACATATGTACATGACTCAAAGATGTGTACATGACTCAGATATATATACATGAGTCAGACATGGTCATGACTCAGACATATGTACATGACTCAGACATATGTACATGACACAAATATATGTACATGACTAAGACATATGTACATGACTCAAAGATGTGTACATGACTCAGATATATATACCTGAATCAGACATGGTCATGACTCAGACATATGTACATGACTCAGACATGTGTATATGACACAGACACATGTACATGACACAGACATATGTAAATGACTCAGACATATGTACATGACTAAGACATATGTACATGACTCAGACATATGTACATGACTCAAACATGTGTAAATGACTCAAACATGTGTAAATGACTCAGATATATATATGACTCAGACATGTTCATGACTCAGACATATGTACATGACTCAGATATATGTACATTACTAAGATATATGGTCATTACTCAGGCATATGTACATGACACAAATATGTGTACATGACTAAGACATATGTACATGACTCAGACATATGTACATGACACAGACATGTGTACATGACACAGACATATGTACATGACACAGACATATGTAAATGACTCAGACATATGTACATGACTAAGATATATGTAAATGACTCAGACATATGTACATGACTAAGATATATGTACATGACTAAGACATATGTACATGACTCAAACATGTGTAAATGACTCAGATATATATATGACTCAGACATGTTCATAACTCAGACATATGTACATGACTAAGACATATGTACATGACTCAGACATATATACATGACACAGACATGTGTACATGACACAGACATATGTACATGACACAAATATATGTACATGACTAAGACATATGTACATGACTCAAAGATGTGTACATGACTCAGATATATATACCTGAGTCAGACATGGTCATGACTCAGACATATGTACATGACTCAGACATATGTACATGACACAAATATATGTACATGACTAAGACATATGTACATGACTCAAAGATGTGTACATGACTCAGATATATATACCTGAATCAGACATGGTCATGACTCAGATATATGTACATGACTCAGACATGTGTATATGACACAGACACATGTACATGACACAGACATATGTAAATGACTCAGACATATGTACATGACTAAGATATATGTAAATGACTCAGACATATGTACATGACTAAGACATATGTACATGACTCAAACATGTGTAAATGACTCAGATATATATATGACTCAGACATGTTCATGACTCAGACATATGTACATGACTCAAAGATGTGTACATGACTCAGATATATATACCTGAGTCAGACATGGTCATGACTCAGACATATGTACATGACTCAGACATATGTACATGACACAAATATATGTACATGACTAAGACATATGTACATGACTCAAAGATGTGTACATGACTCAGATATATATACCTGAATCAGACATGGTCATGACTCAGACATATGTACATGACTCAGACATGTGTATATGACACAGACACATGTACATGACACAGACATATGTAAATGACTCAGACATATGTACATGACTAAGATATATGTAAATGACTCAGACATATGTACATGACTAAGACATATGTACATGACTCAAACATGTGTAAATGACTCAGATATATATATGACTCAGACATGTTCATGACTCAGACATATGTACATGACTCAGACATATGTACATGACACAGACATATGTACATGACATCTAGTATAGAAACACTAATGCATAATATATGAAGGCAGATTCTCTATGTCTATAATATCATGTATAGATTATTTCTTACACGTTATAGCCTAATGAATTTGATATATATCATACAACTGTATTTGCCATTAAAGGACATGGTATACATCAACAATGATTAGGACGATCTAATCAGAACAGCTTTCCAATTTATTACATTCAGCAGCAACCATATACATTAAGTATGATACATGAGTTATTAAAGGTATCTATACGTGTAGGTCTCTGATATTTGACATATGCTGCATACATTAAAAGAAAAGATTTTTTTCTAACCTGCTATGAAATAAATATTCTCTTGACAAGATAAATGAATACCTGTTTGTACCAAACTTTAGTATGGAAGTGTTGGATTTGACTATCAAGAATGTTATCAAACATGTTGTCCTTGAAAATACACAGATAAAATTCAAACTGGAGATATTTCGGAAGTAGGCTATCATTCTCTGACATTTATCTCTCAATTTCAATTTGTCTGTAATCAGGTTTATTTAAAAAAGGCTAGATAAAATTTAGTCAACACAAAATGAGCTGATACAAACTATACCTGGTTCAATGAGGATGGAAAATTGATACAAATATCGAAATAAAATTGTAAAAGGATTATCTTTTTTTCAAATACATATAAAATTATAGAATCCATATACAAGAAACTTTAGTGTAGAGGTACAGCATCAGTTGCTGGTCACTTTGGTGTAGAGGTACACCATCACTTTCTGGTTACTTTAGTGTAGAGGTACAACATCAGTTTCTAGTTATTTTGGTGTATAGGTACAACATCAGTTTCTGGTTACATTTGTGTATAGGTACAACATCAGTTTCTAGTTATTTTGGTGTAGAGGTACAACATCAGTTTCTAGTTATTTTGGTGTAGAGGTACAACATCAGTTTCTGGTTATTTTGGTGTAGAGGTACAACATCAGTTTCTAGTTACTTTGGTGTAAAGATATAACATCAGTTTCTGGTTACTTTGGCGTAGAGGTACAATATCGGTTTCTAGTTACTTTGGTGTAGAGGTATAACATCAGTTTCTGGTTACTTTGGTGTAGAGTACAACATCAGTTTCTGGTTACTTTGGTGTAGATTACAACATCAGTTTCTGACCACTTTGGTATAGAGGTACAACATCAGTTTCTGGTTACTTTGGTGTAGAGGTAAAACATCAGTTTCTAGTTACTTTGGTGTAGAGGTATAACATCAGTTTCTGGTTACTTTGGTGTAGAGGTACAACATCAGTTTCTGGTTACTTTGGTGTACAGGTATAACATCAGTTTCTGGTTACTTTGGTGTAGAGGTATAACATCAGTTTCTGGTTACTTTGGTGTAGAGGTACAACATCAGTTTCTAGTTACTTTGGTGTAGAGGTATAACATCAGTTTCTAGTTACTTTGGTGTAGAGGTACAACATCAGTTTCTGGTTACTTTGGTGTAGAGGTACAACATCAGTTTCTGGTTACTTTGGTGTAGAGGTACAACATCAGTTTCTAGTTACTTTGGTGTAGAGGTACAACATCAGTTTCTGGTTACTTTGGTGTAGAGGTACAACATCAGTTTCTGGTTACTTTGGTGTAGAGGTACAACATCAGTTTCTAGTTATTTTGTTGTAGAGGTATAACATCAGTTTCTGGTTAAATTGGTGTTTCTGGTTACTTTGTGTACATTTGTGTATAGGTACAACATCACATAGTAGGTACAACATCAGTTTATAGTTTGTTGTAGAGGTATAACATCACTTTCTGGTTACTTTAGTGTAGAGGTACAAAATGTATTTCTGGTTACTTTGGTGTAGAGGTATAACATCAGTTTCTGGTTACTTTGGTGTAGAGGTACAACATCAGTTTCTGGTTACTTTGGTGTAGAGGTACACCATCAGTTTCTGGTTACATTTGTGTATAGGTACAACATCACTTTCTGGTTATTTTGGTGTAGAGGTACAAAATGTGTTTCTGGTTACTTTGGTGTAGAGGTACAACATCAGTTTCTGGTTACTTTAGTGAAGTGATACAAAATGTGTTTCTGGTTACTTTGGTGTAGAGGAACAACATCAGTTTCTAGTTATTTTGGTGTCGAGGTACAACATCAGTTTCTGGTTACATTTGTGTATAGGTACAACATCAGTTTCTAGTTATTTTGGTGTAGAGGTACAACATCAGTTTCCGGTTACTTTGGTGTAGAGGTACAACATCAGATTCTGGTTACTTTGGTGTAGAGGTGTAACATCAGTTTCTGGTTACTTTGGTGTAGAGTACAACATCAGTTTCTAGTTACTTTGGTGTAGAGGTACAACATCCGTTTCTGGTTACATTGGTATAGAGGTACAGTATCAGTTTCTGGTTACTCAGTCTACCTATCTGAGATCAAAAGATATTTACAACATATTTATGATTTACTAATGTGCGAGTTAATGATCGATCGGATATAAACAAACTGCTGATAATTGCTTTAAAGTTGCAATTTTATTTTGATGGATTTTCAAAGAACAGACCATATGAATGTCGCATTCGCACTCAATATTTCTAAAAACATAGTAAATATTTCAGAAAACACGTCGATCGGTGTACTATATTTACAGTATAATGTTGATGTAATCAATATGATATAGTTCAAAATATATACTTACGTCTCATTTGTCATGGAATATCATGACTTTCGACAGAATAAGCTAATGTGGTATCATTTTCATCCCCTTTTCTCGCCATTGCTTGCTGCCACCACCACCACCATCACCACCACCCCCTCCCACTGTAGTATTTGTGTATCCCTCAACATATATAAATGTCATGCTGACAGAAATAGATAATTAGTTAATGACACCTGGTCATGGTCAAGCAGTACCTGTGTTATATAACAGGAGAGCAGGGATCACACCTGTCACAGAGGAGACCTGCTGGGTACAGGTAAATTTACCTGTGTTATATAACAGGAGAGCAGGGATCACACCTGTCACAGAGGAGACCTGCTGTGTACAGGTAAATTTACCTGTGTTATATAACAGGAGAGCAGGGATCACACCTGTCACAGGGGAGACCTGCTTGGTACAGGTAAATTTACCTGTATTATATAACAGGAGAGCAGGGATCACACCTGTCACAGAGGAGACCTGCTGGATACATGTAAATTTACCTGTATTATATAACAGGAAAGCAGGGACCACACCTGCCAGAGAAGAGATCTGCTGGGTACATGTAAATTTACCTGTATTATATAACAGGAGAGCAGGGATCACACCTGTCACAGAGGAGACCTGCTGGGTACATGTAAATTTACCTGTATTATATAACAGGAAAGCAGGGACCACACCTGCCAGAGAAGAGATCTGCTGGGTACATGTAAATTTACCTGTATTATATAACAGGAAAGCAGGGACCACACCTGCCAGAGACGAGATCTGCTGGGTACATGTAAATTTACCTGTATTATATAACAGGAAAGCAGGGACCACACCTGCCAGAGACGAGATCTGCTGGGTACATGTAAATTTACCTGTATTATATAACAGGAAAGCAGGGACCACACCTGCCAGAGAAGAGATCTGCTGGGTACATGTAAATTTACCTGTATTATATAACAGGAGAGCAGGGATCACACCTGTCACAGAGGAGACCTGCTGGGTACATGTAAATTTACCTGTATTATATAACAGGAAAGCAGGGACCACACCTGCCAGAGAAGAGATCTGCTGGGTACATGTAAATTTACCTGTATTATATAACAGGAAAGCAGGGACCACACCTGCCAGAGACGAGATCTGCTGGGTACATGTAAATTTACCTGTATTATATAACAGGAAAGCAGGGACCACACCTGCCAGAGACGAGATCTGCTGGGTACATGTAAATTTACCTGTATTATATAACAGGAAAGCAGGGACCACACCTGCCAGAGACGAGATCTGCTGGGTACATGTAAATTTACCTGTATTATATAACAGGAAAGCAGGGACCACACC
The DNA here is from genome assembly GCF_031769215.1 of Ylistrum balloti. Classification (NCBI taxonomy): domain Eukaryota; kingdom Metazoa; phylum Mollusca; class Bivalvia; order Pectinida; family Pectinidae; genus Ylistrum; species Ylistrum balloti. The sequence continues at coordinate 37,338 of NW_026782186.1, forward strand.
TGCCAGAGACGAGATCTGCTGGGTACATGTAAATTTACCTGTATTATATAACAGGAAAGCAGGGACCACACCTGCCAGAGACGAGATCTGCTGGGTACATGTAAATTTACCTGTATTATATAACAGGAAAGCAGGGACCACACCTGCCAGAGACGAGATCTGCTGGGTACATGTAAATTTACCTGTATTATATAACAGGAAAGCAGGGACCACACCTGCCAGAGACGAGATCTGCTGGGTACATGTAAATTTACCTGTATTATATAACAGGAAAGCAGGGACCACACCTGCAAGAGACGAGATCTGCTGGGTACATGTAAATTTACCTGTATTATATAACAGGAAAGCAGGGACCACACCTGCCAGAGACGAGATCTGCTGGGTACATGTAAATTTACCTGTATTATATAACAGGAAAGCAGGGACCACACCTGCCAGAGAAGAGATCTGCTGGGTACATGTAAATTTACCTGTATTATATAACAGGAAAGCAGGGACCACACCTGCCAGAGACGAGATCTGCTGGGTACATGTAAATCTACCTGTGTCATAGTTTGACTTCCGAGAAAGATGCAGAATATTTTATAGTAAAAGAGCACACAATATAGTAATATATCAGATAATTGTCCCCCTAGATACTATTCTGATATCCATCATAAACACATCCTCCCAATATATCAGATAATTGTCCCCCTAGATACTATTCTGATATCCATCATAAACACATCCTCCCAATATATCAGATAATTGTCCCCCTAGATACTATTCTGATATCCATCATAAACACATCCTCCCAATATATCAGATAATTGTGCCATGTTTACTATGCATTGTATTTACTATACATTATGCCTTCTTTCATCATTGCTATTAAGTAGTGTGTGTATAATTCTATTTGCACTAAACTCTCTTCTAGAATCACAGGATGATATTTTTTGGTTGTTCTATCAACAGCTGCCAACCAACAGCAAGATTCATTGATGTTCTAGATCAGTCTTCTAATATTCCCAACTCCTTTCCCCTGTCGCTGTCAGCAAATCTATTTAGTGTCAAATCATTCTAACCTTTAAATTTTCGGATAATATCTTATTCTTGTATATTATTCCTGTTTTGTCCCCACCCTATGATATACAGAACCTGTCCACGTGTGTATATTAATCCTGTTTTGTCCCCACCCTATGATATACAGAACCTGTCCACGTGTGTGTATTAATCCTGTTTTGTCCCCACCCTATGATATACAGAACCTGTCCACGTGTGTGTATTACTCCTGTTTTGTCCCCACCCTATGATATACAGAACCTGTCCACGTGTGTGTATTACTCCTGTTTTGTCCCCACCCTATGATATACAGAACCTGTCCACGTGTGTGTATTGCTCCTGTTTTGTCCCCACCCTATGATATACAGAACCTGTCCACGTGTGTGTATTAATCCTGTTTTGTCCCCACCCTATGATATACAGAACCTGTCCACGTGTGTATATTAATCCTGTTTTGACCCCACCCTATGATATACAGAACCTGTCCACGTGTGTATTTAATTATGACCTAATATATTAAATAGTTAAAATACGGTCGGTCAGTTAGATGGAAGTACTATTTTACTTAATATGTTAGTAGAGTAATATTTAAATGTAGTTTTAAATATTTTAAAGTAAACTAAACAACTCTTACCTGCACTGTGGCAGTAATGCACACAGGCAATAAATGGGCAAGAATTCGCTAATGAAATTTTAGTGTCAAAGTAGTTTATCCAATAAAAAATAAACAAAATCATGCACGAATGGAGAATAAACATTGTTTAAATATTAAAGTTGGTTTACTTTTATCGTCATATGAAAAAACAAATTGATCTAGTGGATAAATTACAGGCAAAAACGGTGACATTTCTGCAGTAGTGAAACTCCGAGTCGTATTTAGTAAATGCTTGAAGAATTGTGGTGCTGTAAAAGTTGTTACTCAACTGCAAAATGATCGGTCTATCGATAAAAACGCTTGTTTTGTACAGCATTTGATTAATGCCGCAAAAACATAGGATTGAAAATAGACCAATGTACGTAACTTTTCGCGTCAACAAACGTTACGTGCACGTTTCCCTCAGTAAATTTGTTTGGAAAAGCATCATCGACACGGCATTTGCAAATTTACGAAGTGTCAACACAAGGTACGATATGATTGTTGTAATTTTTATCAATCAACTGGAGTTCGGAAAATATATCAGGTAATAGAATATAATTAATTTTCGTGTCCAAACTACCCTGAAATACCCCCTCTCTTTGGATAAGTTGTATTTCTGTAACAGATCGCGTAACGATAACGTTTTTTTTTTTTTTTTGGTTTTTTTTTTTTGCGATATTTCGACCCGCTCCCAGTAACGTTAACACGTGACTATGCAGTTTTCCAAAATAGCGTCTATCGGTGTAGAGGAACTCGAGGAGACCATGGAACCTGTAATTTTGATCACGTAACAAAGTGTTGCGCACACATTCGGAGTAAAATATAATCCTTGATAATGTTGTGTGATTTTTTCTTTGTATTTTTCAACAATAAAAAACAATAGATCTGGTATTTGAAACAGGTTTGACCTCACGATAGCGATTTTTTGGTGGAAATGATTTCCGTACGTATCCTTGACCCGAAAATAAATTGTTGCACGTTTTTGGTGTCAATGTTACATGCAACATATGTGTAACTACTTTATTACTGAAATGAGAAGGTTACAGAAATATTTATTGAATTTTCTTTATACCACAATAACACAATGAAAAAATGACATTTCTTGTTTACCAAGAACATAATTCTGATTATATGTATCTCTTAATAATTGCATGTAACATTGACAGAACAATAAGAGGAAACCTGTTTTCATAGAAGTTCTGAAATACATGATAAATTTGAAAAATGCAATTTTTTAAGTCGAAATGATGGACAATGTTTTGAGATAAACAAACCTAATACTAAACATTAAACAGGTCAAAGAACTGTCATTCTCATTTTGGGACTAGTGTCTATGTTACATGCTCTAAATTCATTAATTATCTTTGTTCTTAACTGAAGTAAGTTTCAAAATGATTTTTTGTTACACATAGAAAGACACCATTTACAGTTATACTTAAAGCAAAATTTGTAGGCCTATGAATATTTTTTTTCTTGCAATATCACACTTAGGGTTACATTAGCTAATTCTTGCCCATATGTGAATGTATACAGTATTACGCCTGTTCACAGGGCAGCGGCCTGGCGCTCAGTACCGCTAATCCGAATTTTCTCCCAGGTAAGGAAATTTGGGAAACTTCATGTGCAAGGACAGGGTCATGCAGGGTCAAAATGCAGGTTACTCTCACCCACCTCTCATACACAGTACATTACTATACACAGGCACACAATACACAGTGCAAGTGTTAACATATACATGTACAGGGTATATATTACGTTAATTAAATTACTGGTCAAACTATATATATCACTACATATCAGTTTGACCACCGTGATAATCTATTCATTTATTTCTTTTGCTTTTCTTCTATATTTTAGATATTTTTTGTTTTGTTTATTTATTTCCTTTTAAGCTCATTTCTATATGCATATGTATGTACTCAATTTGGTATCCATCTTCCATATTTAGCCAATGAAAGGCTTTTGTAGAAAAACAAAATCAAGCAGAATAATGAAGTGGCATGAATATTTCTTTATTGCAACTTGCTTCTAAAGTAGCACGCCTCTATAAATGGTATACACTTGGGAATATCGAGATAATTGCTGATCTGGCAATGATATCCTCTGGCCACTGGCCACGTCTAATGGTCGAAATTATCTAGCACTTCCGCAATGTCGGACATTAAGGAAACACTACATACCGCTGTAGGTCAAATATCTTATCTTTGCAAATGCATAAACGACAATTATCTGATATATTGTTCAAAATAAATCTAAACTACGAACCCAAACGGTGTGTGTACAATAATATTTCTATGTCAAAATCCCAAAACGACTCCTCCATTTCATTGTTATTATATGTTCTAAAGAAATATTATTTTTTTAAACTTTTTTCTAAATCATTTTTGAAAGGAAGCTAACCATGCTTAACGGTATTCGATCCTGGATGTTCGTCAGTCTATACAGACGGGTAGAATACCCTGAAGTGTTGTTCAGAGCTACGGTTGACTGACCACCACTTGGCTTTTGTCGAGACATGGTACACTGTGAACGGTACAGTTGGAGTTTGCTATAGACACCAGTCTGTAACTTAAGGATAGTAGTACTTGGACATTTTTGTCTCGCGGTCACAACATTAGATATGTTTTGTGAACTTTAGGATGTGAAGGATGTACACGTGTGATGGTCAGTATATACAATCAATAAGGAATTGTGGACAATTGTATTTATGTGAAAGGAGTGGTCAGTATGGCTGGTATTAAGTGTTAAATTCCTTTATTCAATTAAATTTTAAATAGTGTTAAATACGGTCTGTCACTCAGCTGACGGGTCCGTGTGGCTTGTATATAGTGTTAAATACGGTCTCTGTCACTCAGCTGAAAGGTCCGTGTGACTTACATATAATGTTAAATACGGTCTGTCACTCAGTTGACGGGTCAGTGTCACTTGCATATAGTGTTAGATAGAGTCTCTGTCGCTCGGCTGACAGGTCAGTGTGACTTAAATATAATGTTAAATACCGTCTCTGTCACTCAGCTGTTAAGTCCGTGTGACTTTTATATAGTGTTAAATACGGTCTGTCACTCAGCTGACGGGTCCGTGTGACTTACATATAGTGTTAAATACAGTCTCTGTCACTCAGCTGACGGGTCCGTGTGACTTACATATAGTGTTAAATACGGTCTGTCACTCAGCTGACGGGTCCGTGTGACTTGTATATAGTGTTAAATACAGTCTCTGTCACTCAGCTGTTAAGTCCGTGTGACTTACATATAGTGTTAAATACAGTCTGTCCCTCAGCTGTTAGGTTCGTGAGACTTGGATATAGTGTTAAATACGGTTTGTCACTCAACTGACGGGTCCGTGTGAGTTACATATAGTGTTAAATACGGTCTCTGTCACTTAGCTGATGGATCAGTGTGGCTTACATTTAGTGTTAAATACAGTCTCTGTCACTCAGCAGACGGATCAGCGTGGCTTACATATAATGTTAAATACGGTCTCTGTCACTTATCTAACGGGTCAGTGTCACTTGCATATAGTGTTAAATACAGTCTCTGTCACTCAGCTGACGGGTCCGTGTGACTTACATGAAGTGTTAAATACGGTCTCTGTCACTAAGCAGACGGATCAGCGTGGCTTACATATAATGTTAGATACAGTCTCTGTCACTTAGCTGATGGATCAGTGTGGCTTACATATAGTGTTAAATACAGTCTCTGTCACTTAGCTGACGGGTCCGTGTGACTTACATATAGTGTTAAATACGGTCTGTCACTCAGATGACGGGTCAGTGTCACTTGCATATAGTGTTAAATACAGTCTCTGCCTCTCAGCTGACGGGTCCGTGTGACTTACATAAAGTGTTAAATACGGTCTCTGTCACTCAGCTGACGAGTCAGTGTGACTTACATATAGTGTTAAATACGGTCTGTCACTCAGCTGACGGGTCCGTGTGACTTACATATAGTGTTAAATACGGTCTGTCACTCAACTGACGGGTCCGTTTGAGTTACATATAGTGTTAAATACAGTCCCCGTCAGATGTCAGGTCCGTGTGGCTTACATATAGTGTTAAATACGGTCTCTGTCACTCAGCTGACGGATCCGTGCGACTTGCAAACGGAGCATGCTTCCTGGTTCAGTTGGTAGAGTCGGTCGATTATCACGCTGTAGGCACTCCCTGTTTTGTTTTTTTCTGTTTTTTTACGGGCCTACACTAACATTTCGATATTTCTTCTTCTTTTAGAATGAGACCTTTTGAGATTTGGCATGACCGGTACACACAATTGATAGTAAGGTTAACGTGTACATACAAGTATTAATCCTTTGGTAAGTAGATCTGTTGTATACATTCCAAGGACTGTAATGTATTAGTTTAACAGACGCTTGCTTTATAACCAAGTTCAATGAGTCAAATCATGAATAGAGTCACATGCATGCCTGGCCGCCAGTAAAGGTCCATCCACTTCAGTTTCTGAAGTAGGTCATATGTAACAAATACAAATGCCGCCCATCTCACGACAGTTCAATTTTTAATGTAAGTCACTACATGTATAACAATTATCAATGATCATTTAACCTCGGTAATACTAGTCTATTTCTGTCTGTTTCTGTCTCTGTCTATATCTCTCTGTCTATCTCTGTCTCTCTTTCTGACTGTCTGTCTGTATCTCTGACTGTCTCTATATCTCTCTGTCTATCTCTGTCTCTCTTTCTGACTGTCTGTATCTCTGTCTGTCTCTATATCTCTCTGTTTGTCTCTGTCTGTCTCTTTCTCCCCCCCCCCCTCTCTCTCTCTCTCTCTCTTGTGCGTATAGTAAAATCTGACATGTAGAATCTTTAGATAGAACCGATGGTAATGATCCTTATTTGTGTATTAATCTGGAACTCCTACAAACTGAATATAGAAAACAACTAACTAAGCGGTATATGAATGGTGCAATATATCAGTCTCGGTATATAACCCTCAATCTTAGATACAAATCCATCCATTCTCCCTGATTTAATCCTTTTAGTTTCTCAAGACGTTTTGATATTTGGGAAACCAAAAAAAAATCCAATCTATCGGTATCACAACAGTGATGTTTAATGTTTGACTCTTCTATTGTAAACTTGTGATTTATTGTTTTATTATTCGCGAACAAACCATTTCAATATTTGTGAAGGACTCTTAAATTGTTGTGAAATACGAACCACCTGCCGTTTATATGTCTCTTTTCCTTTCTATTTGAAATAGATGATAAATTCATATCTACTTGGTTGCTTGTTTCGGTACCCATAGTTTGAACAGCTGACTGATGTTAACATCATGTCTGGTTCAGCAAAATACACAATATCGCTAACTTAATGACATTTCACTGCTATAAATTCTTCGGTTTGTACAGTTGTCGTTTCCTCTGAATGTAAACTTTTAAGTTCTGTTCGGTTTTTCTGTAATGCGTTAGAGTACATTATTTGTTTGGTGTATAGCTAGCACATGGAGACTCTGGTAGTCGTGTGTGTCAACTTGAACCATTTCATTTGTACTTTAGCTCTACCCGATCTGAAAATAGATAGGTTAAGAGTTTATAGAAGTAGTCTGCTTATTGTACATGTGATGACTGCTGACTAAAAGCTGAAATCAATCAGTCAGCCAGCAAGCAAACAAACCAAGCAAACAATCAATCAACAATCAGTAAGTCAGTCAGTCAGCAAACAATCAATCAATAATCCGTCAGTCAGTCAGCAAACAATCAATCAACAATCAGTCAGTCAGTCAGTCAGTCAGTCAGTCAGCAAACAATCAATCAACAATCAATCAACAATCAGTCAGTCAGTCAGCAAACAATCAATCAACAATCAGTCAGACAGCAAACAATCAATCAACAATCCGTCAGTCAGTCAGCAAACAATCAATCAACAATTAGTCAGTCAGTCAGTCAGCAAACAATCAATCAACAATCAATCAACAATCAGTCAGTCAGTCAGCAAACAAACAATCAACAATCAGTCAGTCAGTCAGTCAGCAAACAATCAATCAACAATTAGTCAGTCAGTCAGTCAGCAAACAATCAATCAACAATCAGTCAGTCAGTCAGCAAACAATCAATCAACAATCAGTCAGTCAGTCAGCAAACAATCAATCAACAATCAGTCAGTTAGTCAGCAAACGATCAATCAACCATCGGTCAGTCAGTCAGTCATTCAGCAAACAATCTATCAACAATCAGTCAATCAGTCAGTCAGCAAACAATCAATCAACCATCGGTCAGTCAGTCAGTCATTCAGCAAACAATCTATCAACAATCAGTCAGTCAGTCAGTCAGTCATTCAGTCAGCAAACAATCAATCAACAATCAGTCAGTTAGTCAGCAAACGATCAATCAACCATCGGTCAGTCAGTCAGTCATTCAGCAAACAATCTATCAACAATCAGTCAATCAGTCAGTCAGCAAACAATCAATCAACCATCGGTCAGTCAGTCAGTCATTCAGCAAACAATCTATCAACAATCAGTCAGTCAGTCAGTCAACAAACAATAAATTAACAGTGTTAGAGAGACTGGAAAGATGTTACAGTGTTACAGGACTGATGTTACAGTGTTTCAGAGACTGGACATATGTTACAATGTTACAGAGACTGGACAGATGTTACAGTGTTACAGAGACTGGACAGACTGGATAGATGTTACAATGTTACAGAGAGTGGACAGACTGGACATATGTTACAATGTTACAGGAACTGGACAGATGTTACAGTGTTACCGGACAGATGTTACAGTGTTACAGGGACTGGACATATGTTACAGTGTTACAGAGACTGGACAGATGTTACAATGTAACAGGACAGATGTTACAGTGTTACAGAGACTGGACAGATGTTACAGTGTTACAGAGACTGGACAGACCGGACAGATGTTACAATGTTACAGGACAGATGTTACAGTGTTACAGAGACTAGACAGATGTTACAGTGTTACAGATCAGATGTTACAATGTTACAGAGACTGGACAGATGATACAGTGTTACAGAAACTGGACAGATGTTACAATGTTACAGGACAGATGTTACAGTGTTACAGAGACTGGACAGATGTAACAGTGTTACAGGACAGATCTTACAATGTTACAGAGACTGGACAGATATTACAATGTTACAGAGACTGGACAGATGTTACAGTGTTAGAGGGACTGGACAGATGTTACAATGTTACAAAGACTGGACAGACTGGACAGATGTTACAATGTTACAGGACAGATGTTACAGTGTTACAGAGACTGGACAGATGTTACAATGTAACAGGACAGATGTTACAGTGTTACAGAGACTGGACAGATGTTACAATGTTACAGGACAGATGTTACAGTGTTACAGAGACTGGACAGATGTTACAATGTTACAGGACAGATGTTACAGTGTTACAGAGACTGGACAGATATTATAATGTTACAGAGACTGGACAGATGTTACAGTGTTACAGAGACTGGACAGATGTTACAATGTTACAGAGACTGGACATATTTTACAGTGTTACAGTGACTGGACAGATGTTACAATGTTATAGAGACTGGATAGACTGGACAGATGTTACAATGTTACAGAAACTGGATGGATGTTACAATGTTACAGGACAGATGTTACAATGTTACAGAGACTGGACAGATGTTACAGTGTTACAGAGACTGGACAGAGGTTACAATGTTACAGGACAGATGTTACAGTGTTACAGAGACTGGACAGATGTTACAATGTTACAGGACAGATGTTACAGTGTTACAGAGACTGGACAGATATTATAATGTTACAGAGACTGGACAGATGTTACAGTGTTACAGAGACTGGACAGATGTTACAATGTTACAGAGACTGGACATATTTTACAGTGTTACAGTGACTGGACAGATGTTACAATGTTATAGAGACTGGACAGACTGGACAGATGTTACAATGCTACAGGACAGATGTTACAATGTTACAGAGACTGGACAGATGATACAGTGTTACAGAAACTGGACAGATGTTACAATGTTACAGGACAGATGTTACAGTGTTACAGAGACTGGACAGATGTAACAGTGTTACAGGACAGATCTTACAATGTTACAGAGACTGGACAGATATTACAATGTTACAGAGACTGGACAGATGTTACAATGTTACAGGACAGATGTTACAGTGTTACAGAGACTGGACAGATGTAACAGTGTTACAGGACAGATCTTACAATGTTACAGAGACTGGACAGATATTACAATGTTACAGAGACTGGACAGATGTTACAGTGTTAGAGGGACTGGACAGATGTTACAATGTTACAAAGACTGGACAGACTGGACAGATGTTACAATGTTACAGGACAGATGTTACAGTGTTACAGAGACTGGACAGATGTTACAGTGTTACAGGACAGATGTTACAATGTTACAGAAGCTGGACAGATGTTACAATGTTACAGAGACTGGACAGATGTTACAATGTAACAGGACAGATGTTACAGTGTTACAGAGACTGGACAGATGTTACAATGTTACAGGACAGATGTTACAGTGTTACAGAGACTGGACAGATATTATAATGTTACAGAGACTGGACAGATGTTACAGTGTTACAGAGACTGGACAGATGTTACAATGTTACAGAGACTGGACATATTTTACAGTGTTACAGTGACTGGACAGATGTTACAATGTTATAGAGACTGGACAGACTGGACAGATGTTACAATGTTACAGGACAGATGTTACAATGTTACAGGACAGATGTTACAATGTTACAGAAACTGGATGGATGTTACAATGTTACAGGACAGATGTTACAGGACAGATGTTACATTGTTACAGGGACTGGACCGATGCTACAATGTTACAAAGACTGGACAAATGTTACAATGTTACAGGACAGATGTTACAATGTTACAGAGACTGGACAGATGTTACAATGTTGAAGGACAGATGTTACAATGTTACAAGACAGATGTTAGAGTGTTACAGAGACTGGACAGATGTTACAATGTTACAGGACAGATGTTACAGTGTTACAGAGACTGGACAGATGTTACAATATAACTGGACAGATGTTACAGTGTTACAGGACAGATGTTAGAGTGTTACAGAGACTGGACAGATATTACAGTGTTACAGAGACTGGACAGACTGGACAGATGTTACAATGTTACAGAGACTGGACAGATGTTACAGTGTTACAGGACAGATGTTACAGTGTTACAGGGACTGGACATATGTTACAGTGTTACAGAGACTGGACAGATGTTACAATGTAACAAGACAGATGTTACAATGTTATAGAGACTGAACAGATGTTACAGTGTTACAGATCAGATGTTACAATGTTACAGAGACTGGACAGATGTTACAGTGTTACAGAGACTGGACAGATGTTACAATGTTACAGTACAGATGTTACAGAGACTGGACAGATGTTACAATGTTACAGGACAGATGTTACAGAGACTGGACAGATGTTACAGTGTTACAGATCAGATGTTACAATCTTACAGAGACTGGACAGATGTTACAGTGTTACAGAGACTGGACAGATGTTACAATGTTACAGGACAGATGTTACAGTGTTACAGGACAGATGTTACAATGTTACAGGGACTAGACAGATGTTACAGTGTTACAGGACAGATGTTACAGTGTTACAGGGACTGGACAGATGTTACAGTGTTACAGAGACTGGACAGATGTTACAATGTAACAGGACAGATGTTACAGTGTTATAGAGACTGAACACATGTTACAGTGTTACAGATCAGATGTTACAATGTTACAGAGACTGGACAGATGTTACAGTGTTACAGAGACTAGACAAATGTTACAGTGTTACAGAGACTGGACAGATGTTACAATGTTACAGGACAGATGTTACAATGTTACAGAGACTGGACAGATGTTACAATGTTACAGGACAGCAGATGCTACAGTGTTACAGAGACTGGACAGATGTTACAGTGTTACAGAGACTTGACAGATTTTACAGTGTTACAGTGACTGGACAGATGTTACAATGTTATAGAGACTGGACAGACTGGACAGATGTTACAGTGTTACAGACTGGACAGATATTACAGATGTTACAGGACAGATGTTACAATGTTACAGGACATATGTTACAGTGTTACAGAGACTGGACAGATGTTACAGGGTTACAGGGACTGGACAGATATTACAATGTTACAGGACAGATGTTACAATCTTACAGGACAGATGTTACAATGTTATAGAGACTGGACAGACTGGACAGATGTTACAGTGTTACAGGGACTGGACAGATATTACAATGTTAAAGGACAGATGTTACAATGTTACAGGACAGATATTACAATCTTACAGGACAGATGTTACAATGTAACAGGACAGATGTTACAGTGTTACAGAGACTGGACAGATGTTACAGTGTTACAGAGACTGGACAGATGTTACAATGTTACAGGACAGATGTTACAGTGTTATAGAGACTGAACACATGTTACAGTGTTACGGATCAGATGTTACAATGTTACAGAGACTGGACAGATGTTACAGTGTTACAGAGACTGGACAGATGTTACAATGTTACAGGACAGATGTTACAATGTTACAGAGACTGGACAGATGTTACAATGTTACAGGACAGATGTTACAATGTTACAGAGACTGGACAGATATTACAATGTTACAGAGACTGGACAGATGTTGCAGTGTTAGAGGGACTGGACAGATGTTACAATGTTACAAAGACTGGACAGACTGGACAGATGTTACAATGTTACAGGACAGATGTTACAGTGTTACAGAGACTGGACAGATGTTACAATGTAACAGGACAGATGTTACAGTGTTACAGAGACTGGACAGATGTTACAATGTTACAGGACAGATGTTACAGTGTTACAGAGACTGGACAGATATTATAATGTTACAGAGACTGGACAGATGTTACAGTGTTACAGAGACTGGACAGATGTTACAATGTTACAGAGACTGGACATATTTTACAGTGTTACAGTGACTGGACAGATGTTACAATGTTATAGAGACTGGATAGACTGGACAGATGTTACAATGTTACAGAAACTGGATGGATGTTACAATGTTACAGGACAGATGTTACAATGTTACAGAGACTGGACAGATGTTACAGTGTTACAGACTGGACACATGTTACAAAGATACACAGACTGGACAGACGGGACAGAGGTTACAATGTTACAGGACAGATGTTACAGTGTTACAGAGACTGGACAGATGTTACAATGTTACAGGACAGATGATACAGTGTTACAGAGACTGGACAGATATTATAATGTTACAGAGACTGGACAGATGACAGATGTTACAATGTTACAGAGACTGGACATATTTTACAGTGTTACAGTGACTGGACAGATGTTACAATGTTATAGAGACTGGACAGACTGGACAGATGTTACAATGCTACAGGACAGATGTTACAATGTTACAGAGACTGGACAGATGTTACAATTTCACAGGGACTGGATAGATGTTACAATGTTACAGGACAGATGTTACATTGTTACAAGACAGATGTTACAATGTTACAGAGACTGGACAGACTTGACAGATGTTACAATGTTACAGAGACTGGACAGATGTTACAGTGTTACAGAGACAGGACAGATGTTATACAATGATACAGACACTGGACATATTTAACAGTGATACAGTGACTGGACAGATGTTACAGTGTTATAGTGACTGGACAGATGTTACAATGTTACATAGACTGGACAGACTGGACATATGTTACAATGTTACAGGACAGATGTTACAGTGTTACAGAGACTGGACAGATGTTACAATATTACAGGACAGATGTTACAATGTTACAGAGACTGGACAGATGTTACAATGTTACAGAGACTGGACAGATGTTACAATGTAACAGGACAGATGTTACAGTGTTACAGAGACTGGACAGATGTTACAATGTTACAGGACAGATGTTACAGTGTTACAGAGACTGGACAGTGTTACAGAGACTGGACAGATGTTACAGTGTTACAGAGACTGGACAGATTTTACAGTGTTACAGTGACTGGACAGATGTTACAATGTTATAGAGACTGGACAGACTGGACAGATGTTACAATGTTACAGGACAGATGTTACAATGTTACAGGACAGATGTTACAATGTTACAGAAACTGGATGGATGTTACAATGTTACTGGACAGATGTTACACTGTTACAATGTTACAGGACAGATGTTACATTGTTACAGGGACTGGACCGATGCTACAATGTTACAAAGACTGGACAAATGTTACAATGTTACAGGACAGATGTTACAATGTTACAGAGACTGGACAGATGTTACAATGTTGAAGGACAGATGTTACAATGTTACAAGACAGATGTTAGAGTGTTACAGAGACTGGACAGATGTTACAATGTTACAGGACAGATGTTACAGTGTTACAGAGTTACAGAGACTGGACAGATGTTACAATATAACTGGACAGATGTTACAGTGTTACAGGACAGATGTTAGAGTGTTACAGAGACTGGACAGATATTACAGTGTTACAGAGACTGGACAGACTGGACAGATGTTACAATGTTACAGAGACTGGACAGATGTTACAGTGTTACAGGACAGATGTTACAGTGTTACAGGGACTGGACATATGTTACAGTGTTACAGAGACTGGACAGATGTTACAATGTAACAAGACAGATGTTACAATGTTATAGAGACTGAACAGATGTTACAGTGTTACAGATCAGATGTTACAATGTTACAGAGACTGGACAGATGTTACAGTGTTACAGAGACTGGACAGATGTTACAATGTTACAGTACAGATGTTACAGAGACTGGACAGATGTTACAATGTTACAGGACAGATGTTACAGAGACTGGACAGATGTTACAGTGTTACAGATCAGATGTTACAATCTTACAGAGACTGGACAGATGTTACAGTGTTACAGAGACTGGACAGATGTTACAATGTTACAGGACAGATGTTACAGTGTTACAGGACAGATGTTACAATGTTACAGGGACTAGACAGATGTTACAGTGTTACAGGACAGATGTTACAGTGTTACAGGGACTGGACAGATGTTACAGTGTTACAGAGACTGGACAGATGTTACAATGTAACAGGACAGATGTTACAGTGTTATAGAGACTGAACACATGTTACAGTGTTACAGATCAGATGTTACAATGTTACAGAGACTGGACAGATGTTACAGTGTTACAGAGACTAGACAAATGTTACAGTGTTACAGAGACTGGACAGATGTTACAATGTTACAGGACAGATGTTACAATGTTACAGAGACTGGACAGATGTTACAATGTTACAGGACAGATGTTACAGTGTTACAGAGACTGGACAGATGTTACAGTGTTACAGAGACTTGACAGATTTTACAGTGTTACAGTGACTGGACAGATGTTACAATGTTATAGAGACTGGACAGACTGGACAGATGTTACAGTGTTACAGGGACTGGACAGATATTACAATGTTACAGGACAGATGTTACAATGTTACAGGACATATGTTACAGTGTTACAGAGACTGGACAGATGTTACAATGATACACAGATTGGACAGATGTTACAATGTTACAGGACAGATGTTACAACATTACAGGACAGATGTTACAGTGTTAGAGTGACTGGACAGATGTTACAATGTTATAGAGACTGGACAGACTGGACAGATGTTACAGTGTTACAGGGACTGGACAGATATTACAATGTTAAAGGACAGATGTTACAATGTTACAGGACAGATATTACAATCTTACAGGACAGATGTTACAATGTTACAGGACATATGTTACAGTGTTACAGAGACTGGACAGATGTTACAATGATACACAGACTGGACAGATGTTACAATGTTACAGGACAGATGTTACAACATTACAGGACAGATGTTACAATGTTACAGAGACTGGACAGATGTTACAATGTTACAGGACAGATGTTACAATGTTACAGAGACTGGACAGATATTACAATGTTACAGGACAGATGTTACAATGTTACAGGACAGATGTTACAATCTAACAGGACAGATGTTACAGTGTTATAGAGACTGGACAGATGTTACAATGTTACTGGACAGATGTTACAGTGTTACAGAGACTGGACAGATGTTACAATGTTACAGGACAGATGTTACAATGTTACAGAGACTGGACAGATGTTACAATGTTACAGAGACTGGACAGATGTTACAATGTTACAGGGACTGGACAGATGTTACAATGTTACAGGGTCTGGACAGACTTGACAGATGTTACAATGTTACAGAGACTGGACAGATGTTACAATTTCACAGGGACTCGACAGATGTTACACTGTTAAAATGTTACAGGACAGATGTTACAATGTTACAGAGACTGGACAGATGTTACAATTTCACAGGGACTGGACAGATGTTACACTGTTACAATGTTACAGGACAGATGTTACAATGTTACAGGGACTGGACCGATGCTACAATGTTACAAAGACTGGACAAATGTTACAATGTTACAGGACAGATGTTACAATGTTACATAGACTGGACAGATGTTACAATGTTGAAGGACAGATGTTACAATGTTACAGGACAGATGTAAGAGTGTTACAGAGACTGGACAGATGTTACAATGTTACAGGACTGATGTTACAGTGTTACAGAGACTGGACAGATGTTACAATGTTATTGTGACTGGACAGATGTTACAGTGTTACAGGACAGATGTTATAGTATTACAGAGACTGGACAGATGTTACAATATAACTGGACAGATGCTACAGTGTTACAGAGACTGGACAGATGTTACAGTGTTACAGAGACTGGACAGATATTACAGTGTTACAGAGACTGGACAGACTCGACAGATGTTACAATGTTACAGAGACTGGACAGATGTTACAGTGTTACAGGACAGATGTTACAGTGTTACAGGGACTGGACATATGTTACAGTGTTACAGAGACTGGACAGATGTTACAATGTAACAAGACAGATGTTACAATGTTAGAGAGACTGAACAGATGTTACAGTGTTACAGATCAGATGTTACAATGTTACAGAGACTGGACAGATGTTACAATGTTACAGTACAGATGTTACAGAGACTGGACAGATGTTACAGAGACTGGACAGATGTTACAGTGTTACAGATCAGATGTTACAATCTTACAGAGACTGGACAGATGTTACCGTGTTACAGAGACTAGACAGATGTTACAATGTTACAGGACAGATGTTACAGAGACTGGACAGATGTTACAATGTTACAGGACAGATGTTACAGAGACTGGACAGATGTTATAGTGTTACAGACACTGGACAGATCTTACAGTGTTACAGAGACTGGACAGACTGGACAGATGTTACAATGTTATAGGGACTGGACAGATGTTACAGTGTTACAGGACATATGTTACAGTGTTACAGAGACTGGACAGATGTTACAATGTAACTGGACAGATGTTACAGTGTTACAGAGACTGGACAGATGTTACAGTGTTACAGAGACTGGACAGATATTACAGTGTTACAGAGACTGGACAGACTGGACAGATGTTACAATGTTACAGGGACTAGACAGATGTTACAGTGTTACAGAGACTGGACAGATGTTACAATGTTACAGAACAGATGTTACAATGTTACAGAGACTGGACAAATGTTACAATGTTACAGGACAGATGTTTCAGTGTTACAGAGACTGGACAGATATTACAATGTTACAGGACAGATGTTACAATGTTACAGAGACTGGACAGATGTTACAATGTTACAGGACAGATGCTACAGTGTTACAGAGACTGGACAGATGTTACAATGTTACAGAGACTTGACAGATTTTACAGTGTTACAATGACTGGACAGATGTTACAATGTTTTAGAGACTGGACAGACTTGACAGATTTTACAGTGTTACAGGGACTGGACAGATATTACAATGTTACAGGACAGATGTTACAATGTTACAGGACAGATATTACAATCTTACAGGACAGATGTTACAATGTTACAGGACATATGTTACAGTGTTACAGAGACTGGACAGATGTTACAATGATACAGAGACTGGACAGATATTACAATGTTACAGGACAGATGTTACAACATTACAGGACAGATGTTACATGTTACAGAGACTGGACAGATGTTACAATGTTACAGGACGGATGTTACAATGTTACAGAGACTGTACAGATGTTACAATGTTACAGGACAATTGTTACAATGTTACAGGACAATTGTTACAATGTTACATGACAGATGTTACAATGTAACAGGACAGATGTTACAGTGTTACAGAGACTGGACAGATGTTACAATGTTACAGAGACTGGACAGATGTTACAATGTTACAGGACAGATGTTACAGAGACTGGACAGATGTTACAGTGTTACAGACACTGGACAGATCTTACAGTGTTACAGAGACTGGACAGACTGGACAGATGTTACAATGTTATAGGGACTGGACAGATGTTACAGTGTTACAGAGGCTGGACAGATGTTACAATGTAACTGGACAGATGTTACAGTGTTACAGAGACTGGACAGATGTTACAGTGTTACAGAGACTGGACAGATATTACAGTGTTACAGAGACTGGACAGACTGGACAGATGTTACAATGTTACAGGGACTAGACAGATTTTACAGTGTTACAGGACAGATGTTACAGTGTTACAGGGACTGGACATATGTTACAGTGTTATAGAGACTGGACAGATGTTACAATGTAACAGGACAGATGTTACAGTGTTATAGAGACTGAACACATGTTACAGTGTTACAGATCAGATGTTACAATGTTACGGAGACTGGACAGATGTTACAGTGTTACAGAGACTGGACAGATGTTACAATGTTACAGGACAGATGTTACAGTGTTACAGAGACTGAACACATGTTACAGTGTTACAGATCAGATGTTACAATGTTACAGAGACTGGACAGCTGTTACAATGATACAGAGACTGGACAGATGTTACAATTTCACACAGAGTGGACAGATGTTACAATGTTTCTTTGTGTTATGGGGACTGGACAGATGTTACACTGTTACAATGTTACAGGACAGATATTACAATGTTACAGGGACTGGACAGATGTTACAATGTTACAGAGACTGGACAGATGTTACAATGTTACAGGACAGATGTTACAATGTTACAGGGACTGGACAGATGTTACAATGTTACGTGAATCATAAATTCAGCCTATATAAACAGTTTGACTGATAATCAAGAATTAAATCACCAGTTCTCAAGTCACGATGTAGTTCCAATTCGGCCACAGGTAACACATGTTGTCTCCGGATAAATTGCACTGCACGTGTCACCAGGAAAATGTTCATCAGTTTACAACTAAATTTTTTTCTGTTTCATACCAAATTGCATTGGAAATGCATGTACATGGTTGCTATAACAACAGGATTCCTACTGATTTATGGTTTTCCTTTATCTGGGATGTTCAATCAGAATCATGTTGTTTGTTAACTTAGAGTTGATCCATTCGGGGTATAAACTGTAAACACCTACCAAGAGCAGTGCTCCACTGTTGGGTTGTATTCAACATAAGAAATGGGAGATTTTTTAGTGTGCAGTTTTGAAGCAGACAGTCTTGTCTATGTTCCTGCAAAATAATGGATTATTATATAACCTTCCAGTGATATAAGTTTGAAACTTTTCACCCTGACCTTTAATATTGTGACATATTCCAGAAAAAGTTAATTTTTTTCTTGACCTCTGACCTCGTCTTGTCTTGATGAAATATCCTTCTTCATTTCCCTTATTGGGTCCAATCCCTCTGTCCCAAGGGAGATAATCTCAGATATGCAGAGCATCAAGGGATAGTTATGAAAATCAATGTGTGGAGAGATCTCAAAGCAATGGCAGGAGAGAATTGAGACTTTTCTTTAGAATTAGTATAAATTAAAAAAAGGAAATGAAACAAGCAATAGACTACAATAAGATACATTTATCTTGGAGGTGTTTTCAACAATACATCATCTAGCTCTGTATTCAATGGAAATTGTATCAGAAAAATTATAATGGTTTGATTAAAAGCTTAACATAATTATTTGCCAATTATAAACTCATATAATGGTTAACCTTTAGAATTCTTAGGACTTTCTGTTGATCACCAGAGTATATAAGTGTGATGTTTTGACTCTGATTAATTCTGATACTTGTCAATATTATCTTTGTCAATGGTATGCATGCATTTCAATCTGTTATATTGTATGATGAAACATTATAAGTGAACTTCAATTAATGTAATTGAATTAGATCTTGTGTTACCATGTTGAGTAGCATGGAGGTCTTACCAACCATAATATATGTACTTGTACACTTGCCCGGGGAAAAGTCATTTGTGACAAGTAGGCTTAGATGAGCCTGTGCTAAAATTTACACAACACGACAAATATAAATTCGTTTTGAGTTTTGAGTATGTAATTGTTCCTTGCCGGTGAATTTTGATCATTACCAGTTGTACGTAAGAAATTATTGTAACCACGTGACCTATCACGTGACCTCTATTTATCTTAATTAAACAATAAGTTCATGAAAGATCAATTTTTAAAAACATAGAAGAAACAATGGTGGACATTGTGATCTCTTGTAACTATATGGAACAGAAATGATGAATTGCCATAATTAAATTTTAATAAAAGGACATTACTTTCAAATGTCATTCCAACGTTTATAAAAATTAATGTTAGATTAAGGTTCGAAATAAGACGTGATATAAGAGATATAACGTTTGCTGTCAAATTAACATTGAAAATATTCATCATCAGAATAACGTTGTAATTTGATATAATTTAAAAACGTTAAATTTTTAAATATTATTCTGATGTTAAATTTAACATTAAAAATTCATAACGGTATTTTAACGTTAGAATTTATTGTTGAAAAAATAACTTTATATTAACGTGGAAAGACGTTAAAATAACGGTTTTTTTTTTGAACGTTGAAATAATGTCTGTAACATAGATTAGTCGCGGTGTGTCATCATTGAAATAATGTCTGTAACATAAATTAGTCGCGGTGTGTCATCATTGAAATAATGTCTGTAACATAGATTAGTCGCGGTGTGTCATCATTGAAATAATGTCTGTAACACAGATTAGTCGCGGTGTGTCATCATTGGAATAATGTCTGTAACACAGATTAGTCGCGGTGTGTCATCATTGAAATAATGTCTGTAACATAGATTAGTCGCGGTGTGTCATCATTGGAATAATGAAAACTTGTTTGACCGGCACAAGCCCTTTATACTCTGGAATGCTGGAACACGTTTCGAAAGAAGGCTTGGAAACAAATCTCAACTACTTCTTTAGTAACACAGACAAACATATATCGTTATCAGTTGCGGCATCTCCGAAGCATTTGGGAAACGGATTTTTTTTCTTTTTTTAATTTCAATAAAAATCATTCTTTTAACTTGCATTGTCATCCTTAAGCCGTCTTTATCACTAACCCTCCACCTCGCGGGTTCGAGGCCTAAGTGGAGTAGTCGCTAGGAACTGACTGCACGTCGGTGTTTTTTCTCCAGAACATCATACTTTCCTCCAATATCCAAACCTGGCACGTCCTTCAATAATCCTTGCTGTAAATAGTGTTATTTCCTCTAATTCCCTCATAGTAAAAAGGGCCGTAAAAAGGAACATAATAACTGTTCAAACACTGTTGAAACACACGCGTAAATACACACGTGTAACAATTTAACTCACTTTAATACAAGCTAACAACGTTTACCATATGATCACTAGGCGATTTAAATTAATCTGAAATTATCACAAAAATTGTAATACTCCAATGTAATCACTGTTGAAATATACTGAAGTATGAAATGCGTTTCGAAATCGTTAAACTACAATTGACCAAATGTTGAAAAAAAACACAATGTGACGGTTGTTGTGGAACTCTTATAATGGAGCAATATCATTTATTTCTAAGTCCCTGAGTCAAAATGCTGATGAATGATCTTAGGTAACGTGACTAATGTGAGACGTTTTTACACGTTCCAGATATTCCCGGACTTTTTTTCTCGTGACAAAGCAATATGTTTATTAGCTTACCGCTGTGCCTGTTCGGTCCAGTACAGTAAATACACACACAATGATTCAAAGCACTGTTATCGTTATCGAACATCGGCAGGGGTATTTTCATGTAATCGGAGAGATTGTTGAATTGTGATAAAACAAAGAAAAATATCTGATAATAATACAATATGATGAGTACAAAAGGACCTGTTTAGTCTTGGAATTCAACGTTGTTTTTTAAACATATATAACATCCAATTCTACACCTATAAAACAGACCCATTAACCCCCTCACACAGTATTGGGCGTGTTTTAAAAACGACATAATCGAAGTATATAGTATTTGCTGATATTTAACAAGATAAAAAGGACAGTATTGAATTTATCGTGTTGAATATAGGTACATATCACTGAAATATATATAATAGGGCGAGCATTGTCTACAGAGCGCCCTTTAGAGGGGTCCTTTAGGATCAATATGATATTCATGAAGTCAGAAGTTCGACAAAAATATCAAAATATTGTATCTATCGTTTGTTATTCTGTTTCTCATACCAAGTAAAATGTCTATAATACTTGATATATAGCCATCTTGCTTCGATTATTTTATGTTTTTATTGTTGAACGGTCGCGATACTTATGTCATTGTGAAATATTCTATTTTTAGTGCAATATGAAGTTGGACGCATTTGGTGTTCGTCTGGCTCTCATTGAGTAGCGTGACATGATTGATCAGTATTTACATAGCGGGTGTCACCGGTGAAACAGAAGACGCTTTTACCCCCGTAATACCTGGTCTTATTCTCCTTGTAATATTCAGGCGTTTTTGTTTATATCTTTACTTCTTGTTTTGCTCTGATTTCACCGACATTGAGCTTGACATGTTGTCTCTCTTTTATATATATAGATTACACAGACAAAACCTAATTATAAGAGTGATTTTACTAACAATATGTTTGGTTTTAAAGTGTTCATATATGATCTTGTAAACGTATGATTTGGTTCAATATAGTTGTATTTGTAAGACAAGACAGACGTGGAGTGAAGTGTGAAAGTTTACAGCTGAATTTCTAAAGAAAATATTGTTATTGTACAAAAGATAAACACGTTTAAATACACATTTAGATTTAGATAGAGTCAAACAATGAATTAAACTGCACCATATAGCTATTTCGTCCTTCTAGTCCTTCTAGGACACATTAGTGATTAAACATAGGAGGGGAATGAAGAAAATTCAAAGTGATCGAAAGAAATACCCAAATATAGATTGGAAATAGTACTATCCCCATAATTATAACAACAAATCGTAATTTTCATATATCTGATGTATCTCAGTGCTCACTTATATGCAATGGAAGAATCAATAATCTGGTGAACATGTATGAAAGTCGTACGATGTAGTTTAACACTAGACACTGTTGTATCTATAATGAAATCTGTATCGATAAAGGTGTTATTTGCTTGTCTGTCTTTTGTACAATCCAACCTTAAAATATTGCCTTCCGTATTCCATTAAATGGCTATAGATGTAAATTCATATTGGTTTTGCTGTGATGTAGTTCATATCTTAATATTTCTGAAACAAGATTTTAAATGTGACATAAACGTTTAATTAAATCATACTTGTCAGGAAATTTTAAAACGTATAAAGGAAATAGCAACGACAGATCTACAGCATAACTTCTAAACGACCGAGACTTGATGAAGGCGTTTATCCTATCAAAAGATAAACCATTCGATTTACTGGGGGAAAATTCATAATGATATATACAGTTGACAATGAGAATATGTAATTGAGTTTTTGTCATGTTTTATTGAGAAGATACAGTACTACTGTTACAAAACATTCATATGATTTAAAGTGAAACGTGGTAATTACTTTTCTTATCTCTGTTTTGCAGGTGAGTGATGAAATAGACTGACATCCCGCCTGATGAAGAGCCGTGTGTTGTAACAGAGGACGTGTTGTGTTGATTATCGACCATTTAACCTGTACACTTCTTTTAATGTCCATTGCCACATTGATTGGTAAACTCGACCGGTGAACATATACTATTATAACCTAACACAGCCCAGCTGTTGGGAAACTCGACCGGTGAACTTATACTATTATAACCTAACACAGCCCAGTTGTTGGGAAACTCGACCGGTGAACATATACTATTATAACCTAACACAGCCCAGTTGTTAGTGTAAACCCGGATCGGAGCATCACATATAAAGGTAATTGATTTCATATATATAATATACGCCACGCAAGCTTTACAAAGTCTGACCGAATTAATGACAATTCATACGACTACTGGTTTTTAGATTGATTTCCATTCACTGGCCGTGTAAGGGTTCATTAGGGCATATCAAGGTATATCATCAGACTGGCTTTTCTATCAATAATTCCATGTTGAATCAGCCTGGTTCTGATACATCAACCCGTTGGAATATACAGTTTGTATGACTTAAGTCAGTGTGTTTTACAGTACCAGGCTTTAAGGTACCGGATATTTGGATATTTTGTATCGGAACAAACAGACTTTATAATACCCGGATTATATCTTTAGTTCTAGAAACAGATTTTACAATACCCGGATTATATCTTTAGTTTTAGAAACAGACTTTACAATACCCGGATTATATCTTTAGTTCTAGAAACAGACTTTACAATACCCGGATTATATCTTTAGTTCTAGAAACAGATTTTACAATACCCGGATTATATCTTTAGCTTGGAAACAGGTTACAATACCCGGAGAAACAGATTTTACAATACCCGGATTATATCTTTAGTTTTAGAAACAGACTTTACAATACCCGGATTATATCTTTAGTTCTAGAAACAGACTTTACAATACCCGGATTATATCTTTAGTTCTAGAAACAGACTTTACAATACCCGGATTATATCTTTAGTTTTAGAAACAGACTTTACAATACCCGGATTATATCTTTAGTTCTAGAAACAGACTTTACAATACCCGGATTATACCTTTAGTTCTGGAAACAGGCTTTACAATACCCGGATTATATCTTTAGTTCTGGAAACAGACTTTACAATACCCGAAATAATTATCACAATAAACGGAAGCTTATCACTCCTGGATGATATACCGAATCAAAACATTCAGCAAGTGTTACAGTGTGCCTTGAAGACATTGTGGTACCGTTAATGAGATTCGTTGCTAGGATAAACACAGAGAGTTTTCGAGATCAGAGAAATCTTAGTGGAGATTGTGTTCCAGACCGAAGACCATGCCTTGTTTTACTGCATGTTCTGTTGCGGTAATGAATGATCACAAGGGAAGCCGAGTGTGTTCCACTAAAGGTCTGTTATACGCCTTCGCTGGTCTCTGTATCGTCATGTTTGCTAGTGTTTTTGTTTACTGGTATCATGTTAATGAGCTTTTCAGTCTTTCCATAAAACTCACAGACAATGTTAAGGAGTTCTATGAAAAAGACGCTAAATCATTTCTGGAAGTTCTCAAAATGTCTGGATTTGATAACGAACATAATTCATCTTGGAAAGCATCAAATGAAGGAAAATTTATTTCTAAGAACGCTGATAAAACGACGTCGGTGCCATCGAAACCACAGCAGTTGCCGACTAAAGCGAAACCAAAGCCAGCAGGGGATCGTCCTGATAAGTGTGAGACGTGTTTTAAACATGACTTTAATTACGTATTAGACAATGAGCAAATCTGCGCAAGAAACGACAAATCCCCCGAAATAGACCTCGTCATTTTGATATTTACAGTCCACAACAACAGACTCCAAAGAGAAACGATTCGTAAAACATGGCTGACATATGCTAAGAATAACTCGGAGACTTCGAACATTCGGTATGCTTTTCTCCTTGGAGCTCCTGCTGATTCAAAAATGGATAAAATTGTGAAAGAGGAATTTGACATATTTAGAGATATTCTTCAGGAGGATTTTATAGATGCTTACTCGAATTTAACTTACAAGACTATGATGGCCTACAAATGGGCGAGCACCAAGTGCAAAGAAGCCAAATTTGTGATGAAAACTGATGATGATATGTATGTTAATATCCCAAATATTCTTACAACAGCGAAAAGTCATAAAGAAAAGTTACAGACTAATGTTGGAGGGGCTTGTCATCAAATGGCTAAACCGATCCGAGATCATCGCTCAAAATGGTATGCGTCAAAGAAAAGCTTTCCCGGAAGTACTTATCCGGGATTTTGTTCCGGTACCGGATACGTTACTAGTATGAACGTAGCTTCAAAAGTGTTTGAGGTATCACAGCACGTGCCATTTTTCCACTTGGAGGATGTGTATGTTGCTCTTTGTATTAAAAAACTTGGATATAAATTATTAGCTATTCCAGGATTCAATTCGGGGAAAGTTAAGCCAGATCCCTGTACATACCGTGGCAGCACCATGAAAACCTCACATTATGTCTCTCCCGACCTGATGGAGAAAATGTGGTTCGGAAAGTGTGAAAAAAAGGGATAAATTCAATTCGAAACATCTAGTAAAAGTTGTTGACCTAGACAATGTAAAGCAATAATATGGTGATATGAGTCCGCTCGAAGAAGGCCGTTATTTATTACATTAGAAGCTTACATTTTACACCTTATGTTTTTATACTGTTTAATCCGTGTTAAGGTAGACTTTTTTGGGGTTTTTTTCTTTTTTTTTTTTTTTTTTGTTTGGTTTTTTTTTACCTTTGAGTTTTGGGATATAATTTACATAGCCATTACAAACAACGATTTTGGAATAAGATATTTCGCTAGCTCGTCAAAGTTTATACTTGCCAGAAAACCATTGTCATTCACATTGACTATAAATGATATAGCTAGATAATTCAATGCTTATAGACACATTCCCTACGCATTTGTATTTTTTTGTTTTTTTGCTAGCCCTCAAACATTTTAGTTCCGGAAAGAATTTTCTCAGCAATATTGAAAATAGTATGTGAATTATTTTTATATTATATAACACATTCTTATATTGATAATTATTGAAGTAAAAAACAAATGAAATTAAGAAGACAATTGATAGATGCCTTCAGGACAAACACTGGTAGAGTGACAGAAATCTAGTTCCTTCAGGAAAAACACTATGGTAGAGTGACAGAAATCTAGTTCCTTTAGGACAAACACTGGTGGAGTGACAGAAATCTAGTTCCTTTAGGACAAACACTGGTGGAGTGACAGAAATCTAGTTCCTTTAGGACAAACATTGGTGGAGTGACAGAAATCTAGTTCCTTTAGGACAAACACACTGGTGGAGTGACAGAAATCTAGTTCCGTCAGGAAAAACACTGGTGGAGTGACAGAAATCTAGTTCCTTCAGGACAAACACTGGTGGAGTGACAGAAATCTAGTTCCGTCAGGAAAAACACTGGTGGAGTGACAGAAATCTAGTTCCGTCAGGAAAAACACTGGTGGAGTGACAGAAATCTAGTTCCGTCAGGATAAACACTGGTGGAGTGACAGAAATCTAGTTCCTCCAGGACAAACACTGGTGGAGTGACATAAATCTAGTTCCTTTAGGACAAACACTGGTGGAGTGACAGAAATCTAGTTCCGTCAGGAAAAACACTGGTGGAGTGACAGAAATCTAGTTCCGTCAGGACAAACACTGGTGGAGTGACAGAAATCTAGTTCCGTCAGGAAAAACACTGGTGGAGTGACAGAAATCTAGTTCCGTCAGGAAAAACACTGGTGGAGTGACAGAAATCTAGTTCCTCCAGGACAAACACTGGTGGAGTGACAGAAATCTAGTTCCTTTAGGGCAAACACTGGTGGAGTGACAGAAATCTAGTTCCTTCAGGAAAAACACTATGGTGGAGTGACAGAAATCTAGTTCCTTTAGGACAAACACTGGTGGAGTGACAGAAATCTAGTTCCTTTAGGAAAAACACACTGGTGGAGTGACAGAAATCTAGTTCCGTCAGGAAAAACACTAGTGGAGTGACAGAAATTTAGTTCCTTCAGGACAAACACTGGTGGATTGACAGAAATCTATTTCCTTCAAGACAAACACTGGTGGAGTGACAGAAATCTAGTTCCGTCAGGAAAAACACTAGTGGAGTGACAGAAATTTAGTTCCTTCAGGACAAACACTGGTGGAGTGACAGAAATCTAGTTCCGTCAGGAAAAACACTGGTGGAGTGACAGAAATCTAGTTCCGTCAGGAAAAACACTAGTGGAGTGACAGAAATCTAGTTCCTTCAGGACAAACACTGGTGGATTGACAGAAATCTATTTCCTTCAAGACAAACACTGGTGGAGTGACAGAAATTTAGTTCCTTCAGGACAAACACTGGTGGAGTGACAGAAATCTAGTTCCGTCAGGAAAAACACTGGTGGAGTGACAGAAATCTAGTTCCGTCAGGAAAAACACTGGTGGAGTGACAGAAATCTAGTTCCTTCAGGACAAACACACTGGTGGAGTGACAGAAATCTAGTTCCGTCAAGACAAACACTAATGGAGTGACAGAAATTTAGTTCCTTCAGGACAAATTGGTGGAGTGACAGAAAAAGTGTAGGGCGTGTCAAGAGCGTTTATTGAATGTTGTTTTTCTATATGCGTAATGCTACATGGTAAATTGTCTCCAATAATCGACTTGTATGTCGGCCTGTTACAAGGGCATTCTTTATCACCGATTAGGTTTTATTTACTTATCAATGACATTGAATAAGAATTAATTGAACTTTTAAGAGTTATCACCCTCAACTAATCAATCTGTTTTAATTATGTAAGCAGACAACACAGTGTCATTTTCTGAAGATATCGAGGAACTTAAAAATATTCTTGCCTTTTTAAAGAGGTATTCGGGTCGTTGGTATTTGACTGTGAAAGAAGATAAAGATAAAATAATGGTATTTAGAGAGAGAAAAAACAAGAGCATGATCAGTGGAAATTTGATGGAAAAGACATAGAAGTCTGGACCAGTTTTGTTATTTAGGCTTGGTTTTTTTGTTATAATGTTAATGTTATAATGATAATGTTATAATGTTATAATGTTAATGTTATAATGATAATGTTATAATGTTATAATGTTATAATGTTAATGTTATAATGTTAATAATATAATGTTAATGTTATAATGATAATGTTATAATGTTATAATGTTAATGTTATAATGATAATGTTATAATGATAATGTTATAATGTTATAATGATAATGTTATAATGTTAATGTTATAATGTTAATGTTATAATGAAAATGTTATAATGTTAATGTTATAATGTCAATGTTATAATGTTATAATGTTAATGTTATAATGATAATGTTATAATGTTAATGTTATAATGATAATGTTATTATGATATAATGATAATGTTATAATGTTATAATGATAATGTTATAATGTTAATGTTATAATGTTAATGTTATAATGATAATGTTATAATGTTATAATGATAATGTTATAATGTTAATGTTATAATGTTATAATGTTAATGTTGTAATGATAATGTTATAATGTTAATGTTATAATGTTATAATGTTATAATGATAATGTTATAATGTTAATGTTATAATGTTATAATGTTAATGTTATAATGTTAATGTTATAATGTCAATGTTATAATGATAATGTTATAATGTTAATGTTATAATGTTATAATGTTAATGTTATAATGTCAATGTTATAATGTTAATGTTATAATGTCAATGTTATAATGATAATGGTGTAATGTCAATGTTATTATGTTAATGTTATAATGTTAATGTTATAATGTTTTAATGTTATAATGTTAATGTTATAATGTTATAATGTTAATGTTATAATGTTAATGTTATAATGATAATGTTATAATGTTATAATGTTAATGTTATAATGATAATGTTATAATGATAAATTGTTATTTCACATAATGATATTACTACACAAGGCAAAAGCACATTTTCTACGTAGTCGAAAGGTTAAAGTGTTATCTTGAACGCAAAGACCTAGTTGGCATTAGTTAATACTTATTTATCATGTATTTTGAAGAACGGCTGTGAGGTCTGAGGATACTGCGCCAAATAAAGAAAACTGTCATAAAATCATTATTAGGAGTGAAGAATAATGTTAATAACTCTATGAATTATTCCGAACTTGCTCGTTTTCCTTGTAACATACAGCTTAGAGTATTTAATATTAAATATTGACTGAAATTTGAAGACTGATAAATGTGTATTGATGGCGTGTTATGATGAATTGATGAAGCTAAATACAAGGAAGACCAATTGTAAGGCAAACGTTTTAAAACAGGAGATTTATAGAGTGGGCTTTGGTAATGTATGGTTGTCACAGCTGTTACCAAATCAAACATATATTTTTATTATTTCATAAGCTACGAATACTGGATATTTTTATTCAAGAATCAAGAAATGCTTTTGATAATTCTTCAACAGGTATTACATATAAACATATCAAAGACAGCTACACAATGCTGTCTCAACTTCAAAGATAAAAATGATTATTTTTAAGTTTAGTTTGAATGCACATACACTAACTGAAAAAACTGTGCACGCGGTGTGACAAAAATGAACTTGAGGATAAAACTCATTTTATACTATTATGTCCAGCATATTCAGAAATAAGATCACTATATATCAAACCATACTTTCATTGTCGACCATCTGTTTTCAAATTGATTAAAATTTCTAGCAATAATGTAAAAAACTTTAATTTTAGTAGGTATCTAACTCACGCTATGGCCCAGAGAAAGTTATCATTGCATATTTGAGTAACTAAATACATCTTTTATGTGTAGATGTAATATGTATGTGAAATTACTAATACATGGTTATATATTGATTTCCTTACTCTTTTCATGTTATAAGGTCAAACAGTGCACATTTCTACATTTGTACAAATAGAATATTGTTGACTTGTGGTATTTTATTAGCTTGCTTCCTGTTGGGGTTGCTTGTTATTAATTTTTCATGATGACGTCATAATGTTATGGCGTAGTGGGTCTTATTCATGGCTTTCTCTATGCATACATGTATATATGAATAAAAAATATTTTTACGTGTATGTATTTATTATAATATATATGGTGGCCAATGTTCTCCGCCATCTTGTACACAATTCTGTTATGATATATTTGTATGATATGCTATTTGCATACGGAATAAATTGGATTTTGATGATGAAATGTCGCCGTTGCTATTAGAACCGTAATGACATCATTATAGTCACGTGTTGGATGTCATCATTTTGAATTACTTTCTTGTTATTTTGTATAGCGATATTGTCGTTTAAATTTTAATAAACCTGTATATAGATATATAGATATGTCCGACACTGTAGTGTGTAAATTAATTTAATTAAAATTAATCATTGCACCATTTTCTTGATTATCTTAAGAATTCGTAGTTTTACGAGATCGTGGATTAAGAGTACCATCGATATCAACAATAATAAATCCACACAAAAAATTCACGATTTTGTATCAGTAATCATTATATACAGAAAAAACATCTGTCCGGCGCGGTATAGTTGTTAAGTTCGGACACTAGCATTAAGTGAGTGACAAAGGATTTTTTTTTAATTTTTGCACGCGTGTTTGTGTGACTATGGCGTAGGTGATGAATATAATTTATTTTTGTGTGAAAATCAAGCAATACAAACTAATAGGAGAAAGTTCATACCTAATTATTATACTATTCACTCTAATATGACAAAGTTCAAAGGGTTACTGACTATATGTAATGTAAACAGGCTCAGAAGATTGTGTTGTTTTTGGTTGCTCTTGAGGGGATCTTGAAGGCGATATAATTGTCTGGTTGTATCGGCTTGGATGACCTCCCATTGATTAGGCGAGATCAGCCTATCAGCTGAGTCTATAGTATTCCGTCTGTAAGCTACACCGTGGTACTCCTGTCGTGTAACATATAAACGTAACGAATTGTGACCTCTTGTGTCACACGTCAGTGTGACTGAGCGAAACAAAATTTCTCTCTAAATCTCTCAAATCTCTGTGACATACGAGTGTGTTTGTGTAATAATTGTCATTTATCTTGTGCGTTGAGTTTGTGTGTCATAAAAACTTTCTTCCAGATCATTTCGATCTTGTATTTCAGTATATGTGCATGTTTTATGTGTATTAAAGTGATAACGATTTTTTTTTTCAATAAGTGCAGGATATGTTTTTATGTATAATTTTACCTCGCATATGACGCAATAAGCAACACAGGTGATGAATGGTGTCACTATTATGCTGTCCGTCTTGCCAGAATGTAATTCTCTCTTTAAGAATCCAGCGGTGGTTCCGGCTATCCGTCTGTCTGTAGAAAGTTTTGTATTATGTATACCTGGGGAGTATTATAGGGATTATATGTTCTAATGGCGGAGGCTGACCTAAGTATCACACTTACTAATTAGTTATACAGTTGTATCGGCCTTACACGTTTTGTATAGTCTGAATACAACATTACTCATTCAGACTATTTTAAACAATTTTCAATAGCGGCTGTGTTCCTTTATCTTCTTCATTTATTGATTCAAGAAAATGATTATCAATATTATTACACGTAATAATGTCATGTAGTTTTTCTGATATTTTTCTAATCTTGTTAGATGGTGATTGTGTTTAATTTGTCTAATTATTTTGTTTATCTAGTCAAACAGATCTTCACCAGTTAATCCAGCTACCACTAATCAGAATGTCCCAATCTCATTCATCTACCACAGCCTACCCGAATATCCCAAAATCCAATCTAATTCATCTACTACAGCCTACCCGAATATCCTAAAACCCAGTCTATTTCATCTACCACAGCCTACCCGAATGTCCTAAAATCCAATCTAATTCGTCTACCACAGCCTACCCGAATGTCCTAAAATCCAATCTAATTCGTCTACCACAGCCTACCCGAATGTCCTAAAATCCAATCTAATTCGTCTACCACAGCCTACCCGAATGTCCTAAAATCCAATCTAATTCGTCTACCACAGCCTACCCGAATGTCCTAAAATCCAATCTAATTCGTCTACCACAGCCTACCCGAATGTCCTAAAATCCAATCTAATTCGTCTACCACAGCCTACCCGAATGTCCTAAAATCCAATCTAATTCGTCTACCACAGCCTACCCGAATGTCCTAAAATCCAATCTAATTCGTCTACCACAGCCTACCCGAATGTCCTAAAATCCAATCTAATTCGTCTACCACAGCCTACCCGAATGTCCTAAAATCCAATCTAATTCATCTACCACAGCCTACCCGAATGTCCTAAAATCCAATCTAATTCGTCTACCACAGCCTACCCGAATG
Organism: Ylistrum balloti; assembly: GCF_031769215.1. Classification (NCBI taxonomy): domain Eukaryota; kingdom Metazoa; phylum Mollusca; class Bivalvia; order Pectinida; family Pectinidae; genus Ylistrum; species Ylistrum balloti. Next base: position 70,279 of record NW_026782186.1, read on the forward strand.
TCCTAAAATCCAATCTAATTCGTCTACCACAGCCTACCCGAATATCCCAAAATCCAATCTAATTCATCTACCACAGCCTACCCGAATATCCTAAAATCTAATCTAAGTCGTCTACCACAGCCTACCCGAATGTCCTAAAATCCAATCTAATTCGTCTACCACAGCCTACCCGAATGTCCTAAAATCCAATCTAATTCGTCTACCACAGCCTACCCGAATGTCCTAAAATCCAATCTAATTCGTCTACCACAGCCTACCCGAATGTCCTAAAATCCAATCTAATTCGTCTACCACAGCCTACCCGAATGTCCTAAAAAATCTAATTCGTCTACCACAGCCTACCCGAATGTCCTAAAATCCAATCTAATTCGTCTACCACAGCCTACCCGAATGTCCTAAAATCCAATCTAATTCGTCTACCACAGCCTACCCGAATGTCCTAAAATCCAATCTAATTCGTCTACCACAGCCTACCCGAATGTCCTAAAATCCAATCTAATTCGTCTACCACAGCCTACCCGAATGTCCTAAAATCCAATCTAATTCGTCTACCACAGCCTACCCGAATGTCCTAAAATCCAATCTAATTGTCTACCACAGCCTACCCGAAAAATCCAATCTAATTCGTCTACCACAGCCTACCCGAATGTCCTAAAATCCAATCTAATTCGTCTACCACAGCCTACGAATGTCCTAAAATCCAATCTAATTCGTCTACCACAGCCTACCCGAATGTCCTAAAATCCAATCTAATTCGTCTACCACAGCCTACCCGAATGTCCTAAAATCCAATCTAATTCGTCTACCACAGCCTACCCGAATGTCCTAAAATCCAATCTAATTCGTCTACCACAGCCTACCCGAATGTCCTAAAATCCAATCTAATTCGTCTACCACAGCCTACCCGAATGTCCTAAAATCCAATCTAATTCGTCTACCACAGCCTACCCGAATGTCCTAAAATCCAATCTAATTCGTCTACCACAGCCTACCCGAATGTCCTAAAATCCAATCTAATTCGTCTACCACAGCCTACCCGAATGTCCTAAAATCCAATCTAATTCATCTACCACAGCCTACCCGAATGTCCCGTTAAACCTGCCAGGAACGTTATCCACCCATTGATTATTAGCAGATAAAACTATAATATTAAGATAATCCTCAAGCCGTGAAAGTTTTACTGTGTTTATTTACACTTCCAACTAATAGCAAAACATGAGAAAATGGTTTGGTAAATCCATGCACAAAAACTTTTAAAAATGAGAAAATGGTTTGGTAAATCCACAAAAAAAAGTAAATAAAAGAAGAAAATGGTTTGGTAAATCCACAAAAACGTAAATAAATGCTTATATTGAATTCCATCAAAATATGTTCGAAATGAGACACGGAACCAGTCAGTGCGGTACCTATAATTTTTCCAAGATTACAGTCTGGATAAGATAGGCTTGTTTCCTCCAGAAGTCTGTTACTAAGTGGAGAGTAACTCGGGTTGATAATTACTGCACCACACCACAAACATGTACGTTACATAAGAGCAAACAAGTGTTCTTATTGAGTACACCATTTCTTGTTGCATCTAGAGGTTATCTATGTCAAGCAAAATATTGATTTGTTTTTGCATTTTTCCAAGATTGATGTGTGTTCTTTATAAAAGTCTTGTCCGTGTTATTATACACAAACACACCCTCACATCCACCACCCTCCCAAACACCTTCACATCCACCACCCTCACACACACCCCCACATCCACCACCCTCACACACACACTCACATCAACCACCCTCACACACACCCTCACATCCACCACCCTCACACCCACCACTCTCACACACAACCTCACATCCACCAACCTCAAAAACCCTCACATCCGCCACCCTCAGACACACCCTCACATCCACCACCCTCACACACACCCTCACATCCACCACCCTCACACACCCTCACATCCACCACCCTCACACACCCTCACCTTCACATCCACCACCCTCTCACACCCTCACACAATACATCGTTGTCCAAGTGTTTATAACACGTGAGAAGCAATGGGCCGCTATTATTAACTGCAACATACAAACGTCCTGTGTTCGTCCTGATGTTTTTTTTTATACTTTTATGAGGATAGCATATTTATGGAATATGTTCCGACATCTTATCTGAAAATTGCCAATGTTGTTGTTTTCATCCTAATTTAATGTGTCATTATCAATAGCTGGTACGATGTCGAAATATGAGAGGACAAAGAATGTATGTGTTAAAAGTATCAAAAGTACAGAGGGTATTCCAGGACCAACAAACTGGTATTTGTGTTATTATGACGTGAACAAAACTATTTTTGTGACTATGTTTATTCTAATAAGCAGTTTTGATATTTTTATTTGCAGTGCGTTGTCAAATTTTTGACGGTGTGATTCATGTCCAATAAAAAAATATTTTGATGTTTCTTTGTTTGTATCTTGTGTAATTTTACATTTTACGTGTTTTACAGTTATTCCCTGAATCAAAAACAGACTTAACTCAAAGGTTCTTAAAGCGGCTTAGATTATTATTCTCTTTATTTCCTCCAATTTCAAAGATTTACATAAACAGAATAATATATATATGTAAAAGGTCTAAACTTCGTCTCGTATAGTGATTATTTTTCTTGTTCGTCTCTCTGTGGTTCTGTCTCTGCCTGAGACCGTCCGGCTGTAGTACAGGGCAATGGAAACAAACCAGGAAATAACGTTCAACATTTTATTAAGGACAACAAGAGTGAATGAAGGATGATGTATATGAATAAATATAACAATGTGCCCAGCACCACTCCATTATTGCTCACTCCACACTGGACTTCATTAAGTAATAACATACGCACCGCCCGCGCCCACCGGGGTTATAAATATAGACCAAGTAACCTTCGACATTGGAACTCTACAAAACTGGCTGCTAAGGGAAAAATCCACCCGAACAAACTACAACTACACATTAATACTTTGTGAATAATGACCACCCAACCCGGAGTAATTTTGAGGTATAAAGCCGAATGGGTTCCTACATAGTTATCATGCCTACCTTTCTAAAGTATAGAAGAGACGAGCCGGCCAGCTACATGTAGCCTCTGCCAGACTGTCATATACTACCGAACCCTGACTATATAGTAAATCGTTAATGATATGCCATGAAATACACGCGCACTGTGTCATCTAGACAGTGTACAGGTAAGGCGGGTATAAATAACCGTAAACCAAAATACCAACCAATCAACGACAGGGGATCCCCGACGGGAATACCCATAACCAAAATGGAGTCTTACACACAACACGCGTTCTGTCACACGGAATATAGATACAAGTACAGACATACTTAAGATCGTACGGATTACAATTCAATACTTTTACATATATATAACATAAGTTAGATAGGAGCGGGACACAATAACCGCAATGTTTAGTAGAATACAATTGTACAAATCATAATAGTGAAATAATAGCACAAAATTGTTACAATTTTTTCCTTGCGACATTATATAGAGTGTTATACAACAAGATATCACTGCTGACGTAACATACACATGGAGTTATTTCCCTTTTATCAATAGTTTTGGGGAGTAAATGTAGAAGTCATAATAAATGATCAATACATTGTGTCATAGTAGGACAATGTAGTAATATACTGATAAAAGTTTTACTGCGTTGGTTATCATAATACTGAACTAACAACACAAAGTTGTTAAAATTATCTTACGACGTTATAAGGAGTGTTACACGACAAAATATCACTGACGTATCATAGACTTACCTCCCTTTGGAAAAAAATCTGATCATTTAGACAGGGACGTATAATACGTCCCTGATTTAGATAATTATTTTCTATACAAATAAGTACGTAATGATCGTGACACAAGATATGTCATCGATACCTGTTTTATCTTACAGTCTCTTGTCATTAATTAATGAATGAATCAGTATTTATAATAATGTTTACACATTTTGTGTACGGAAGTTACTGCTGTCTTTTAAAAATCATCTATATCAGATGGATCAAGTTCGAAAGAAATATCTCCACCCATAAGAATATGAAAAAGCTTGTAATCTGACATTGAATGTAAGTGTACACTAAACATTATATCTTTGATATTAATTGTAATATAAATTTGTTATTTTTGTACATATTTTCGGCGTCGGAACATTGTTTATAAACATGTTCACGCTCGGTTGATTACGAAGAAAGCCGAGTGGGTCACATGGCTTGTCACATGACTTCGCCATTTACTTCCGCCGCATGGAAAAAATAGATTACGAGGTAAACAAACGCACATGTCTTATGTATGACACTTGCTTTTGCGCCTTTCTGTTAATTCTTGTTTGTAGTAAATTATTCTATAGTGTTATATATTTTTTAACAATCTCTTTTTCGTATTTGCGTCCACCATATTGTTACTTTCTAGGCTTATGCGCAGCATCAGGGTTACGAACGGTAATGCATGAATTAGATCAGGCCCTACTTGTATAAAACATCTCAACTTGAGATTTCCACAAGTCGAGATTTTCCTCAGCTAATATCTCCTTGAAAATATCTTGTATGAAAATTCCTCAAGGAATTTCAGGACATCCTAGCCGATGCCTTCCTCCTTTCCTTGAGAAAATTTTATACAAGCCGTTTTTGAGGAGATATCAGCTGAGGAAAATCTCGACTTGAGGAAATCTTAAGTTGAGACAAGTGGGGCCAGGACTGCAATGTTTACATTATTTATCTTTTAGATATCAATAAAAATGGTTGCTGCGATTTTTAATTTTAGTAATTAAAAGAAAGTCTTAGTTTTGTAACATACTATTGGAAAATATAGCGTTTTATATCGTTTTCTCGTAGTGTTTTTTTTACATTATAGTCGCTTAAGTACTTAATTTTCTAATCAACGCTGTCGTTCAGATAAGCGTTGCAGAGAACAGAAGAGGGCATATGTTCTCGGACTACCCGCGCGTCTATTGGACCGCCAACATGTCGTTAGATGACACGATACCGTGTCCGGCTCATCACATATTAATGTGATAGACATATTAGTGGTGCATTTGTATATCAAATCATTTTTTTTTAAATCCGTATTTCTGCAAAACAGAAAAATAAAACAAAACACGCAAATAGATGTTGCTATAAAACAGGCTTATTTGGCCGCGAACGGTACATTTTTTTACCAAGACAATCACGTGACCTAATAGTGTTACGATTGTGATGACACAGCCGTATGGCACGACACAAAAGGCTCTATGATAAAAGATCCATACAATATTTTGAAAAAAAAATACAAAATCGATTAAGCGGAAGACGTTTACTCTTTCGGAACATCTGGTTTTATTCTCCGTGTACGTGTTCAGGATATTCCGTGTAAATCTTTCTTTTATCCCTTTTTTACCCTACTTATCTTAAATATGTGTTTTGATTAGGATTCTGTTAAAATGTTGGTAAATTCTTCTTATTTATGGAGATACATTTCGATTACGTTATCCATGGCAACCAAGTTTTGGGTGTGATGATAAATGTTCACTGTCTAGGTCTGACCTGTACATCAAGCAGACGACGTAAGACTATATCCTGCCTGTTTTGGGTGTGATGATAAATGTCCACTGTTTAGGTCTGACCTGTACATCAAGCAGACGACGTAAGACTATACCCTGCCTGTTTTGGGTGTGATGATAAATGTCCACTATTTAGGTCTGACCTGTACATCAAGCAGACGACGTAAGACTATATCCTGCCTGTTTTGGGAGTGATGATAAATGTCCACTATTTAGGTCTGACCTGTACATCAAGCAGACGACGTAAGACTATATCCTGCCTGTTTCTCAAATCTATTACCCGACAGACGGCATACAAAATATGTTTGGAAATTTTTTTTTATTTAAAATTTGTTGGAGAATGCAAAGTAAACTCTCTTCTTCCGTTTACTTTGATTTTGTTTTCTGACACTCCGAAATAAAAGTTAACCAACAGAATTGTAAAAATGCATTAATACCTAAAATAAAATCCATTGAATTTGAAAAAAATATAGAATAGACTACGTAAACAATGGAAAGCAATTCAAAGTTGGCTTTTGTCAACACTAGATTCACTGGAGCCAAATAATGAATTTATCTCAACTATACAGCTGTTTCGTCCTTGAAAGGACTTGTCACTGATGCAAAGGATTTAATTTGAAAATCTGCTAGGGGACAATGGAAAGTTAAATTCAATCGAAAGAAATATCATCATCTAGCTATGAAGTGTTTGGATCTATCTCGGAATACATTCATCTAAAGCACGGCTGTCGCACTTGATCAGTAAATAAGGTAATCACTGTTAGTACTAACGGCAAAAATGTGAAAATCTTTGAAGTGAATACAAAGACAGTGTTGGTAGGACGTTTTATGTGTGCATTTAATACTGAACTACTAAGTACTTAAGCTTCCAATGATAACTAAACATATGTATTATTTTTTTCTGATGTAGATTGTTTCAATATCTACTTTTTATTTTTGTTTTGGTATGTGATTTGTGCTTGTTTCAATTTGCAGAGCTGCTTTAAATTATATTTATGCGTGTAATTTGTCCTATGTTTCCTATTGAATTGTCTAAATCGCTGTTACATTTAATATTGTTTTGTTTCCTATTGTTTTTGTATGTCATGCATCTTAGCCTGTGATAGTAATTTCTCTGATTTTGCTCCCAGAAACTTAAGTTTTGTTAACTAACTGCGACACAAAATAAAGATTCTTATATCTTGTATGATTCCTTTATGCCGACGAAAACTGAAACCACCCGTAGAGGGACTTTGTTTCTTTCTACAAGATGGGCGCTATAAGGAAAAGTCCTGGTCCTAGAACCATGGGCACAGACACAAATTACACTCATTCTTTACTTACACATACTAAGGAGTAAAAATGATAGAACTGAAGATTTCTGGATATATCAGGTTTTTCTTTCCCGATGTTGTTTATGTAATAAAGATATTTTTCTGAAGTTTTACAATCCTAGATCCGAAATAGTGTTGATTATGGCATCACAAGCCGTTACAAAAGATGAACCTGTACGTGACAGAATACATTACTGCAACATTCAGATGATTTCAGTAAAGTTTCTAAAATTAAAACTTTTTTGTGTTTTTGTTTTTCACCGACAACGATCAGAAGTAAAACTGAAACCATGAACACTGCTCTGTTTGTAAAACATTATCACACTGACTTGCAATGAGTAGATAGCATATGTTTCGGACTGTTTTTTTCTCTAAATTGATAGATCGATAAATATTCACAGACTAGTGTGATAAATGAAACGACTTTCTATTTCGCTTTGTTAAACTGCCATCTTCAAACACAATTATTTTTACTAACGTTATCGTTATCTAAGACCCATTATTATGTTAATTACCGCAATGGATTCAATTTTAAATTTGTATTTGTCAAAAAAAATCAATTTATGTGCAATGGACTTTTACTGCTATTTAACGTAAAGTTAGGTATCAGTTTTTCCAAAACAATGCTCATATTGTTACTTTTGCATCTTTTTAAAAAATTCTTTACAACTTTTTTCTCAATGAATCACATGTTATTTTAAGTGACAAATTCGTTTCTTCTAAACTGTTATTTTTTCTCCTCTGTTTTGAATTGGTCCGGTTAGTTTTCTCTCTGTGAGAAAGTTTCACAACCAATGGATTAAGTGTAACAGTGAAGTCACCAATGGTACTAGAAGCTACGTTACAACTTACTTACGAATACAAGTAACCATGTCCTCATTATTGGAAAGTTCCGTTGCCAGTTTTTTATTTCAATTTTTTGGAGATTTTCACGGCTCTTTTGACGTCATTTATTTGCATCATTAGAAGATAAAGAATATATTGGGATAATGCCAGGGTTCTTTTACTTGCTTTCTGTAACCATTTCTCTCCCAGTTCTAATTTGTTCCTCTCTCTGTAGGCTTTTGTCTTTCCGCTTGAGTTTAGACCATACCTGTTTAGAAAGAACATTGCTTCACTGTCAAATACTGAAGCAGACTATGTGCTGCCAATCTGTACACTCATCACTAGTACCTGAAAAGTACCTGCTGCTTTATAACAAGGGACCAAATTTACAGCTAATAACATGTACAGGATGTGCACATTTAATCAACATTTCAGATTTTAACTTACAGAGTGAACCCTTGCGTGTCTTGTTAGCAGATAATAAGTTGAATATTTGGAAAGTAGACACGATAAATAACGAAATATATGGAGATGGATGAAAAGAAATATTTACGTGACGAAAAATGTTTTTTAACGTATCTACTACAGTGACTGTCCAGTGTGGCCACTGTTCACGTCGCTCTGAAAATATACCAATTTATTACGATTTCAAGTGGAAGTTTTTGGACATATTCTTTGCAAGGAACTCTGTGACATCACCTGCACCAGGCTTCGAGGATTTACGGTAAAACAATGATTGTAAATAACATACAAACATCGAAATTATTTTGTGCATTGTTGTAGTACTATACACGTAACTCGTCACGGTTGCTGACCACTCTATACCATATATGCTATTTATAAATTACTTCACGTTGATGATGTAACTTACCGCGACCCAGAGGAAATCGCAAACCAGTTTGCAAACTTCTTTGAAAAACTGTATTACTTACCTTCATCAGACCAAACTCAAAATCCTCACCAAGAAACAATTAACCAGGAATTTAGTAATGATTACTGTAAAGAATTATACAGCGATATCTTGTTTGATGAAGTGGTAGAGGCCATACATAAAAACAATTTACGTAAAGCGCCAGGAATTGATAGACTGACCAATGAACATTTCAAATATGGAGGAAGATCCCTCATCACTTACCACGTGGAATTCTTTAATCTCATAACGAGAAGTGCGGTAATTCCTGACCTCTGGAAAAAAGGTATCATTATACCTATATATAAAGGGAATCACAAGCCTAGATCAGATCCGGAGAGCTATCGACCTATTTCGCTCCTACCTGCTATGTACAAACTGTATGAATCCGTTATCCATAAACGACTTAAACTATGGCTAGGTGAAAACCACCCAACGTTCCCAAATGAACAGCAACAGGGATTTCAGCAACTACTTGGGTGTCAAACAGCTTCTTTTATACTACAAGAAACACTTAACGCGAATATTGAAAAGCACAACAAAGTATACGCCGCCTTTCTTGATATAAAGAAAGCATTTGATACCGTATGGCACGAAGGATTAATGCAAAAACTTGAAATGAAAGGAATTCATGGGAAAATGCTTACCATTATCCGGAATACGTATACCGGCCTTGAAAGTTGTGTCCTTTGCAACGGGATCCGCTCACGTTGGGTGGACATGAAACGTGGATTGAGACAGGGAGGGATATTATCCACATTGTACTACCTTATATTTATTGACGATCTGAATCGAAGTTCGGTGCCCCACTGTCAACGATAAACTGTGGAAACCCCGCGCTTGCCGATGATATTACACTGCTAGCCTTGTCACCACGTTCTCTTCAGCAGCTCCTTAATATGTGTCAAAATTACTCGACTCGGTGGAAATTTGCCTTTAATTCTAACAAATCTTGCACCATGGTGTTTGGTGGCAGATTCGATGTCAACAGCTTCAGTTGGAAACTAAACGGTTCAAAGTTGGATACTAAAGAAACTCAAGAACATCTTGGAATACCGATATCTGAGGACATGACATGTTCTAGAAAGATAGAAAAAAGTTGTAAAAAAGGGCGTGCTGCATTGTTTTCTATTCTTGGTATAGGATCAACCAATAAAATCTTGAACCCGCTTACACTAGTCAGTATGTACAAAAAAGTTATAATGCCGTCCATCCTTTACGGATGCGAAACATGGAATACGATGAGACAATGTGACGTTGATAAACTCTCACGATATCAGCATCTTGTAGCAAAAAAAAACTTCAACATTTCCCCACACGTTCACGCTCGGACATAGCAGAAAGTATGGTAGGTCTATTTCGGATTACCGCTGAGATAGATTGACGGAAACTCCAATTTCTTCACAGACTTATTAAACTTCCCAGTGACATTCTTGCCAGGAAAGTGTTTTTAACTCGATTATACTCTTACCGTCACCCAGACACCACTTGCCAAAAAGGATTTATACCGGACATCTACTCGATACTGAAAAAGTACAATCTCTTTGATCTACTCACAAAATATATGACTACTCGAATTCACTTTCCGTCCAAAAAAAGCATGGGCATTGCTTGTTAACCGTGCCATTAAGACTGTTGAAACTAGAATGTGGCGGGAAAGAATGGAAAACGACGAACATTTTGACCGTTTCAGTGGGGTTCATACTCAGGTATATCCTTATGTATTATGGTCTGCACCAGAGACAGCGTGCGTTCGTTTCGTATCAAAGCTTGTTACATACGCTCCACAAAAGGAACAACACAACTGTAGTAAGTGTGGGAAATCAATGACTGATCTCATTCAGCACTACGTTTCTGATTGTGACGTCACATATGCTGTCAGAGACTCGTTTATGACAGAAATACTGAATGTATGTGGAATACAAACATTCCTTGCCCTGGACACTCAAAAAGAAGAAGGATTTGTCCGAATGTTATTTGGTCGTCACCACCCAGATGTGGAAGAAAACAGACAATATCACATAATGGCCGCTCGATTTCTGAGAGCAGCATCGCACACCTACCTGACAGCTTAAGACAGAATATAAAGCGCGTATCCTAACGCGATCGCGTACGCGCTATCAAAATTACAAGAGACTGAGCCAAGTTTATGTCTTTAATTGTGTAATTATCTTTTTTGCATTTTCGCATTATTTGTATCTCTAAAAGAGGAATTAAAGAATGAATGAATGAAAATACGAACATCGAAATTATTTTGTGCATTGTTGTAGTACTATACACGTAACTCGTCACGGTTGCTGACCACTCTATACCATATATGCTATTTATAAATTACCTGTATGTGTGTGCAGATATAACATATACCTGTACAGGTACTTGAGTGGTATTCGCTTTTATCTATCGCGTGCGTGTCCCATGTAAACAAAAGGATATATGTACATATTTGTAGTAGGAGTGGATACATTTAATATTGACATTGTTTCATCAAATCTTGAATGATGAATTCATCAATAAATGCGGATTCCCTGATATATACTGAATTGACAAATGTGGAACCACTTTCTTTTTTTTTTTTTTTTTCAAGAGTTTTTAATGTACATAACAATTACATCAACAAAACATCATCAAACATACAACATACAATATACTCACTCACACATCACCATAATCTCGATTAAGTTGCATCATCATCATCATCATCATCATCATCATCATCATCATCGTCATCATCATCATCATCGTCATCATCATCATCATCATCATTATCATCATCATCATCGTCGTCGTCATCATCATCATCATCATCATCAACATTACCATCATCATTATCTTCTTCATTATAAACATTACCTCATCATCATTATCCTCCTCATTATAAACATTACCTCCTCATCATAATCATCAGTCATCATGATCTCAATCAAGTAATCATGTCAATACATTCTTCATCATTGTCATATTCAATATGCCTTTGTCACCACCTTCATGTCAATAGATTCATCCTCAGCATTCATTATCACATATGCACCTCATCATCAACCTAACTATCAACACAATTTGTCATTATAACTTGAAATCCATCCATACATCATCGCCTGGCATTTTCACCAACACCCTTACTAACATCACAACACTACCCTTACACACCCACTCCTACACATACATCAATACTACACATAAAGATAAAGAGGAGAGAAAGAAAGAGAGAGAAGAGAGAGAGAAGAGAGAGAGAGAGAGAGAGGGGGGGGGAGAGAGAGGTGATCTGGGTTAGTAAAAATTGCAATAATCAGCGAAACAATAGGGACTCGAGTATAAAGAAAAATACCTGGTAAATAAATATTTAAATAAATAAATAAATATTATAAGGGTGAGCAAGGGGCCTGCTATACTCTACAGACATAGAATACTAAAATACGGTAAAACATACTACATGACAGTAAATGTATTTAAAGTTAAGAATTGGCCAATTCCAATAATTTTCTCCATTTTCTCCATTCCTCATTAAAACTGTGCCTGTTCACCTTTACTATTGGCAATATATTTCTGAAAGGTATAAAATTCACTGACTGAATAAATAAGACTATATACACTTAAGGCTTTGTGTTGACATCTTGCCTTATATATGTAATATTTAATGATAATTAAGATTTCAATGTCAAATTTGCTACTGATTAACTGATTTTTATTAGCAATGAAACCAAACAGAAAACTTATTTTATTGAAGGAAAATGGAATAAAAAGAGCCTCCAGCAAAACTTCTACACTTTCTAAAAATTTTTGAACTTCTGGACATTCCCACATAATATGAATAATTGTCTCCTTTTCTAAGTTACAGAATGTACAGTGTGGGTTATTCAGTAGTCGAATTTTAAACATATATAAATTTGTTGTTAAGGTGTGTTGAACCACTCTGTACTGAAACCATTGAAGTTTTGTATTTTTTGTTGCACGAAAACAATTTTTATAAATATCCCTCCAATTTAGAACATCAAATTCTAATATTTCTTCCCATCTTTTCCTCTCAGTAGAAATTGTATCGTTTTTTACTAAAAGATTATATATATCTTTTGACCCATTTCCTTTTATTACAAAACACTCAATACTACTTGGAATGGTTGGAAAAACTTGAGAGGTACATGTTCTTACAAAGTCAGATCTAGCTAAATATGACTTAACCACAGAGACTACACCATGGTATTCAAGGAAATTTGAATTTACATTATAAATTTGCTTAAAATCTTGAAAAGTGTAGAAAGTGCCAGTAGAAAAATCTTTGAATAGATCATTAACTATCATCACTCCCTTATCACACCATGTCTTGTAGAATATACTTGTCTTCCCTATCAACAAATCTTTATTATACCATAAAGGAGTTTTCCAAATATTGTTCTTAACATATTCTACCCCCACCCTTTCACTGAACCTCAACAGGGCTTTGAAAACATCACTCCAGAAATTATTTCTACAGATATTACAACATTTCTGAATGTAAACACTTCCACAGGAAGATAGCATATGTAGGTCAATATATGTTTGAAGAATTGCTTGCCATTTAGCAGATTTCTGGTGTAATCTTCTAATCCAGCCTAATTTCAGACTATCTATAAACAACTTTATATCTACCATTTTAAGTCCACCGTTATCAAAATTCTAGGTAACAATATCTCTCTTTACCTTGTCAGTTTTACTGTTCCATAAAAAGCTAAAAAGGATGGAGTTGAGCTTATTCAAGAACTGGTTGTCTTGGTTTGGCAAAGACACAAAATAAATGGTTAAACTGTGATATCATTAAAGATTTAATAAGATGAATTTTCCCAATTGGAGTCAGTGATCTCCTATTCCACATCTTAATGATAGATTTCAATTTAATTAATTTTTTATCATAGTTTAATTTTGGAATTTCATGAAGATTGACACTGAATTCAATTCCAAGAAGCGTGAATTTGACCTTTCCCCACTGTAATTTCAAGTCAGGTAACAAAGTATCTTCACTATATTTTTTACTTCCTATCCAGATCACTTGTGTTTTGTCAATATTTAGATTCAAACCAGAGAATTTTGCGAAAGCATTCAATTCTAAAATAGATTCTTTTAATGATATTTCAGAGCCATCTAATATAAGAGCGGTGTCGTCTGCATATTGTGAGATAATAATTGGAATATTACTGATGTTTATACCCTTAATGTTTTTGTTATGTTTTAGTTTAATGGCCAAAATTTCAACACAGAGAATAAAGATATATGGCGCGATTGGATCACCTTGTCGACAGCCCCTTCTTATATTGATGGATGAAGATACATTACCACCTTGATTAACAAAAGCACTGACATTAGTATGAAAAACTTTTATCCATTTACGAATATCTGGACCATAATTAAAGAATTTGAAAACCTTGTCAATAAATTTCCATGAAACGGAATCAAATGCTTTCTCAAAATCTATCATTAACAGCATTCCGGGAATATTTTTTTCCTCTACATGTTGCATAATGTCATACATTAATCTTGTGTTCTCCCCAATATAACGACCTGAGATAAAACCTGACTGATCCTCACTAATTAATGTGTCTAAAACTTAATTCTTCTAGCTATGGTTCCTGATGCAATCTTATATACTATATTCAACAATGTAATTGGTCGCCAATTCTTAAGAAATTGTCTAGACTTATCTCCCTTTGGAATACATACTATAACCCCCTGCCTTTGTGTAACCGATAACCTCCCTTTTTCATAACCCAAATTAATAGACCTTAAAATGAACCCCCAAGATATTTCCAAAAACATTTTAAAAACTCGACTGTAAAACCATTCGTACCTGGGCTTTTATTATTTTTCATACACTTCAAAGTAATTGTTGCTTCCTCCAAAGTAATTTGCCCTTCTAAACTTTCTGAAACAGCGTTGTCTAATTTCAAAACATTACAACTATTTAAGAGATCATTTAAATTGACGTCTTCTACACTTCTATTATCATCATATAATTTTTTGTAAAATGACCGTACTTCTTCAAGAATTTCATCTTGTCCAGTTAATGTGCCCTTATCCTCTGTTTCTAACTTGGGTATAATTTTGGAGGTAAAATTTCTGTTTTCTAGATTGAAAAAATATTTTGAAGGTTTTTCTCCTTCCTCTTGCCACTTTCTTGTACTTGGTATAATAGAGAGTTTGGGGAATCGTTTTCGTACACCCCACAAAGTGACGTTGCTGAAACCCAACATGAAAACACACCTCAAGACACTTCTAAAGAGATTCCAGCTTATCTGGAAACGCTCAAGGCCGCCATTGATATGCCGAGAGACCTTCTTATTGACCAAATTCGTTCACTCACCCACGACAGTGTCCCTGACCTTCAACAACTCCGGTATAAGCTATATGAACTTGCTAGAGCTAGAGATGACTTTCCAATTAAAGAAGGTTATCTTCGGAAACGACTAGCCTCTAGGAAATCCGGCTCTCCCGCAATTCATCACAAACTTGCCAAAGACTGTTTTGTTCTTCTTCGGGCCATCATAGGTGAATACACGGAGGATCTATATGAGATAGTTCCTAAAACAAGAAAAACTCACGAACAACCATCCAAACCTTAACAAGTGACAGACGAAGGAGGCACGAAACTATCAAAAGAGATGATTGTGACAATTAAATCGGACTTACTAGACATAAAAACCAAAAACGCTACTTTTGTAACACAAATGGACAATCTGGGTAAAGAAATCTTTGATTTAAAGAATGAAAGAGAAAAGTCAAAAGATAAAATCAAACATTACATCGAGGAACTAAGAACAATGAGAAAACAAATCGACACTTTAACAGAAGAAAATAATGACATTCACAAAACACTTCAGCAAAACATACAAGAAAATGAAAAATCAAAGACATGAAAGAAGAAAAGTTAGAAATGGGGAAACATATCTCAGAGCTTAAACGAAATGTCAACAAAATAAAAACATCAATGAAGGACATACACCAGAAGGCTACTGACTGCCACATTATCGCTCAGCGATTCGACGACAATACATTAAATGGTATTGAAGGTTTTAAGAACCGACTGAAGCATGTAGGACAAACGACAAAACAATGTGAAGACGACATTCATGTGATCGAGGACGCACTTAAATCCTTACAGAAAACATCAGAATGCACACAAAAACAGTTGAACGAAGTAAAACGCCTCATGAAAAACAAAGAACGAGCAACAACACAAAAAACTAAACCTCCTCATGACGTTTACCAAATCGAGGTGAGCAACAGATATAGTCCGCTGTCTGAACCGCACCCCCAAACAGGAGAGAACTCTTCCAAAGCAGCTGCCGATGTTCAGCAACTTCCTAACAATGTACCGACAACCGCCACTAATACAGAGGCACGTAGAGCGCCTGTTCAGCAAAGGACCTATTCCACAATTGTTACACAGCAAGCGGAAAATGATAACACACCGTCCAAACACCGGGAAACGTCATCTATACCTGTACACTTTCCGTCGTCGGTGTGCAACCAGCTGCCAAAACAGCAAAAAAAGTTCAATTTTACAGGATGCCGATCTACAGAAAAACACAGGAAAACACGTAGGTACTACGTACATGGTATTAATAAAAAAAACAATCGTCTGAAAGTGGCATGCGCGATTACCTTCGTGAAAGAAACGTGACAGTTACATTCTTACGATACTTCAAAAGAAGCTGGAAAAGAACTGCATCTGCTCAAGTAAACGTTGTTGATGACGAACACAACAAGCTGCAAGACCAATCCTTCTGGCCTGACGGTGTTAGTGTTCGTCCATGGCTACCCAGAAATGTCTTTATAAACGATCATGAACAAAATGTCTAACAACCTCAACATAATGTGCTGGAACATTAAAGGGATAATGTCAGGTACACCATATTTGTTAAAGTGTTTGGAAGACCGTAAAATTGATGTTTGCGGTCTCACAGAACATTGGATAAGGGAATATCCTTGTCTTTTTTTGATACCTTCATCCAATCCGGTTATTCATGCTTTGTAAAACCAGTCCACGAGGTAGACCCGTTTCGGTATGAGTGCAATATTAGAGGTGGTGTTTGCATGCTGTACAAATCTAGTTTAAGGGTTCAAGAAATTACTATAGATTGCCCTCGAATGGTTGGCATGGAGATTCAGGAATCTGAACGTAATTATATCTATGTCTTTTCGGTATACATGCCAGCATCATCAAGACACTTGGATGTTTTCAAGGAAGCTATAGATACATTAGAATCTCTTGTATCCGTATATTCAGAAAAAGGGAGGGTTATTATTATTGGAGACTTTAACGTGAAAATTAATGGCCCACGTTATCAGTTTCCCAGTAACGCGAGATCAAGTGATTTTGAAACTTTTCTTAGTAGAAATAATTTAGTATATGTTAATGTCCAAGATGTTTGCAGTGGGCCTGAATACACGTTCTGTCCTGTTTCTGGCAACTGCACAATGATAGACCATATTGTTGTTGAAAGTAATATGGTGGATTTGGTGAGAAAATCTGAAGTCTTAGATGATGGTGAAAACTCATCAGATCACCTCCCAGTCTACTGTAGTATCGACATTTCTACAGTTTCGTTAACAAATTGTACAAATACTACCAAATATAACTGGCGGAAAGCATTGAATAATGGTCAAATTAACAATTACAAGTTTATTGTAGAGTCTGAGCTCAGTTTAATTATTGTTCCAGAGAAAATCAAATCAAATGACAAGATTGACTCATATTATGAAAGTTAAAAAAATGTTTTATTAAAGGCGTCAGAAAATTGCATTCAGAAATGTACATTTAAGGGACATCTTAAACCATATTGGAACAAACAATTAACAGAGTTACATAGCAAAATGTTATTTAAAAGGAAATTGTGGAAAGATAACGGTCAAGGTAGAGGTAATGATGGTTACTTTCTAGATTACAAATTAAGCAAAAATACTTTTAGAACTAAACTTAGGAATGCTTTCAACACGTATATGAGTCGGCAGTTTCAAGAAATTGATCAGTCCGGTGAAGTTGATCAAGCACTATTCTGGCAATTATATAAATCTAAATCACGTAAACCGAAATTAGCACAGACTGAGTTGAAGTATGATGGCCGGGTCCTACGCGATCCAAGAGAAATCTTAAATGCATGGGTTAAACATTTTGATAAGCTTTTTGAAAGTGAAAGTAACGACATGTTTGATGCTAATACTTTTAATCAGGTTCAACATGATATACTGACAATTAAGGAAAACATCAAAACTGACCATGATACGTTTCTAGAAAATGACTTTACATTTGAAGAGGTTTATTCGATATGTAAAGGTCTTGAAACAAAAAAGTCAGGTGGTCCAGACGGTCTGGTGTATGAGCATGTTAAATACTGTAGCAATTTACTTGTTACACATATAACATATCTTTTCAATCTTATTGTAAAGTATGGATATATTCCAAAATCGTGGAAATTGGGCACGATAATTACACTGTACAAAGGTAATCGGAAACCGAAGGACGATCCAAACAGTTATAGGGGCATAACATTAATTCCTGTATTTTTCAAAATATTTGAGTCATTGTTGTCTACCCGTTTAAGTCCAGTACTAAAGTCAGACTCATTTTCAAACCGGCATCAGTCAGCCTATCGCAAGAATTTATGTAGTTTATGTACGTCCTTTAATTTACAAAAAAGCATCAATTATAATCTAGACCATGCATCCGAAGTGTTTGTTGCCTTTTTAGATAGTAATACAGCCTTCGATTGTGTATGGCAAGACGGGTTATTCTATAAGCTTTACAACTTGGGTATTCAAGGGAAAACATGGAACATTATGTATCAGATGTACTTTCATTTTACCAGTCGAGTTGTTTTCAATGGTTTTAAGTCAAATTACATAAATATGAAGCGAGGGATTTTACAAGGTCGGTCGTTATCTGCGAAATTGTACTTGGTTTTTATAAATGATCTGCTAAATGATGTCGAATTTAGCGGAAAAGGGTCAGTAGTGTTATCCTCACGTGTTAATATACCCGCACAAGCCGATGATATATGTCTTGTTAGTAACAACGTTAACAATTTACAGCATTTACTCTCAGTCTGTGAGTTATACAGCCGAAAGTGGAGATTTACTTTTTCTTCCGTTAAATCTAAGGTCCTTGTTTTCACTGCCAAAAAACAATCAAGTGTATCATGTGATGTGACTCTATATGATTCTAAATTACCAATTGTTGAAAGTATTACACATGTTGGTGTTTTGTTGAACAGCAAAAATAATAATATTGAACGCACAGAACGCGCTTGTTCTAAGTTGAAGTGTGGAGTAATGTCTTTGATTCGTTCTGGGGCACACCCATATACGCTCAATCCTCTTACTACTGCAAAAATAGTAAAATCTAAAGTTTACCCTTCAGCATTGTATGGCTGTGATTTGTGGCAATTAAAGCAAAGAGAAATTTATCTGTTAGAAAAGGCACAGAATTTCATTGTTAAATCAATTCAAGGTTTCAGTTTAAGAACTAGAACGGACATGTGTACATCTTTGCTTGGGTGGTTTTCAATTGAAGTATATATAAGTATAAAGAAAATGCAATTTCTTGGTAGAATTTGTTTAATGAATGTAGGTTATTTAACACGTGAGATTTTTATTAAACGGTTATTTGAATTCAGTCTGATCCATTTTAGTAGAGGATTTGTGCCTGATATTGTTTATATTCTAAAAAAATACAATTTGTACTATGTACTTAATGAATTCTTGAAAAATGGTGTATTTCCTAACAAATCACAATGGAAGATTTTAATTAATGGTCATGTTAGAAAATATGAAGAAACTAGATTATTTGAAAGAATGTACGTAGATCGTGACTTTTCTCGATTTATTCTCTTACATAATAGTATACATCCTTACCCCGTTTGGAAACTTGCTCTACGTTTTCCACAACATGGTTTTTATATCAAACGAATTGTTAAACTAAGCGTTGAAATGCGTGGAAATGAAAATGCTCACCTGTGTCACTACTGTGGCCTCATGTATAAAGATGTCATTATTCATAGCGTGCTTGAAAGCTCTCACACGGAGAGTTTACGAGACCAGCTCTGGTGCTTACTAAGCACAGTGAAAGATAAAGATTTTGTAGTTTACCTTAATGAATTGTCAAATTATCAATTAATACATGTACTTCTCGGGGGAATTATCGACTACGATATATCCCCATTTGAACTAGAGGATTTTAGAATAAACTCAATAATTTTCATCATCAGAATCCTACAACATTATCATGCTATTTAATTGTAATGTTTGGTCATTTTGACTTCAATATGAAATATTCACGTCTTAAATCATATGGTTGTAATATGCACATTTATTGGATTTAACTGGGAAAAAATACCCGAAATGATTTTTTTTACGAAGAAAATTAAGATTTTTTTTCTTTTGCATAACTTCATACAATATCATATATATATATATCTTGATATTGTACTTCGTGCGTTTATTTTCTTTACTTTAGGAGTTGGTGTATGTATACAATATACGCACGTAAACTCTGTGTCTATTGTTCACTTTGTATGTAATTGAACTGATTCTTGTATGCAATGTGTTTACTATATAAGTTTTCTTTATATTATATCGTTCCCTATGGAAAACGCTTACTTCACGCGTTTATATTCTTAACTATAGGAGCTGTTGTATGTATACAATATACGCACGTAAACTCTGTGTCTATTGTTCACTTTGTATGTAATTGAAATCATTCTTGTATGTATACGTGTTTACTATATAATTTTTCTTTATATTATATCGTTCCATATGGAAAACGCTTATTTCGCGCGTTTATTTAGATTTAAACATATTTATTGCCCCAAAATTGAGCAGAGGATTAGGCACAAGTTATTTCAACTTATGACAATACATGATAAATATTTACATGATAACGTTAACAAGGCATACATAATATATTTAACATTTAGTACATTTTACTTAAAATCTGTTGCTGGATTTGATAAAAATTTGCACGTGTCTGAATACTTCTGTATTGGTGGTTAGGGACAGATTTTCATTTCCATTTTTATATTCATAACTATAGGAGTTGTTGTATGTATACAATATACGTACGTAAACTCTGTGTCTACTGTTTACTTTATATTAATTTAAATGCTTCTTATGTGTATATTTGTGTACAAACGCACTATTACTTTCTGTAATATTAATGTATGTTCTTTTTGTACAACTCTTCACACTTGGAGGAAATAAAAGAAATAATAATTGTTACGATACCATTTAACACACATGATACTG
The DNA here is from genome assembly GCF_031769215.1 of Ylistrum balloti. Taxonomy (NCBI): domain Eukaryota; kingdom Metazoa; phylum Mollusca; class Bivalvia; order Pectinida; family Pectinidae; genus Ylistrum; species Ylistrum balloti. Next base: position 91,146 of record NW_026782186.1, read on the forward strand.
AAAATAGATGACGATATAAAAGTCAATTTCTTTTCTTGCTAAACTGCCTAACTGTCGAAAGTCTGCATTGTCATTCTCTTGACATCACAATTCCGCATCTGAGTTCATAAGACGAATCTGTCACGTAAATTACCGTCATATAAATCAAAGTAAACGTTTATGTGCAGAAATGTCGCAGACATAGTGAAAAAACGGAACATGCCTGGCTGATATGATGCTGGGGGATTTTTTTTATCAGTTGACTGTATCTAGTCATATACACTGTCTATGGGTAATTCTGACAAACACTCGGGCCTTTCCGTTATTCTTAAAAAATGGCGGAAAGTCCCGAGTGTGAAAGGCTACCCGATTCATTGACGCCAGTGATCAGAACAGAATGCAATATAAACGTACATATATCAAATTATAAATATAAAAATACATGAACCTATTGTTATATGTATAATCTCTTTAAACTTTGAAAAATATGATAACCTGTAAGAAGAATAAACATAGATTAATTATTTTTCATATTTACTGCGAGCCTGAAACAACATGTCGACCCTCAGCAGAGCGGTGTGCCGAGTTTTTAATCATCGTCGTCAAATTTCAAGCCCGCACACTGTCAGGTAATGCTCGGAGGTACAAGGAAACACGTATCATTTAACGAAATATTGATACAGCGCTTATAAGCGACAGAATTGGTGTAACTGTGCTGTTGACTTCACTATCCTAGAGGTCACTCACAGTACTATTAGTAGTCGATATGGCTACAGCTACATCGAATCGTTCCATCAATCTGTCATTCTTGACAATTACTTGGCGTTACGCAGAGGTGCCTGGGTTTGTAATAACTGAATGTTTGTGTATGTAGATTCTGCTTGTGTGTGGATGTGTGTGTGTTTTGTGTGTGTGTGTGTGTGTGAGGGAGGCCAAGGGTGTGTGTGTGTGGTGCGTTTACATCTTAAAATTACATAGGCAGTGCAGCTAGGCCCTTTTTGATGGCCTCTAGGCTATCGGCCTCTGCTACACTGGCTGGCAGAGCATTCCACACAGAAATCGTTCTTGGGAAGAAGCTGTATTTGAGTGTGGCAGTCCTAGTGTATATTGTTCTGTACTGTTTGTTGTGCTGGGTCCTAGTGCGTTTGTTATTGTGTGCTTGCATGTATGAGTCAGGAGGGATATCTACAAGCCCATTGATAATCTTAAACATCATTGTCAGCTGTGCCTTGTGTCGTCCAGTTGCAAGGGTCTCCAAATGTAGGTCATCTAGCATATCCGACATGCTACTGGTGTTCCTGTATCTGTTTGTTACATACCTAGCCGCTCGGCGCTTGACTTTCTCAACTTATCCTGTTGTTTTTGGACACTAGGATTCCAGACACATGAAGCATACTCGATTATAGGTCTTACTAATGTGCAATATGCTGCTGAATTGGTTTCCTCACAACTGATCTTTAGGTTCCTCCGGAGAAAACCTTGCATGCAACTCGTCTTGGCAGATATTCTGCCTATATGGTGTGACCAAGAAAGGGTAGAAGTAAGGTCAACACCTAAGTAGGTGAGAATGGTATAGTTCATATGATATATATGCTACTAGTACGCAATGCCTTCAGTTTTGTACAGTTGCGTATAGACAAAAAAAAACAACACATCTGAAATGTCACTGTCTTTAGCAAAGAGAATGCTAATGACGATAAAGTGATTGATCACGCAATTATTTTGATGGTGATGTTTTCTGTTCTGGTGGAATGTACCAGGTATATATGTCATAACGTCACATCGTTGATTAGGTTTATCCACTTGGTACTCTAAGAAATTTGTGAAAAAATAATTTTATGTTACGTAAAACTCAAAGTAAGTCTAACGAATTCAGGAAACAGTTATGTTTAAGAATCCAGAACACCAAACATTTTGATGAGTTCCAATACTAATAGGTATAATGCATCCTCAAAATTTGAGTGAGTCCAACAAGAAAACCATGAGTTCGGGACTGGAGTATCTGATTCCGAAAAAAATCATTGAGGAAAAATAAAAATGTTGTCATCATCATTTTCATTATAATTCAGTGGTTCAGAACACAGGTTTATGCTCTATGCCTTTCTACTAACAGAAGAATTTTTCTCTTACTGTATCAAATCTTGTGGATAAAATGAAATATCTTTTGCATGTAAACAGTTTTGGGTTTCGATCTTATAAAGACTTTATTAAGATGAGACATTGGGCGATAGATAATATCTTTTGCATGTAAACAGTTTTGGGTTTCGATCTTATAAAGACTTTATTAAGATGAGACATTGGTCGATAGATAAATAACATATACACAAGGAATTGTGACACTCAGAGAAGTCTAGGAAGTCAAACAGTCTACTAAAAAGTCTGAAAAAGACAGTCTGCCCTACAAATCTTAGGATCTTTTCTGTATTTTTTCACTTCAAATGTTTATTGTTGGTATAAAAATGCCAGTGAGCAATATTTAAAATTTGACAAGATATGAAAATTTGGAAGATGGCCATCTTACTTTGATTTGTTTTGCTTTGTTTCAGGAAAGTGCAATGCACCTTCCCTGAGAATGGTTTGGTGCGTACAATATCAACGACTTGTAAATGTTTTTCTGATGAGGAGAAAAATAAATCTGATGTCCGAAAGTAAGTATGATATATAAGTGATTAAGATAGCTCTTAATACCTCAAACAAATAATTATAAATCTTTTCAACATATAAAATCAGTCATTTTAATATTCCATTTTTTTTAAATATATAGAGTAAATCAATAAATTTCAAATCATCATTTTGTTATCGGATATTCGTCCCATTGTATGTGTTCTCATTGACTTTGTTCTTGTGAATTTAACATAAAAATTCTCATGTACTACAAAATAATAAATTTTGGGTGAGATTTATTAGGTTACCTAAGACAAAGTCTCGAGTGACCTATTGTGATTACCCTTTAATTGTCCAGCTTCGTTCCTGATTTACATTTTTAACTTCTTCTCAATATCCAAAAGGCCCAGAGTGATGATATTGGGCTTGTAGCATGCTGGCATGTAGGGCTACCAAGTTTGTAAAATTGTATGACTTTGACCAATTTCCAAGTCACAGGAGTCAGATGTGTTGAAATCTTTAAATGGCTTCTCAATAACCAAAAAGCCCAAGGTTCTGATATTGAGCCTGTAGTATGCTGTCATGAAAAGCTACGAAGTTTGTTAATATTGTTGGCCATAACCCTCTTTCAAGGTAACAGGTATCAAATTAATGTAAAAATCTCTGAACAACTTCTTCTCAATAACCGAAAGACCTAGTGTTTTGACATTGGGCCTGTAGCATGATGGGATGAAGTGCTACCAAGTTTGTTAATACCTGCTTTCACAGGGGTCAAATATCTTAAACATGGTGCTGACACTAAGCATTATATAGGAAAATTCTGTTTTTGAGTGTAATTTCTTTCAATTTAAACTTCGTTAGAAGCCTTAGCATGGAACATCAGTTAATGTTATTCACAGTTTATATTTGTAGTATGTGGATAATGTAGTTAAAAATACCTTAAGGTTTGAACAAAATCTTTTCTATGCATGTTACTAGAAGCATTGTAGCTCAGAGGACAGTTAAGTCCCTTGTTTTATTGTTATCATGGATACTCTTAATCCACAATTCAAGTGCCATTGAACCGGTAAAAGAAGATTTACTGAGCTATATTCATCCCTGAAATCTGAAATCCATGAAAAAGGGAGCTCTGGTAGACGTAAGTTCAACATAGTTGTAATATTTTGTAGAAATGCAGATCAGATGTACTACATAGAAAAGGTGCCTGTTGATGATACTGATAAGAAGTTCATCGTTGGTCGCTTGATTGGTAAACATGGAAGTAACATCAAGCGTATTTCAGACATGGTAAGTTTTGAATCAGTTCTCTGAATGTTTGCATGTATTTCCATAAAAGACAACCAATTCTAAATTTTGTTGCAGCTTCATCATTTATTAAATGTTGTCACCTTTGTGACTATTGTCAGAGACATACCTGGTACTTTTTTGCTGACCCGGCCCAAAGTCGTTTGAACGACTTCTTCTCAATAAGGAAGAGTCACAAAATAATGATATTCAACTGACAGGGTCCTTGAATAAGTTCAAACAAAGGTTGGGAAAAGAAATTACTTTGACCCATATTCAAGGTCACAGGTGTCAAGTTTATTGAAACTTTTTAACACCTTCCAAAAGGCCCTAAAACAGATTTGGCTGACAGGTTCGTAGGATGAAACCTGACAAATTTTGTGAAATTAAATGACCTTTACCCTTATTTCAGGTCACAGATGTCAAATTTGTTAAAACCTTTAAATACTTCTTCTGAGTACCTGACAGGCCCAGAAGCATGATATTTATCTGATAGCTTCTTAGTTCAAACCCTGACAAAGTTTGAGAAAAAAAATGACCATGACCAATGTTTAAGTTCACATCAAATTTGTTAAAACCTTAGAAAGACTTCTGATTAACCAATAGGTCAGAAGCATTTTATTTGGCTGTTAGGTTCCAAGGATAAAGCCCAGGTTTGCAGATATATATGACCTTGACCCATATTCAAGGTAGCGAGAGTCAAATTAGTTATAATTTGACCCCAATTACTTTTATTTAAAAAGTGATATATATAACTTTATTTGTTGCTGTATCAGGTTGGATGCGAAGTTTTCCTAAATCAACTTAGTGTACCAGGGTACATACAGGTGAAGGTGATGGACAAGGAAAAATTGGCAAAAGCTGTGGATCAGGTATGTATGAGACTAATACGTAATGGTGTAGGGAACCTACTTTCTATAACAGACACACTAAAATGTGTATAAAAAAACATGTTATTGATAAGTCAACTATCAAAGCCAAATAAATGTTCGGGGATATTTTGAGACTTTTTTTCTTTATTATGTTTACAATTGATATATTTATTTATTTATCTGGTTTTACGTCCATTGGCGTTTTAGCAGACAGGAATATGATTAAAAAGGGAAAAATATGAAGCGATTGGAGAAATTGACATACAGAAATGAGAGTAGCCATCCCTTTTACATGACCTGTTACTAAACTATGGTTTTCAAGACAACCCATTTGCCCTAGCTTAACACTTACTAGGCATGTCGCAGCATGAGGGCCAATTAAGGACAGAAAGAAAGAGGAGGGGAATCCCACACTAAATGATTTTTGATATGTGATTGATAACTTAAAACTTTGTTAAAATTACTTAATAAAATCCTATTGCTAATGTAACCCAAACCTCTGGGCCAGCATTATCACGCATGCTCTTTTTTGAAGAAAAACAGAGGGATCTTTAGGAGTTTATGTAAAATAGACCGTTCCTATGATTTCTATTTGATGACATGAAGACATACAGTCATAAAACACTGGTGATCTTTTAAATACCTTTTGCCTGTTGTTCAATTTGAAATAACTAAATGATTTTAATCTTTATTGCCGGCAGACTGATAATTGATTGAACCATGTGAAGATAATGATATGGACTGGTAGTAGTAAACAGCTGTGGATGTCAGCTACTTGAATATATCCAATGTGTCTCTTGTTTGAATGTAATTTGTTTTATCTTCCTACAGGTAACACAACATGTAGAGAAAATAAAGAAAACTAGTGTGACTAAAAAACAAGATTTGGTTCCAGAATCACCTACATATGGCATGTAAGTAATAACACATAAGCAATAGAGACAAAATTATGCCTATAAAAGATTGATGAGATTTATAATGGTGTAGTATTGTCTGTTGTAAACTTTTGTTTGTCAAATCTTCTCCACAGATTTACACTGATTAAACTTGGTAGATTTTATAACTATTACAGGATGATGTACCTGAATGGTACTCTGAGTTATTTATTGGAGTTATTGCCCTTTCTTTTAAGCTCTCATAGTTCAAATGGTAAAATAGGTCAAAGACCTTTCAGAAAACAAAAGTGTTTTAAAATATAGTCAGTAGGTACATTGGATGATGTACAATGTACTTTTTAAAAAAATTTTTATGAATTTGACCGATGTTCAAGGTCACAGAGGTGAAAAAGTTCTAAAAGGTCTCTAAAGGTTGAAGAAAAACAAGATTTTTTTTGTGTAAGCAGATAAACATATAAAAGTGAGTTTGTTCCACATAATTTGAGATCATTAATAAGTAATTCTTAGATACACATCATCCATGATTACTGTTGCACACAGTTCATTTCTATCATTACTCCATCTGTCTGTACAGATTACACAAACACAAAGTCTGTCTATCGTTTGAAAATGTACAGATATCGGCTGCACATTGTAAAAAGTTTGTTCATTTATTTGGTAATGTTGAGCAATATCCACAACTTTATAAGCTGACGTCCAACTTACCTCCACTGCCCTTTCTGATACAGACCATATCCTAACCAGCTGATATTGTGAAAATAGCTGATACAGACCATATCCTAACCAGCTGATATTGTGAAAATCGCTGGAAGTCCCTTCATTTTATCATTTTATATTGAAAGGAAAATACACCTGATTACTATTGTCTGGCAGAACTGGTAGATGTAAGTTCAACATAGTTGGAATATTTTGTAGAAATGCAGATCAGATGTACTACATAGAAAAGGTGCCTGTTGATGATACTGATAAGAAGTTCATCGTTGGTCGCTTGATTGGTAAACATGGAAGTAACATCAAGCGTATTTCAGACATGGTAAGTTTTGAATCAGTTCTCTGAATGTTTGCATGTATTTCCATAAAAGACAATCAATTCTTCATTTTGATTCAGCTTCTCATTTGTTAAATGTTGTCACCTTTGTGACTATTGTCAGAGACATACTTTTTGCTGACCTGGACTGAATGGTCAGGTAAGCTTGTCATGGCGCAGTGTCCATCATCAATCCTTCTGGCTTCAACTATTCCATTTGAATGACTTCTCAATAAGCAGGTGTCACAAGATAATGATATTCAATTGACAGGTTCCTTGGATAAGTTCAAACAAAGTTTGGGAAAAGAAATGACCTTGACCAATATTGAAGTTCACAGGGTCAATTTTTATGATAAGAGCATTTTCAATGCTCTTCAGCATGTTGCTATCGCCCCTGAGGCTGAGTATCAAGTACTTCGTTTTCATTGGTTCATAAATCGAAAGTTTACTCCTACTCCATCTGCCGGACATTACCGTAATCATTGGATTATCGCCCCTACAAGTTGCTGATGCTAGTCATTAAATGAAACAACCTTATCGACATTTTCTTCATTACCTGTACATCAAGAAAATGTTTTGTGTTGTGTATTAATGATAATCAGACATCGAAATTTGTAAATACAATGACAAAGACTCACGTTTATGGTGGTAAATTTTGCGAGGCGATGCCAATATGGCAGCTTAACTTTCTTTTCCGCGCGATGCATTGTGGGAGTCATATACATTTGTATATCTTTCTATTTTTCTTTTTTCGAAAATTTACTTCCCGTTTAATACTGTTGATAACTATTAAAAATACTTATATATGTAGTTGAAAATAAAAATGAAACTAAAATAAGAATGATTTAGAGTAGCATAAAATTTTGACGGAAACAGCCGGGGTGCTCTGTGCTGCTGGACCCTGAAAGAAGACGGCGGCTGAAAGAAGATGGCGGGTAATTCATGTAGGTAAGTATCACTATATATATATATATGTTAGCTGAATTTGAAGTCAATACTTATACTGAACTATCAATTGCATTTTTTGCAACAATTCATTTGGAATGAGCCTTCGCGTCTAGTGAATTTAGGCTGCACTTTTTTTTCAAAATATTTTCAAGACTTTTCCCTTGAAGCAGTATGCATTTGAAAAATGTGATGTAAGCATCTAGCACATTTTTGTTGCTTCCGTAAAGTATTTCAGTATTTTGGAATGGATTTATTTTGGAATGATCGTTTCATAATGGTCTCATCGCAGTCACTTCTGTCAGTGGCCCAACAGATCGGAAATTAACCAGAAAAAAAAACTTATCCGTAATATTGTACTGTACTACTTACGCTACCGTGAATAGATCTAGGAATCTGTCTGGGTAATATATCGATTTTACTTTAAAATATCTGTCACTGTCCGCGCTATTGTAGGTCTAGCTCTTTCAAATTTCTGATCGGAGATAATTTATAAGTACCCCAACGGCCCAAGGCCAGAGTATGAAATCGTACGGGAACTCTACAGCTATGCTAATTTTAAGGTTTACATGTGAAGTTAATATATATAGTTTTAGCTTAATTTTAGTTTTTGTCTTTCTGACATGATGTCTCGTTGATTCTGTTGAAGAGTGATGCATGTGAACGATTACAATATGAAGATTAGGAATAATGAAGATGTCAATTAACATCTGATTCCCGGAAAGTATTTTAATAAAGATTAGGATAAACCTAGCAAAGTGTTAGGTCCCAGTGTGAATGTGTAAAGTTCCAGTGTGAATGTGTAAAGTCCCAGTGTGAATGTGTAAAGTATTATTGGTACAATTGAACTTTTTGATATATGTACTGTATTTGTTCATCTCAGAAATTTCAGTATTATGTCAACTGCGTCCACTTTCAGTTCAACACTTTTGATTCATCAATTTTACCCAGCCCTAGGCTCAATATTTGTCATTAATTGTCGACTGTTTTTTAGAGTTTTGTTTTCATGGTGAATGGAATGAAATGAGATAAATAGTCTAACCAATACCCCTCGAGAGCTAATTAAGACATTGCAGTATTATCATTTTGGGCCTTATTAAAAGTCAAATTGCAACTTTTAAGAAACTCAAGTGACTGTAAGTACAACAATAAGATGTCAATAATCAATGAAATTGATTAATTGAGAAGACATTTTCTTAGTACAGTTAACCAGGCTTTGTAGTGGTTTGTTCAGAACTGTAGTTCTGGTTAAGTAACCATTAATTGTGTCCTTTCAGTTACAATGACATACATTTTTGAAATACCTCTACTGTAGCTAAATATGGCATTTGTAATAGACAGCCAACATTAATTTTGTGATAGACATAGCCAAATTTAATTTTAGGATCAGTTAGGACAGCTACTGTTTGTAACAGGCATGGGTTCAATTACATGATGACGTAATTAATGAAATTACAATTACATTATGAAAATGGCATTGCCATTGCATGACGGTCCAATGTAATTAATTAAATTACACATTACCTTTCAAGTCATAATGATTTTTGAAATACAAACGTCAAAATAAATTATCATACTGCACAGATTTATCTCATGAATTTAACTTTATGATTCAATCTCTGTATGACCATGGTCAAGATATTCTTATTTTCTAGCTGTCCATCACTTCATAATTTGACAGTCCTGAATGTCAAAACAATTAATTATATTTGATATAGACTCCTATTGGGAAGTTCAAGACTATAAGCTTATACAGAAGTGTATATTTCTTGCACATAATCATAGCAATAAAGAAATATAGTTATTTATTTCCCTTACTCTCTTTCAGCAGGTGGATGTCCCTGAAGAAATGAAATCTGGAATGGTAGAAGGTATCTCTTGATTCTTCTAACTTGGAATTGGCCATTGTGACCAACAATGAATTTGAGGACCTTATGGTGGAGAAAAACGTCCTTCTTTCCGACCTCCAATTAGATGTTGAAGATGGTTAATCACTTGAGGATATGCTAACAACCATGTTGCCTTTTAAGGTCACAGTACTCTCTAAAGGCGGCAATATATTTACCATCACAAAAGAAGAATCAACAAATGGCAGAAACTAAACAAATGTGGAAAAGATCATTGTATGCTGCATTTGTAGTAAATTTCTTTACAATCTTCAATTTACTTAAGTAGAAAGATTCACTAGTTATACCAAGTTTATGTAGAAAGGCTCACTGTATACTGAGTTTGTAGTGTACATAGAAAGGTTTACTTATTTTTTTTTTCTGAGTTATGTATATACAATATATATAAAAAATTTTTGTAGAAAAGATCACCGCATACTGAGTTTGTTGTTTACAAATGTGTAGAAAAGATCGCTGTATACCGAGTTTATAGTTTACAATTGTCTAGAAAAATCACTGTAATACGACTTCTGTTTAAAACCTTCATTTAAACTTAGACATTTATTTTTTTTTATTTATCTTAAAAGTCTACCTACAACAATTTTGTGTATGCAATCTTGTACTAGGATATTTACATGACAAGATTACATTGCTGATCAAAGCATGGAAAGAATACTGAATAAAGAAAACAAGATATAAGCATCTTTATCATGTTTTTATTTTTATTATTATCATTATTATTTTTCCATGATGTCTGTCCACATGGAATTTGTAAGCACTCTTGTGCATTCTTATACCACCAAAAGGGTGGGTAAATCGAATCAAGTTGTCTATCTGTCCATCCATCTGTTTGTCTGTCTGTAGACACATCTTGTCTAGACAACTCCAATGAAACTACAGTAATATTCGGGACAATGTGTAGATGTGCATGCACCATTTTCCCCTGGAAATATTGATTGCCATGGCATCTGGTCAATATAGACAGGTTTTGCATGTCGGTCAACTTCTAAACCTGTGGACCAATTTCAACAAAACTTCGCAGGAATATTAGGGAACATGTGCACATGCCGCTGTGTTTCAGAGGATGTTTTTTTGCAAAAGGTCACCATGGGGAGATAACTAAGGCTGTGGGTGATGGGGGTATTAGCTATTTGGATTACAGTTTCAGTTATCCCTGGGCAATGTGGAGAGGATATAGTAATGATTTTGAGGATTGAATGTAGAGGTCACAGTACTTGCATAAGTACTATATGATTACCTTGTAAACGCATTGAGACCAAGACAGTTAGTATACCTTAATCAAATTTGGAACATGTATCCCTTGTGAGGAGAAGTCGGTTTCTTTAGAAATTCAGGGTCAGATATCAAAGATCAAGGTCACAGTCAAAAAACGGATAGTTGCATGGGGGTGTTTTTCCATTGTATTACCCTCGTTTTTCTATCAAATTTCACAACCTAAAAGATATTCACATCTTGTAAATTTCAAGGTTCAAGGTCACTGTAAGGATGTTAAAAAAAATGATAATACAAGAGGAATAAAATATCTTGTGACAAGTTTTAGAGAACAAAGAATATATAAACATGAAAAATTGGAACAAAGTCAATATCTACTTGAAGATTCCCAGAAAAAGTACAAGGAGAATAAGACCAGGTTTTCTGGAAGAATAGGCATCTTCTATTTTAAGTTATGGTGACAAGTCATGTTTGTTTTAGAAAATTGGCACTCTTATGCAGTCTTTTACAAACAATCTGGAAAATGAAGCTGTCCAATATTTGTATGTAGCATGTTATTTGCATGATGGTCTAACTAATGGTCTTAAACCAATAGGATACACAGTCTTTAAAGTGATAATATGGTGTCCATGATCAACATTCCCTACAATGTATCCAAAGAAATGGACAACTTCCCTATCATTGCATCTTGGAGCCTACTTGGGACATGTATTACATAAGTAATACTACTATGCTTGTTATTTCTGATATCTGCTGGTCATTTTTTATGGGCTGCAATGATTTATTGATTGCATATAGTTGGTTTCAGTATATAGCAAGCTAATAACAAAGAATTTATTTTTTAATGGTCTTAGCATACCAGTACTTTCAGTACTTTGATTTAAAACCTTGAAACAACTTCTGATAAACAAAAAAGGCCCAGAAGCATGGTGTTGGCTGATCAGATTCTAGTATGAATTTCTGATAAAAGTGATTCGAAGAAATTACCTTGACCCATATTCAAGTTCACAGGGGTCAATTTTTTAAAACGTTGAAACTTTTTAACACCTTCTGAAAGTCCCTAAAACAGATTTGGCTGACATGTTCGTAGGATGAAACCTGACAAATTTTGTGAAATTAAATGACCTTGACCCTTACTTCAGGTTATGGATGTTGAGTTTATTAAAACCTTTCAACAACTTCTGAATACCTGAAAGGCCTAGAAGCATGATATTCATCTGATAGGTTCTTACTTCAAACCCTGACAAAATTTGGGAAAAGAACTGAGCCTGACCCATATTCAAGTTCATGGTACCTGTCAAGGTCAAAGAGGTCAAATATGCTAAAATCTTCCAATAACATTTTCTCAATAACCAAGAGATCGAAGGACTTGATATTAAGTTAAGTTAATAATGGACGCAGACAAAACAATGCCTCTATGTCCATATCTAAAAATTGATTTACAATGGAATTGATATATCATACAATGTAGGAGGAAATAAATCCTTACATAGTGACAGCAATTTATGGTTTTGAAAGATCAAATTATTGTTCATCATGAGATTGAAATGTAGGTATATATATATTTCATTGTTTAATATGGTTCAACATTCCTGGCTTAAATGTCTCGTTTTCTGCTGATGTGAACAAGATTTCTGTTCCATGGTGGTCCGCAAACCTAATAGATGTAGGCTTCAGATTCTTGTTCTTTTTTTCTTTTTGCCTCTTTTTATAATTTGCTTTCCTTTTCTCATTCTAATTTGGTCCTGATTTGTATAGAAGAAAATTGTTGGCAGCTTCGTTGCCTTTGAATATTTTTGAAAATATTTCTTTTATGTATCAGAGAGTCAAATTTCACAAGCATTGGTCGACCTTTTTCACTTGAAGCTGTACTTGAATCTGGGCGTTTTCCCAGTCTAATGACCTTCTGGGGTCCTCCCTGAGCATTTCCACACGTTTCAATGATCCTCTCCACTACCCGAATATCTGCTCTAATTCTTTTATGTCCATCGTCATTGGGCTGTTCAGAAACTCCAAAAATGACCATGTTGTTCTCCCTGCTTTGCTGATCCTTTACCTCGGAGAATATTTCATATTGGCTGTGTAGCATTCTGGAATGAAGGTCTACTAAGTGTGTTCAAATGAATGACCTTTATTCAAGTTCATAGGTGTCAAATACATGAAAATCATTTAAACAAATTCACCTCAATAACCATGAGGGGACCTCGGGTGACTGTTAAGGTCCATGGCCCTTTTGTCTAATAATATAACAACACCCCCTTAATGTAGTTAAATAGAATATATAGTGATCATTTGTCTGTGCATTTGGTCCATGATAAACTTGTGTATCCATGAACATATTTCCTCTGTATTTACACTTTTACATTACCTCACAAAAGTACAGACATAATCAGATTGTGTTGGTCAACTGTCAAAGTTGAATGTCAGAAGTCACTGTTAACCACTTTGAAATACAATGCCTTTGTATTAGATGCCTCATCTAAATAATAGTATAACTAAGTGAATTCTCTTTGAGTTTCTGTAAATGGTGATGTATAATTTTTTTTGTTGCTGTATCAGGTGGGATGTCAGGTATCTGTAGAAAAACTTGGTGTACCAGGGTACATAGCTGTGAAGGCGACAGACAAGGAAAAGTTAGCAAGCGCTGTGAACTACGTATGTATGAGACTAATAAGTAACTGTAGGGATCATATTTTCTGTAACATTAGACACACTAACATGTGTATAAGATCCAACTTTCAAAGAGCATATAAAGATCAAACAATGGTGGGCTCCAAGATCCTTATGGGATCTTGTTTCTTTTGTATGACAGAAAGAAGTACAATTTTATAAAACATGTGTGACCCTTAACGACCTTGATTGAACCATGTGAAGATAATGATATGGACTGGTAGTAGTAAACAGCTGTGGATGTCAGCTACTTGAATATATCCAATGTGTCTCTTGTTTGAATGTAATTTGTTTTATCTTCCTACAGGTAAAACAAAACATAGAGGAATTAAAGACAACTTATGAGACAAGAAAACCTGATATGGCTCCAGAATCACCTACATATGGAAGGTAAATCTATAAAAGTGCCTATAAAAGATTGGTGAGATTTATAATGGTGTAGTATTGTCTGTTGTAAACTTTTGTTTGTCAAATCTTCTCCACAGATTTACACTGATTAAACTTGATAGATTTTATAACTATTACAGGATGATGTGTCTACCAGAATGGTACTCTGAGTTATGAATTTTTATACGCTGCCGGAGGTGGTCGTATATTGGCGTCATCTTTTCCGTCTGTCCGTCCGTACATCCGTATGGTCGTCCATACATCCATTTCATGTGACTGCAACTCCTCCTAAAATAATCATCATATTTTCACGAAAGTTGCTCAATGTCACTACTACAATGGGTAGATGTGCCTGAAAGGACGATTTTATGGTTCATTGATTTTTGTAAGATTTATGCCATTTTCAACTTTGTATCTGTATCTTGCTCTCAGTGGAGCTTTGTGAACGCAACTTCTCCTAAAATAATCATCAGATTTTCACGAAACTTGCTCAATGTCACTAATACAATGGTTTGATGTGCATGAAGGGGCGATTTTACGGTTCATTGATTTTTAGCCCACCATCTATCTAATAGATGGTGGGTTATTCAAATCGCCCTGCGTCCGTGGTCCGTCGTCTGTCCGTCCGTAAACAATTCTTGTTACCGCTATTTCTGGAAAAGTGCTGGATGGATCTTTCTCAAATTTCATATGCAGGTTCCCTTTGGTCCCTAGTTGTGCATTGTACCTTTTTTGAACTGATTCGCATTCAAGATGGCCGACAGGTGGCCATCTTGCATTTTGGAAGTAAAAGTTTGTTAACGCTATTTCTGGAAAAGTACTGGATGAATATTTCTCAAATTTCATGTGCAGTTTCCCCTTGGTCCCTAGTTGTGCATTGTACCTTTTTTGGACTGATTCAAATTCAAGATGGCCGACAGGTGGCCATCTTGCATTTTAGAAGTAAAAGTTTGTTACCGCTATTTCTGAGAAAGTACTGGATGGATCTTTCTCATATTTCATGTGCAGTTTCCCCTTGGTCCCTGGTTGTGCATTGTACCTTTTTTGAACTGATTCGAATTCAAGATGGTTGACAGGTAGCCATCTTGGATTTTGGAAGTAAAAGTTTGTTACCGCTATTTCTTGGAAAGTACTGGATGGATCTTTCTCATATTTCATATGCAGGTTCCCTTTATTTCCTAGTTGTGCATTATACCTTTTTGGACTGATCTGAAATCAAGATGACTGACAGGCAGCCATCTTGGATTTTGAGAGTAAAATCTTGTTACTGCTATATCTGAGGAAGTACTGGATGGATTCTTCTGATATTTCAAAGATATTGGTTTCCCTTGGTCCCTAGTTGTGCATTGTACCTTTTTTGGACTGATTTGAAATCAAGGTGGCCCACAGGCAGCCATCTTGGATGTCGACAGTAATACAGCACAAGCATATTGTCCATTATCCACCTGTAACTGACTGCTATCTAATAATACTTTGGGATCTTTTTCAAATGATATTTGCTAATAGGTGCTTAATAAAAATATCTTGTGCCATCATTGAGTACATTCAATGAAGACCAGTTCATGAACACCTGTAACAAACAAACAAAAAAAATAAACAAATCTTCAAGAACTGAAAACAGATCCTCAAATGGTGGGCGCCAAGATCCCTCTGGAATCTCTTGTTATAAGATTTATGCCATTTTATCTTGATCTTTATATTTTGTGGCGGCGTATATTGTGTCCACAGCACTCTTGTTGTAGGAGTTATTGCCCTTTCTCTTAAGCTCACATAGTTCAAATTGTAAAATAGGTTTAAAGCCTTTCAGAAGACAAAAGTGTTTTAAAATATAGCAAGCAGCAGCACAGGCTTTCAATTTATTGCATAATGTACAGAAATGGGCTGCACATCATATGTTTGCATATTGTATAATGTTGTGTAGGATCCACAAGTTTATAAACCGATGTCCAACTGACCTCCTCTGCTCTGTCCAATACAGACCATATCCTAACCAGCTGATATTGTGAAAAATGCTGCTTCAATTTCATCATTTTGAATTGGATGGAAAATACATCTGATCACTATTGGCTGACATAACTGGTAGACTTCAGTTCAACATAGTTGTAATATTTTGTAGCAATCCAGAACAACTGTACCACACAGAAAGGGTGCCCCTTGGAGATGCTGATATGAACTACATTATACGTCGTGTAGTTGGTAAAGGTGGAAGTAGCATTAGGAAGATTTCAGACGTGGTAAGTTTTGAAACAGTTCGTTGAATGTTTGCATAGATTTCCATAAAAGACAAACAGTTATAAGTTTAATGCTGCATCTCAGTGTCTAAACTTTGCCATTTTGTCAGAGATGCAATTTTTTGCTGACCTGGTCCAAAGGGCCATGTGAGGTTATGCCATGGCACAGCATTCGTCAACCATCCATTCAGCATCAACTTTCCCATTTGAACAACTTCTTTTCAATAAGCAGGAGTCCTGTAGTAATGATGTTTGATTGACAGTTTCCTTTGATAAGGCCAAACAAAGTTTGAGAAAAGAAATTACCTTGACCAATATTAAAGGTGTCAAGGGTCAACTTTGTTAAAACCTTTAAACAATATTTGACTGATGAACTGATACATTGAAGCCTGACAAAGTTTGTGAAAAGAAATTACTGTGAACCATATTCATAAATGACTTGTATTCAAGGTAACAGGAATAAAATTTATTCACCAAGGTCCACCAAGGTCCCAGACATAATTGGATTGTGTTGGTCATCGATTGAAGTTGAATGTCAGAAGTCACTGATAACCACTTTGAAATAAAATGCTTGTGTACTAGATGGCTCATCAACTCCTTAATAGATTCATCTCTTAATGAAATTAAGGTTGGAATAAAGAGATGAGTGATGGAAAGTATATCTATGTGACCTCACTTTTGAAATTGCCCTACGACCATGGTCTGTCCATCCATCCGTCCGTCCATCCTTCCGTCTGTAAACAACTTTTGTTATTGCTATTTCTCGGGAAGTACCGTATGAATCTTTCTCAAATTTCAGATGTAGATTCCTCTTTGTCTCTTAATGTGCCCAATTAACCTTGGGACTGATAAAAAAAAACAAAATGACCAACAGGTGGCCATCTTGTATTTTGACATTTCATGTTTATTATCATTAATTGTTGAAAAGTACTGGATGGACCTTTCTAAAATTTCATATATAAAAAGAAACAGCCAACATGTGACCATCTTGGATTTTGACTATTAAAGACAGTCATCCCTATTTCTTCAGTAGTTGAATGGATCTCTCCCGAATCTCATATGTAGATTTCCCATTGTCCTAAGTTGTGCCCATTTGATTTTGGGTCTGATAAGAAAGACAAAATGGACGACAAGTGGCCATCTTGGATTTCTGCAAGTAAAGTTTGTTGATGCTATTTTTTGAAAAGTACTGATCTGTCTTAGATTTCATATGTGGACTTGCCTTTGTCTAAGGATATGTCCATTTGATTTTGAGACTGATCAGAAAAATAAAATTACTACTGGCAGCCTTCTTGGATTTTTACTTTGAAAGTTTGTTGTCACTATTTCTAGAGAATTTGAGATCTTTCTCAAGTTTTCAATGTTGTAGTCCCTTGGTCCCTGGTTGCTCTGGTTTTATTTTGGGACTAATCAGAAAAACAAAATGGCTTCCATTCGATTATCTTGGATTTCACATGAAATTTCTTAACATTAAGAGCAAAAGCAGAGAAGAGAAAAAAGAAGGGAAAAGATACACTTTTTAAAGAGCAAATTAATTTCAAACAATGTTGGGTGCCAAGTACCCTCTGGGATCTCTAGATTAAAAATTGATGTACAATTTTTTGTCGCTGTTTCAGGTTGGATGTAAGGTTTTTGTAGAAAAGTTAGATGTCCCAGGGTACATAGAGGTGAAGGTGATGGACAAGGAAAAGTTGGCACATGCTGTGGATCAGGTATGTATGAGATTGTAATAAGTAACGGTGTGGAATGCTTTCTTACCAGAGTTCCAAGTTCTAATGTGTCAAAGTTGGGATGGGGGTTCCAGCCACATAGTGATAGAATTAGTGATAGAATTTACACAGAATTAGGCTCCAAACATAAAACACACTGTAGTCTGTTTACTGTCAATCTACCTGGTTTTGTTTACTCTTTTTTTATGCACATGAAACCAAAAGGAAAAAACGTGATAACTACCGCATTAATGCAGATTAATTAAAATACTGGTTTGTCATTGACACATTAGTTTATAGTTTTAAACACATTAACTGAACATAATGTACAAACTCCAAATTTAATATTGTTGAGAGAACTTCTTACTCTTAAGGATTTAAATGAGAGTAAAATATTTATGTTACTTTAGGTTTAGGTTTCGCCAAGTAGTTATGTGTATGAAAGTGGATGTGTAGCCACGCATGTTTCACATCACTTTTTCGTTTCATATTTGTACTTACAAATGTTTAT
Organism: Ylistrum balloti; assembly: GCF_031769215.1. Taxonomy (NCBI): domain Eukaryota; kingdom Metazoa; phylum Mollusca; class Bivalvia; order Pectinida; family Pectinidae; genus Ylistrum; species Ylistrum balloti. The sequence continues at coordinate 109,380 of NW_026782186.1, forward strand.
TTAAACAAAATGATTTTAGTGTATAAAGTTACAAAATATTTTTATTTATTTATTACATATTCATTACTGTCACTCCATGCTATATGTATTCGGTAAACAAGTGATGAAAATTGGATCAGTCATCGCCGCAAAATGTCTCAATTCATAGAAATACGACTAAGATGAACTATCGGATAAGTTGAATATTTCACTTGGCCCTGTTGACTTCTACTTATTAGAGAAACAGATAACCAGCGTATTTGCATAAATACACAAAAAAAAATCCGGCAAATACCCATTAAAATAAATTTGGTGCATACAAAAAAACCGCTGAAAAAATCGGGATACGCAAACGAAATCATGATGCTGCGTAATTGTACCTACCCATGTGGTTCCTGGCTTTCTTACACTAGTACTGACACAATTTTCTTTCGGAGTCACTGACAATTTTCTCAATTGAATCAGAGGTGAGAGGCGAAAAAATGCTGGAAGGATGTTGCGTAAGGGGCATTCCCAAAATTAACCAGAAGTATAGGGGTGCACTCGATTCTTCATTCACCTTCCCGTTGCTTGTGTCATAATTCTTTAAAAACTTGTATTAATGAATAAATGGAGACAAATATTTTAACTTTTGATGACTAGAACCTATTTATAATGCAAACAGTGACTTTCATCTGTATGACGTGGTTTATCACAGAATATACCAGAAAGGAATGTGTGATACTTTGCCGAATTCAAGTGGCGGGTTATAGAGTACTGTTCAAACAAACCTTCCTTATAATTATAATTGAGATTCCACCAAGGACAACTATTATAGAGCCCCATTGTTACAGTAACTGTTTGTTATAGGTATGTCATTTTCTAGCTTGATGTTGGTTACCAGTTGAAATACCCAATTAATTTAAAATCACCGGGTATCAGAAGAAATATTATCCAATTGAAAAATCCAAATACCCAATTCTTTTCAAAGGACTGGGTATTTACCCAATTGATGTGAAAAGTTATCTGTTTCTCTGACTTATCCGTGTATTACTGTATGTTTTCTCTTCCTACAGGTAACACAACATGTAGAGAAAATAAAGAAAACTAGTGAGACTAAAAAACAAGATTTGGTTCCAGAATCACCTACATATGGCATGTAAGTAATAATACATAAGCAATAGAGACAAAATTATGCCTATAAAAGATTGATGAGATTTATAATGGTGTAGTATTGTCTGTTGTAAACTTTTGTTTGTCAAATCTTCTCCACAGATTTACACCGATTAAACTTGGTAGATTTTATAACTATTACAGGATGATGTACCTGAATGGTACTCTGAGTTATTTATTGGAGTTATTGCCCTTTCTTTTAAGCTCACATAGTTCAAATGGTAAAATAGGTTAAGGACTTTCAGAAGAAAAAAAAAATTCTAAGGAAATAGCCAGCTGTTATGAAAGCTTTCCATAATCATCTAGTTTTCAGACTCAAGGTCCTGATAGAATTTACAGGCATGTTCCTTGGGTGTAGTGTTACAGATTCTCTTCAAACAAATCACTTTCAAGTTCACTGGGGTTAGATTTTTTATTCTTGAAACAAACACCTTTTCTTGAAAGCCGGAATATCAAGAACGACCATGATTATGTTGTATCTTGAAGACCTGTTACATATATATTTTTTGATGTACAGTGTCACCTTCAATAAGTCGTAGAACAAATGGTGATCATTTTGGTTTGATAATAAATTGAGACAAATATTGTTATCACCACTGCTGCTATATCAGATTACTGTCAAGGTTTATGGGCCTCTTGTTTTGATTCAATATTTCTTTATTCCACAGGAAACAGAGCGATCATGGTAAGTCTTTGTCACAAATATGGCAAATTGTTTAAATTTGAAGCTAAAAGTAGTGTAGCCTTTTGTCACACCCTCTTAAACTAGATGTTATTACCAATCTTTGCTTTCTGATTGATAAAAAGTCCCATTTAGTTTACCACGCTAACTGCCGCCATTCTCGGGCCCCATCAGCTGTCATATATTGTCTTAGATATGCCATGGTGAGTGATGATGGTAAAGGTTTTTTTTACTTTCACCAGAGACAGAACATTTGATTACTGTATAACGTAGTGTTCATCACAAACATAAGATATATCATACATTCAGCTCACCTGGTCCTAAGGACTGAGCTCAAGGCATGGCATCTATCAACTTACTATGCTCCCCTCAGGGAGACCATATAGTGGCCACTTTGTCTGTCAATCCATCCATTTGTCTGTCCATCCATCCATTTGTCCATACGTCATAGTATTTTCCAGAACACCAAACCTATAAGAGGTATGAACATCAAACTTCGTAGGTAGAGAGAAACTCATTGAGGAGACGATTGTACAAGAATCCTAACTCACTTTTGCATAATACAGGAGTTATTGCCCTTTGTTACTTTTCATAGTTAAATTATGTCCCATTCAAGGAACTTTCTTCTAAAAATTGCTACTAGTCATGAATGATTGAGCAGGTTTTGACCAAATTTGGTTCAAATCATCCTTGGTGGAAGATGAGCAATTTTTTTTATAAATGTTGTGTCTTGGCCCCTTCATAAGGGTTGGTGCCCAAAAGGGGGAAATAGAGCAAATCCTTTAAATTGTTATTCTGCCCATAGGATTGATTAGATTTTACCTAGATTTGCTCTGAAGCAGTCTTAGTTGAAAGGGAATAAATTTTGTTTAAATAATAAATAATTGAATGAATAAAACAGGTATAAACAAATAAGTTGGTGAAGATGTTTACTATGCATTCCTATGCTGCCATCTGATTTTACGATATGTATCTTGAATTTCATGATAAAATTATTTCCTTTGTAGATGAGCCTACCACTGTGGACTGGTAAGTACAATACTCTGTTAGAATGTTTTCCATGAATTATTTGATAGCTGAAATATTATTACCATTATGTTTTCTTTTTTCTTTTTTCTTCTTCTTGTTTTTTTAGAATGAAAGCCTTAGATTTCAAAATTTTGAATTATTATTTTGTATTATTCTGATTTAGATGCTCACTAGAAATCTAATTGTTTTGGAATGTTTGAAAACATATGGAGTACTAATATCATATGGACATTTTGACTTAATAATCTATAATATTGTAATACTTAGATTCTTCTTTTCTCTTTTTTATTATTAGGGATGCAGTGCTTTCTGGAAATACAGAACGTCTAGGAATATTTGAAAAGAGTGACCTAACTGAAGGCAAGAAAAATAGCTTTAGCAGTAATAGTAATCATGTGCCAGTCCCACTCCCATAGCATAAAATCTTGTCTTGTACATGTAACCCTGGTAAAATACTAGCCGCAATATACCACTCGGCTAGAGAGAACTTCTCTTTAGCTCGATTGGTTGAGCGTCAGACTAGTAAGCCAGGGGTCCCAGGTTCGATTCCTAGCGGAGGCATTGAGATGAAAAATGACCTCTGTTGTACAAATGTTTCAAGACATCAAAAGTTTATCTGCACAAATTTCAGAATGTTTAAAATATTTTGAAACTAACTTCTTCAAATATAGATATCAGAATGTATCACAATATATTTATGAATATTTAGATAGTATTAATAAATCCTGATTGTTGTTCACTGATACTAGGAGAATATTTTTCACTTAAACTATTTAAAATTAACACTCACTTTGCAGAGTCTTCCCGGATAGAAACCCCAATGTGGGATAGACTAGAAGCAGCAGAACAGATGGAGAGACGAAAGGCTTACTCTGTTAACAGCTTTGATAAGATGATATGTCTAACTGAAGAAGGAAAGTTATGGAAGTTCCCAATCAATAATGATCAAGGTATGATAATGATCAAGGTGTAATAATGATCAAGGTGTAATAATGATCAAGGTGTGATAAGGATAAAGGTGTGATAATGATCAAGGTATGATCAAGGTATGATTATGATCAAGGTATGATAATGATCAAGGTGTGAAAATGATCAAGGTATGATTAAGGTATGGTAATGATCAAGGTATGATAATGATCAAGGTGTGATAATGATCAAGGTGTGATAATGATCAAGGTGTAATAATGATCAAGGTGTGATAAGGATAAAGGTGTGATAAGGATAAAGGTGTGATAATGATCAAGGTATGATAAAGGATGATAATGATCATGGTATGATAATGATGGTGTGATAATGATCAAGGTATGATAAAGGTATGATAATGATCAAGGTATGATAAAGGTATGATAATGATCAAGGTATGATAATGTTCAAGGTGTGATAATGATCAAGGTGTGATAATGATCAAGGTATGATAATGTTCAAGGTATGATAATGTTCAAGGTGTGATAATGATCAAGGTGTGATAATGATCAAGGTATGATCAAGGTGTGATAATGTTCAAGGTATGATAAAGGTATGATTATGATCAAGGTATGATAATGATCAAGGTGTGATAATGATCAAGGTATGATCAAGGTATGATCAAGGTGTGATAATGATCAAGGTATAATAAAGGTATGATAATGATCAAGGTATGATACTGATCAAGGTATGATAAAGGTATGATAATGATCAAGGTATGATAAAGGTGTGATAATGATAAAGGTGTGATAATGATCAAGGTATGATAATGATAAAGGTGTGATAATGATCAAGGTGTGATAATGATCAAGGTGTGATAAAATGATCAAGGTATGATCAAGGTGTGATAATGTTCAAGGTATGATAAAGGTATGATTATGATCAAGGTATGATAATGATCAAGGTGTGATAATGATCAAGGTATGATCAAGGTATGATCAAGGTGTGATAATGATCAAGGTATGATAAAGGTATGATAATGATCAAGGTATGATAATGATCAAGGTATGATAAAGGTATGATAATGATCAAGGTATGATAAAGGTATGATAATGATCAAGGTATGATAAAGGTATGATAATGATCAAGGTGTGATAATGATCAAGGTATGATAATGATCAAGGTATGATAAAGGTATGATAATGATCAAGTATGATAAAGGTATGATAATGATCAAGGTATGATAAAGGTATGATTATGATCAAGGTATGATAATGATCAAGGTGTGATAATGATCAAGGTGTGATAATGATCAAGGTATGATAATGATCAAGGTATGATAATGATCAAGGTATGATAAAGGTATGATAATGATCAAGGTATGATTAAGGTATGATAATGATCAAGGTATGATTAAGGTATGATAATGTTCAAAGTATGATAAAGGTATGATAATGATCAAGGTGTGATAATGATCAAGTTATGATCAAGGTATGATTATGATCAAGGTATGATAATGATCAAGTATGATAATGATCAAGGTATGTGATCAAGGTATGATAATGATGAAGTGATAATGATCAAGGTATGATTATGATCAAGGTTTGATAATGATCAAGGTATGATAAAGGTATGATTATGATCAAGGTATGATAATGATCAAGGTGTGATAATGATCAAGGTATGATAATGTTCAAGGTATGATCAAGGTGTGATAATGATCAAGGTATGATAATGATCAAGGTATGATAATGATCAAGGTATGATAAAGGTATGATAATGATCAAGGTATGATTAAGGTATGATAATGATCAAGGTATGATTAAGGTATGATTATGATCAAGGTATGATAATGATCAAGGTGTGATAATGATCAAGGTATGATAATGTTCAAGGTATGATAATGTTCAAGGTGTGATAATGATCAAGGTATGATCAAGGTATGATTATGATCAAGGTATGATAATGATCAAGGTGTGATAATGATCAAGGTATGATAATGTTCAAGGTATGATAATGTTCAAGGTGTGATAATGATCAAGGTATGATCAAGGTATGATTATGATCAAGGTATGATAATGATCAAGGTGTGATAATGATCAAGGTATGATAATGTTCAAGGTATGATAATGATCAAGGTATGATCAATGGTATGATTATGATCAAGGTATGATAATGATCAAGGTGTGATAATGATCAAGGTATGATAATGTTCAAGGTATGATCAAGGTGTGATAATGATCAAGGTGTGATAATGATCAAGGTATGATAATGTTCAAGGTATGATCAAGGTATGATAATGATCAAGGTGTGATAATGATCAAGGTATGCATGTTTCAGTCTTTTTGGATTTTCTGGATTTTTCTCAGTCACCTGCAAGGCATCAAAGTTATAGACTCTTAGCATCACTAAAGAGTGTCCTAGAAGGCCAAAACAGTTTAATTTATTGTTTGACTCTACTGTATCTAACTCTAAATTTGTATTTAAATTGAAATGTGTCTTTTGTACAATCTTTGTTTAAACAGGGTCTTTGAGTACTCGGATTTTAAATAACAGGATTCAACTGTAATTTCTTGTCTTTTAAAACTTGGTGTATGGAAAATAGATAGGCCTTTTAAGAGGTAGGCATTTACTAGCTGTATAACATGTTTTTCTTCTGTATTTCATGATAAGAGGTAGATAGTGTTACCTGTGGCCGTCATTCTGTCATCAGAGGTAGATAGTGTTACCTGTGGCCGTCATTCTGTTATCAGAGGTAGATAGTTTTACCTGTGGTCATCATTCTGTCATCAGAGGTAGATAGTGTTACCTGTGGCCATCATTCTGTCATCCGAGGTACATAGTGTTACCTGTGGCCATACTTCTGTCATCAGAGGTAGATAGTGTTACCTGTGGTCATCATTCTGTCATCAGAGGTAGATAGTGTTACCTGTGGCCATCATTCTGTCATCCGAGGTACATAGTGTTACCTGTGGCCATACTTCTGTCATCAGAGGTAGATAGTGTTACCTGTGGTCATAATTCTGTTATCAGAGGTAGATAGTTTTACCTGTGGTCATCATTCTGTCATCAGAGGTAGATAGAGTTACCTGTGGCCATCATTCTGTCATCCGAGGTACATAGTGTTACCTGTGGCCATACTTCTGTCATCAGAGGTAGATAGTGTTACCTGTGGTCATAATTCTGTCATCAGAGGTAGATAGTGTTACCTATGGCCATCATTCTGTCATCAGAGGTAGATAGTGTTACCTGTGGTCATAATTCTGTCATCAGAGGTAGATAGTGTTACCTGTGGCCATCATTCTGTCATCAAAGGTAGATAGTGTTACCTGTGATCGTAATTCTGTCATCAGAGGTAGATAGTGTTACCTATGGTCGTCATTCTGTCATCAGAGGTAGATAGTGTTACCTGTGGCCGTCATTCTGTCATCAGAGGTAGATAGTGTTACCTGTGGCCGTCATTCTGTCATCAGAGGTAGATAGTGTCACATATGGTCGTAATTCTGTCATCAGAGGTAGATAGTGTCACATATGGTCGTAATTCTGTAATGACTTCTCCCTAACTTTAACTAGAATTAATGATTGTAGTTTCGGTTCAAAAAAAAAATCAATAAGACTAATATTGGAAAATTTAGCCAAAAAAGCAGACAATTCTGCAAACTGAACTTACTTTATTTCAGAACTTTAATTTTATTTCATGGGACCTGATTCATCTCTTAACAAAACCAGTAACACTGTAGACTTTCAATCTTTTGCTAGGCTGCCCCCTGACACATCTTACGTAAATATATTTTAGAAATCACGATACTTTTCTGCTCCATTGTTTTACTGATTTATGTTGTTTTTATGCAGATCAAACGGAAGAGGAGAATGTTACCTTCGACGAACATGTGTTTCTTGACCACCTGATCGAGGATTTTCCTAAGAAAGGACCAGTGCGACATTTTATGGAACTTGTGTTAGCGGGTCTGTCTAAAAATCCATACATGAGTGTTAAGGAGAAACATGAACACATTGAATGGTACCGCAACTACTTCACTCAAAATGAGCATCTCTTGGAAGAAGAATTAGGGGATCTCGGCAAGATGAGGCAACTTCCACAGCAAGTCTGAAACGTCTACACAAAGGGCCGTATTAGTTACTAGCCACAACTGAAAAGTGAAATCAATATGAAGGATAGTTTTGGTTAGTAGCCATGGCAACATGAGGAGACTACCTTGCCAAGTCTGTAAAATCAATATGAAGGATAGTATTGTTTAGTAGCCATGGCAACATGAGGAGACTACCTTGCCAAGTCTGTAAAATCAATATGAAGGATAGTATTGTTTAGTAGTCATGGCGACATGAGGAGACTACCTTGCCAAGTCTGTAAAATCAATATGAAGGATAGTATTGGTTAGTAGTCATGGCGACATGAGGAGACTACCTTGCCAAGTCTGTAAAATCAATATGAAGGATAGTATTGTTTAGTAGCCATGGCATCATGAGGAGACTACCTTGCCAAGTCTGTAAAATCAATATGAAGGATAGTTTTGGTTAGTAGCCATGGCAATGTGAGGTGATTTGCTCATATACTGTCAAAATATTGCTGTTCTTGTTGTTAAGATGCAGACATGATTTCATGGATGAAAGTTTCGAGAAAGATAACTAGACTAAGAGTCTGGTCTACATAACATACTGCCTTTGTTATGATGGAAAAAGAGGTGACTGTTCTTAGGAAGTATGAATATCTGGCTGCTTAGATATCTCGCCCTGAAATTTTGGTGTTGAAATGTATGATAATGAGGTGGAGATAATTCAATTATTGTATATAGATTATATTTTACAATTGTGATATAATAAATGTCTTTTATACAGGACACAAAAAGTAAGAAATCTCTTTTTAAAGATAAATTTATTTGTGTCAAATGGAATATGAAAATCAAATAATAATGTTTGACCCGCTTTGAATGAATTTCATTCAAGTGTGTTGTGTATGATTACATAACCATCTAAAACAAAGAGCTTACTAGCTCTGAAATCAAAATGCCTCAATGGGTTCAACAATACTATCAGTAGTGTGTCCTCCATTGACCTCAGTAACAGCACATCTGCGAGATTACATACTTACACACCCCACCTCTACTAGAAAATAAATCTGGTCACCATGAGATACCACGTTACACCGTCTTTTCATTTTGGAAGTGATCAAGTGTGACCAGTGTTTTAATCTTGTGTAGAAATTGATACTGTGATGTTCAGATATGACCCATAAATCTGTGGAGGGATGCAAGAGATATGATGTACATAACCTTTTTATCACCTCACCGGAGACATATAGTGTCACCATCTTACCTGATCACTGTGAGGCTTCATTTTTTTTTTGTCTATAAACTTTTCTATCAACTTTTCTTTAGAATCTATTTCAAGTCATGAACTCCGGTACCATTGGAATGATATTGTCAAAGCATTGTAGGATTTATCTGCAGATGATTTTGGGCAAGTCATCAAATATTTTACCAATCTCTGGAGATAAAAATTTTAATGAAATTTGGTACTGTTGAAATTTAATTAATTCAATTTTAATTTTGGTCTCTGTGTTAAACTTTTGTAGAATATTGGGCCAAATATTAGTTTTCCAATTTTACCTTACAATGTTTAGAGATAATGATTAAGTACTTCAAATCTGGTAGTTTGTGTTTTTAAAATAACCGGTAACACAGCAATACCTGATATCCAACTTGTTTGTACTGTCAAACATATAACTTGTCATCATCCCTTTAATATACAACAATGCAAGGAATATACTTGTTGCTGATCAACTTTTTTCTACAACGATCAGACTCAAACTGACTTAGTAAATTACCAATATGCTCATTGACATATTTAAACCTGTACAGAATCTTTTTGTGTAATTGTTTGTCTGTTTAACAATATTTCTCATTTATCAAATATTATTTCTCAAAAATATCTTCAGGAAAACATGGCAGTTTAGTTTGTCAATGCCATTAAAAAAATTTTCCTTCATGATTGATTTAAATGGAGCTTCCTGCAAAAGTACAAGGAGAATAAGACCAGGTGTTCCAGAAGGTTAGCATCTTCTTCAATGAAAGCACACACCATGTAAACCTTGGTCAAACCTTTCAAACAAATGATTACAACACCATGTAATTCTTCTACTCATTTTATCGTGTAACAGTCATCATCTCCAAAAACTGTGATTACATTCAAGCCATACAATTAGAAGATTAACAAAATCTAAAAACATACACAAATATTATCAGGTCACCTCTGTAACATTTAAATGTAACAAAGACATCACCCTGCTTTTGTTACAACATTGTCTACAATGCTTAAATTCACATTTTTATATGGAATCATGTGACAAACTGAAGAGGAGCCAGCTCAATAACAGTGCACAAGGTTACATCATTTGTAAATATTACATAAACATCTTAACACAAGATTGTCTAGTATAAGATTAGTTATGGCTATCAGGGACATATTAATGCTGCAAGTAAAATTTACTTTGTTTCAATAGGAATTATAACTTTGTGGCTGGATTGTCAGGAACTGATTCTGAGAGTCATTCTTAAATACCTATTAAGTCCCCAGTTTTTGACCGCAGCCTCGAGTTTATATCACAGGAAAAACTCTTTAGTAAGACTGGGTACCAAACAGACAATCTATCGAGCAATGTTTGAAAGTAAAATCTATAATTTTCACTTATATGACAAGTTTTATTCTTTAACAAAATTAATATAATATGACAAGATATTGTGATGATTACAATTAAAAACATGAATGAATTTAAGTAACATGACCAACAATCTTCTATTTGTGAACCACTTGGAGGTGATCCACTCCTTAATAGGTATACATCCTTACAATATATCACATGGGACCATGTTACATGAAAAATAAAACATAATAACTCGCAAACTTCCTTCAAAAGATTTTCCGTAAAGGAATTCTGTAGATGACAAAAATATTAAAGAAAGATAATTTTTCACATTGAAGACGCCCCTCCTTGTATAGAACTGTAAATCATTTATATTTCATGTGGGATTTATTTTCGTGTTTCTATGGTAGGAGCGTCGATTGCGACATAAATAACTGGATGGTATTCATGTTGATTTGGCTGCCAATATCCGAGTCTTGAAAGTACATTGTCTTCAACGACTCATCATTCTGGAAATTAAATTCTAGATCAGTGTTTGCAAAATCTAGTATTCACTAATATGTCTGAAGAGGTAAGTTTGCAAAATTAATATTTGCTGAATGTAAATGATTTACAGTACACATATGTTTTAGATCTATTGACACAAGTTCTGACATAACAATACAACTACAACAGTAAGTACTACCATACAGTTCATAACTAAGGTCATTGCATTGAAAGTATTCTATACATCATAAGTATTGCTTACATAAACAATAATTTTGCAGATACGACGATAAGAATCAGCACTTGGAGAAACCATTTCCATCCATACAAACTGCTGGGTTTTTTGTTTTTAGATCCAAAATCAATTTGGCCAATAAGAACAGTTTTTAGGATTTGGAAGTTGCCAGTTTTCAAGAATGTTTTCTAATTATACCAATGATAACCTCATACAAAATATGACTTTATCTTTAACTGAAAGCAAATTAGCACAATGTTAAACTATGACCTCACTAACCTATGACCTCAAAGAAATTAACAAGAAATAGATTTAGCAAAGTGATCGGACAATCATTGAATATAATTTATTATCCAATCCTTTTTGACTCATTTGATGTAGCAATCCATTGATTTTTCATCTTTTCATGTGTTTTAGCAAAACAAAATTCATATCATGCATAATAATGATTCCAATTGCCAATAATATTCTATGTAAGCAATATATTTTAGGTTAATGTTACAAAAACAGAAAATATTGCAGCACCAGAGAATGCATTCACTTTATGTAGTTGTTAAAAAGATGACTAAATAATTGCTTTACTACATAAAATAGCCAATTCAATTTCAACTGACAATCGAATAAAATCTACCTATGTTCATGACTGATATTTGCATTTCCACTGAAATCATAAGATGTGAACTGGCTTGATATTTTACCATCCACTAATTTTTTAAGTCTGTTACGCTTTAAAAGACAAAATTAGTGACTAATAATGTTGGTGAGTTGACTGCTCTCCTGACACTGCAACAGCTTCAAAAAGCAAGTGTCATATAGCCTGATTTGAATCTGACCACTTTTAAATTATATATTTATTTAAAGGGAGATAACACAATTCAAGATTTAGCACAATAATTCATCCTAAGCCTTAAAAAAACTGGTAGAAAAAAGTCATCAACTGCATGTAGCAGTTCATGTGATTTATAAAAATAGCCATTTTTAAAAGTGAAATTTAACAGCAGAGAAAATCTGAGTAAAAAACATCCATTTTACTCATGGAATGTATCAGCAGACACTCGGTGATAAAAGTGGCCATTTTACTCATGGAATGTAACAGCAGAGACACATGGTGATAACAATGACCATTTTACTCATGGAATGTAACAGCAGAGACACTCGGTGATAAAAATGACCATTTTACTGGTGGAATGTAACAGCAGAGACACTGTGATAAAAATGACCATTTTACTTGTGGAATGTAACAGCAGAGACACTCGGTGATAAAAATGACCATTTTACTCGTTGAATGTAACAGCAGAGACACTCGGTGATAAAAATGACCATTTTACTCGTGAGACACTCGGTGATAAAAATGACCATTTTACTCGTGGAATGTAACAGCAGAGACACTCGGTGATAAAAATGACCATTTTACTCGTGGAATGTTACATCAGCAAAACTTGGTGATGAAACTTATGATAAAGACTAGCTTTAAACAAGTAAATATAGGGACTTCTCCAATAAATATAACATAATTCACTACAATTGTACATCAAAATACAATTCACAAAATTTACAGGATTAATGTCTGACAAGAAAAAAGATCTTTTAAAGTCTTTCATTGTCATTACTGCATAAACAACTTATATTTATCAGATGCATAACACAATTATTATACAAGTCATAAGTTTTAATTCTAGAGAATTCTATTGTTGGATGTACATGTTAATGCTGCTGTACAAAAAGTTATTTAAATGATTAATCACACAATGATAATAGGACAAGTATTAAAAATAAATATACACACTATGTCATGGCATGATCATGTGACAATATGATTATATAGGGGAATGTTAACAATTCTGACAATAAACCCAGGCCTGGTGACAAGCCCGTATATCTAACATTGCTGTTCCATAGAATAATGATATTCAATGTTCTGTAACAATCTATACCTCTCCTCTGACTTTGAGTACAAAGATCATTACTAAAGACACACAAGTGAATAGCACCTTTCAAATTTAGAATTAGATACAGTAGAGCCAAATAAAGAATTAAACTGTATCATTAAGCTGTTTCGTCCTTCTAGGCCTCATCAGTGATACAACATAATGAATAAATAATGAGATGGCCCTCTGCGTTTACTGAGGGATACACAACTTGATGTTACGATAGTATGGACTAAATTTAAATTAATTCTATTAATAGGTTCTCAAGATATGCATTGTCAATTAGAAACAGGATGGGACAGGACAGACAGATAAGGGTATCCCCCTCCCCCCCAACATTTAAATGTTGGAAAACATTAAAAACAAAAAATTATGGCTGACAGATGTAACAAAAAGTCGAAAAGAAATATGCCCCTGGTAAAAAAACAATCAATACACCTATTTGACGGCTTTCTTAAAAAATATTTGAAGTGAAAATAGAAGCTTTTGTCAATATCCATGAACACTGTCCTTCCTCTATTGTAAATGACATGAAAAATAAATTAGCATAAAACATATCACAAACTAATGTATCTATGATAAATATAGGTTATACCAAAATATGTCAAGTATTGAAAAATAAAGTCGTATTTTTTTTATAAAATCATCACAACAGATAAACATGGACCTGATATATTTGTATACATACCATAGAAAAACCATTATAAAGATATCAAAGCTCACAATAATAAAACATGTATACTGAATCAATAATCTGGACAAATCATCAAGATAAACATTGTACAACTGGTCATTACATTTAATACAATGGTACGTTTGCTACTGCTCTTTAAATAACACATATCAATGATTGAATTCCACACTGTGTTCTACTAAATGTTCATATTCATTATAATCCCGGTATTGTTACAAGGCACGTTCCCAAAAGGAAAAAAAATTTCAATATTCCCAACCAGATAAGGGAAAAGCTATGAATTCCAATATTTTTACATGACACGTACCCCATCCCCTCCAACACCCCTCCCCATCCCCTCCCACAACCCTACCCTACCCCACCCCATCCCCACCCACTCCCACAACACACACAACATCTAAACAAGTTTGATAGAATCCTGACATCAGTACAAAGGGTTTCCTTGAGAGGCTAATTCTCTAAAGAGTTCCAACTTCCCATGCCCTATCCTCAAATAGACCAATTAATTAGGACAGAGACATTGTATGGTATAAATCCATAAAATGGCTGATTAACCTCCATTTATAGAGGTCGTAAATCACGATTCCCTTCACTGAAGAAATTGGAAGGAAAATTAACTACAGGTACACAAGGCCTTTTTCATTAAACAGATGTTGCATAAAAGTTTGAAAAACCAGTTCAAACAGATAACTTAGTATCGGGATATGTAACGCACACCAGTAAAAATAAACACTGTTGGTCAAATTTGTTGTAAGGATTTCAAATTTTAACCAACTTCTAAATATATAAACAGCTGTTTCATGATAGTTTCTTTTATAAAATATAATATTTACCATTTTATGTACATATATAGAGAGATAATTATAAAAATGAGCGAGTTGTTCACTTACATTCTACAAAAAACTATAAACATACATACAATACAAATTAAACGTACAGTCAACATATACTCTGAAAAGACTAATTTGTAAAATTATCAACTTTCCTGAGCGATTTCATTCAATTTCACAGATTTTGTATCTGCATACTCAAATTGATAATACAGTGAAAATTTTTGATGTCTGGTCAATAAAAATTTAACAAAATCTTTAAATAAATACTATGATATGCTGATGACTTGTAGAAGATTTCTGGCACATATTTATTTATACTGTGAGGAAATAAAAACATAGACCAACAATGAGTTGTCAAGGGTTACAGCGATAATTGTGAAAGTATTAATCCTGTGTTCCTGTATGGGCACTTGTAGACTGAATTCTAGCTACCAAAACAAAAGGGACAATATAATTTAGTTCAAATTTCTATTTTCCAATGAGTTAGCTGTTGAAATAAAGGTATAATGTATTCGGTTCTTCAACGTTTAAAAAACACAAACATACCTTTCAAACTAAAATAAAAAAAAAAACCAGCAATTCATTAAATTTTTTCCTTTTTTTCATTTTAAGTACAACAGTCAGTACCTGAATCAAATCTAAAAATAATTCATATTTGTGTTATAAGACCATAACAACACACTTACAAACTTTACTTCCTACTTCTAACACAAAATGAATGACACCATATCAAAACACAACGAGAAAAGATTACCATGTTTTAGATTTCAGTCAACAATATGAGAGATTTTGAGTGCATTGCACAAAGAAGGAAAAGTAGGTGTTAATATCTTGCAAGAATGTATTGGAATGACACAAGCCTTGTCCTACACTTCTCTGTACTGTTAAAAGTGTAAAGTACCATACACTCTTAACTATTTTGATGTGTTAAAAGTGTAAGGCATCATACTACCTTAACTATTTTGTTGTGTTAAAAGTGTAAGGAAATCATACACCCTTAACTATTTTGTTGTATTAAAAGTGTAAGGCATCATACACCCTTAACTATTTTGATGTACCCTTAACTATTTTGTTGTATTAGAAGTGTAAGGCATCATACACCCTTAACTATTTTGTTGTGTTAAAAGTGTAAGGCAATCATACACCCTTAACTATTTTGTTGTATTAAAAGTGTAAGGCATCATACACCCTTAACTATTTTGTTGTGTTAAAAGTGTAAGGCATCATACACCCTTAACTATTTTGTTGTGTTAAAAGTGTAAGGCATCATACACCCTTAACTATTTTGTTGTATTAAAAGTGTAAGGCATCATACACCCTTAACTATTTTGTTGTGTTAAAAGTGTAAGGCATCATACACCCTTAACTATTTTGTTGTATTAGAAGTGTAAGGCAATCATACACTATTTTGTTGTATAAGTATTTTGTATCATCCTTCATAAATCTGTTCTACTTAAAGAGTGGTATATAAAAAGATCATAATTTTGCATGATTTCTTCCCTAGGTCTTTCATTATAATGTATTTTACATCCTTAAGTATTCTATACTTCTATCAACCCTACGCTGATTCTCTTTGAGGTGAGAAAAAGTAAAATATTCTTAAAAATTCCACGATCATGTATATTTGAACAAGCCTTAAGACCATACCACTTTGTAAGTTTCCGTTTGCTAGCCATGTGTATTTCCTGTGATGTGATATTCTGTGAGATAAGTATTGATTGGTAGAGGAGATTACAAGACATCAGACATGATGCTAGAAGACAATAGAGACCACTGACAAAGCTCACTGCTGTCCTGCAAATGAAAAAATAAAATAAATTGATGTTTTTACAGAAAACCAAATGAATTGTTCTGTTTTATCATCATACCAACAGCTAATTTAAATTGAATATTCATGTAGAAGAGAAATTTTTATATATAACATATGATGGTTTCATACAATTTGTTAGAATGCTTGGCGAGTCTCATATTTGGTATCTTCAGAATCTTTCTCTTATGGATGAGATTCCTCCCACTGCAAGGAATGAAAGTTCAACAATATTTAAGGGTACTTACTGGAAATCGACATATAAAAATCGACAGTCATGTGGAAGTAGAAACCAGCCGTAGTATAACTGTGGTGTGCACACGGTTGTCAAGGTGAGATGGACACCGTAAAACCCACTAAACACAAACAGTATCATTGCTGCCATGAACTGTTTGTGATTATTGGCGGTTATACAACAGTCTATCCTGAAAATAGAAAAAAAACCACCAACCTGTACACAGTACACAAAAGGTATTAACCTGCTAACACAAGAAACCAGAATACAGAATGGCTTTGAAATGCTGCTATATAATTCTTTGGAATACTGAAAACATCTTCACAATGGTTGGACTCCAGTCCCAAAAGCAAACGAGAACAAGGAGAGACCAAAGGGATCCTATGTATGAAATCTGAGAGATATTCATACAGTTCTTCAGAAATAACAATAACCATCTTTACTAAGCAAAATCCAAGATTGCTGTCTGCCGGCCATTTTGTTATTCTGATCAGTCCTTCGATCAAACAGACACAACTAGGGATCAAGGAAAGCATACACATAAAATTGGAGAAAGATCTACGCTGAAGTTATCAAGACATAGCGATAACAAACTTGCAAAGTCAAAATCCAAGATGGATGCCTTTCATCTTATTTTTTTTCTGATCAGACTCATAAATTAAACGTGAAATGTGAGAGAGATCCATCCTGTACTTCTTAAGAAATAGCAATAACTCACATTCAAAGTAAAAAACAAAGATAGCTGGCTGTTGACCATTTTGTTTTCTGATCAGACCCAAAATCAAACTGGAACAACTAAGGAGCAAGGGGAACATACATATGAAATTCAAGAAAGATCCATCATGTACGTCGCAGGAAATAGCACTAACAAAATTTCAAAGTTGAAATACAAGATGGCTGCCTGTCAGCCATTTTGTTTTTTGGATCAGACCCAAAATCAAACAGGCACAAAAAGGGACCAAGGGGAACACATCTATGAAATTTAAGAAAATTCCAACCAGTGCTTCTCAAGAAATAGCAATAACAACCTTTCAAAGTAAAAATCCAAGATGGCCACCTTTCAGCCATTTCATTTTTTCTGATCAGTCCAAAAATTACATAGGCACAACAAGAGACCAGGAGAAATCTACATATGAAATGTAAGAGAGATCCATTGCTTACGTTTCTAGAAATAGTGTCAACAAACTTCATTGAAAAAATCCAAGATGGCTGACTGTCGGCCATTTTTTTTTGCATCAGTCCCAATATCAAACGGGCACAAGGGGAACCTATATATGAAATTTGTGAAAGACTAGTTTTATAAATTACATATGAAATGGAAACACATATTACATCTCAAGTATATAAAATTGCCAGCGACATCTTCACATCAGCAGTAAAGAGATAGGTATCAAATTGCCAGTGACATCTTCACATCAACAGTAAAAAGATAGGTATCAAATTGCCAGCGACATCATCACATCAACAGTAAAGAGATAGGTATCAAATTGCCAGCGACATCTTCACATCAACAGCAAAGAAATAGGTATCGAATTGCCAGCGACATCTTCACATCAACAGTAAAGAGATAGGTATCAAATTGCCAGCGACATCTTCACATCAACAGTAAAGAGATAGGTATCAAATTGCCAGCGACATCTTCACATCAACAGTAAAGAGATTGGTATCAAAGTACTGGAAGTCCTGTAAACAAACATTTTTCTTTGTTTAGATATTTTATGATTTGTAGTAAATAATATATAATCATTGAAGCTTGTGCTCTATTTCTTAAAGCTAAATACCAAGGAGAGATTTAAGAAATTAAAATTTAAGAAATGTGCTTTAAGAAATAGAGCACAAGCTTCAATGATTACATTTACTACAAATCATAAAATATCTAAACAAAGAAAAATGTTTGTTTACAGGACTTCCAGTAGTATACTAACATTTATTGAATATTTAAAAGATAATACACTTATCACATACTGGTGCAATATATTTACAATCTGGAAAAAAGAAATTATGATAGGATCCATGTGAACTTCAGAGTGGGTCAAGGTCAATCAGCTGAACAAACTTGATAATCCTTCAATACAACATAACTTCTGGTCAAATATCATAACCAAGAAAGTCTTTTCTGATGTGTAGAGGATTATTAATTTTTTGTATATGACTTCTTTTGTTAGTTTACCTTTGGGCCAGGTAAGTTAAGAAATGAACAATAATGTTTGTTTAAAAATTATGTTACTGAATCTTTACTCTACATGTAACAATTCATAGTGCAACTTTAATTATAAGCATGATAATTAGTACCCACAGAACTTAATGCTGCAATGCAAAATTTTAAAATATATAATGATTTTAGAAGCAATGATGGTGGCTATAATTTGTTAAAGCATTTGTTACATGCAGCCATATATTCTATTATTGAAATTTGAAAATCTAACACATCCATTAAATTTCATCACTGCCAGGCCTCTTATATTTTAATAAAGCAAACTACAAAGGCAGATAACTCAGGGTAACTCTCATGCAAATCAAAGCAAAAAAAAATATAATAGAAATTGTCCAGATTACATAAGCAGGGGTAGATAATTCACAATGTAACATGCATGTACACCAAAGCAGCTTTACACTGAAAACAATTAAAAACTCACCATACACAACGATTGTCAGTCACGACAAAGCAGACTTCCCACAAAAAATAATGTCTATTTAATGTTAAGACAAGGGCAGATAACTCACCATACACAGTGATGGTCACGCACATCAAAGCAGGCTTTACACACGGTACAATGCCCAGAGCGAGGCGGCTTTTTTATTCCACAATCAGCACACCAGGTGATCAATTTGCCATCTGATTAAATACAAGATGCATGCAATAACACCGTTGAAGTATTCCCTTTGAAAATGATGCAAATCAAGGTGAGACATCCAGGAAAAAATAAATCTTAGTGTTGAATATATCCTGTCTATATTTAAAACCTTAGATTTAAAATCTTGCCTTTAGATCTCACTGTGATAGACGTCATCATAAATTTCAATGTCTCCACCAGGAATTTGGGATATTTGATTTACCAGTATTACACTCAACCGATCAAGCTAAAGACAAGCTCTCTCTAGCCAAGCAGTATATTGCAGCATGTATTTACACAAGTGTTAAAAAGTACCTCCATTTGACAACACAAGGGAATCTTGGCCTCTACCTAGCAAATTTATGACCACACAGGAGCCTATACATGGCAACAATAACCCAGTGATCACGAGCAAGTGGTGATGAAAATGTACATCCAGCATAAAACAAAATGCTTATATACCCCAGTAACACCACCTCACCTAACCTCCACCCCTCACCTCCCCCACCCCACACTTACCCAACCTTTACTACTCACCTCCCCCTTACCCAATTTCTTTTCCTCACCCCCTTACCCAACTTCCACTCCTCAACCCCCCTTACCCTTTACCCAACCTCTACTCCTCACCCTCCTCTTACCCAACCTGCACTCCTCACCCCCACTCTTACACAACCTGCACTCCTCACCGCCCTCTTACCCAACCTGCACTCCTCACCGCCCTCTTACCAAACCTGCACTCCTCACCCCCCTCCCACCTTACCCAATCTGTATTCCTCAACCCCCCCCCCCCCCCCACCTTACCCAACCTGCACTCCTCACCCCCCTCTTACCCAACCTCCACTCCTCACCCTCCTCTTACCCACCTCCATTCCTCACCCCCCCTCCCTCCTCTTGTGCAACCTCCACTCCTCCACCTCCCTCTCCCCCTTGTCCAACCTCCACTCTCACCCCAACTCCACCCCTCCCCCCTTTCAATATCTCAACTAGCATTTCCTTTAGTACAAGTGGCCTCCTAGAACTAGAGAACAATAAAATATAGGCTTGCTCTCAGACACTATTTTGAGCACAACTCTATATGTATGTACGTATATATGTTTAAATATGTTGATGAGGTTCCTAAAACAAAGTAATAAAAAATCAACCATTTATCACTCAACCCTAAGAAACCATAGTGATCTGTCTTTTCCCTATTCACCATCCAACAAGATAAACACAAACAGATCCCTCATTTTCCAGTTATCCTGTCCACAAACCTTTTCACCTGACATGATACCATCAGCTAGTGGGCCTCGTCCAACATCACAAAAAAAAAAAAGGATTAAAATGGGATCCCTCAACAAATCCCTCTTAGGTTCATGTGGAATCAGCTGATGTCCTGATGGTTGGCTAATTTTTTTTATAAAACAATTTTACCCCCAAGAAAACCTGTCATAACAGATACAACTGTGGCCTTGAACCTCAGCTTTATACTTAAAATCTGACATATATTTTTGTAACCCAAGTAAAACACCTGCCACAATATACCACTCGGCTAGAGAGAACTTCTCTGCAGCTATGTAACCATGGTAAATACTAGCCACAATATACCACTCGGCTAGAGAGAACTTCTCTGCAGCTATGTAACCATGGTAAATACTAGCCACAATATACCACTCGGCTAGAGAGAACTTCTCTTTAGCTCTGTAACCATGGTAAATACTAGCCACGATATACCACTCGGCTAGAGAGAACTTCTCTTTAGCTCTGTAACCATGGTAAATACTAGCCACGATATACCACTCGGCTAGAGAGAACTTCTCTTTAGCTCTGTAACCATGGTAAACACTAGCCACAATATATCACTCGGCTAGAGTGAACTTCTCTGTAGCTCAGTCAATTGAGCGTAGGATTAATAAACTATGGCCAGAGGTCCCTGGTTCAAATCCTAGTGGAGGCATTGAAATAAATAATGATATGTTACATTAGTGCCCATGTAGGGACAATGGAACAGAGGGCATTATTTATTTCAATGCCTTTGCTAGGGTTTGAACCCAGGACCTCTGGTCTACTGGTCTGATGTTCAACCAACAAGCTATTACGACATATTTTCTCTAGCCAACTGGTATATTACAGCTAGTATTTACCAAGGTTACATTTACTTATTCATTAGAAAATAAAAGAAGGGGCCCAAAGTGCCTTAACCGTAACATAAGATTTAATTTAATCATAGATCATTTTGTTGTCCTGACCTAACATTTAAATTGTAATGTTAACATACCAGGTATTCCACTATATGTAATTGAGCTAAATTACTGACAAACTGATATTTTAGTAGATTTGAGCCCTCAGCCCTTCAGAATTGAGGGAATGAGTCTATTGCAACAATTCTGATCTAGTTTGCAGAATATGAAAAAAAATCTGAAATCATGAATTTCCAATTTAATTAGTGTAAAATTTACCCCACCCTACAGGAGAATTGGGGGCAGTCATTTTACAAAATTCATAACCTGTACTACCAATCAGAAAGGGTTTTTGATTTTACAAGATCTAGGTCTAAAGAAGAAGACTTTTGAACTATGCCTCAGTTTTCAAATTATCAGAGTGCTATCTGATGACAATAATTCTAACCTAGATATAGTTATTTTTCATAAATAAACTATCCCCAAAAGTGTTCTTTCCTACATAAAAGACAAAGCAAAATTTACCTGCACAACAGACCTTATATCATACCTTCCTGCAAAGAACAAACTTTATCACTGAATGGCTGTAGAATGACCCAAATTCCCATAACTCTTTTACGCTCTTAACCTTTCATATTAAAAAGTACAGGAATGACAGTATTGTCTTTTTTTATATTGTTTCGGGTTTTATTTTTGTGTGTTTATTGCTTGTTGCTTAGTTTACTGTTCCATAATCAGTCAACGTCATTATAAGACAAAGTCTACCGACAGCAGCTGGTGACTTTCTCACTCGACAGCAGCTGGTGACTTCCTCACTCAACAGCAGCTGGTGACTTCCTCACTCAACAACATCACTCAACGTCATTATAAGACAAAGTCTCCTGACAGCAGCTGGTGACTTCCTCACTCAACAACAAAAGTAGTCAACGTCATTATAAGACAAAGTCTCCTGACAGCAGCTGGTGACTTCCTCACTCGACAGCAGCTGGTGACTTCCTCACTCAACAACATCACTCAACAAAGTCTCCTGACAGCAGCTGGTGACTTCCTCACTCAAAAACATCATTCAGCGTCATTATAAGACAAAGTCTCCTGACAGCAGCTGGTGACTTCCTCACTCAACAACATCACTCAGCGTCATTATAAGACAAAGTCTACAGACAGCAGCTGGTGACTTCCTCACTCAACAACATCACTCAACGTCATTATAAGACATAGTCTCCTGACAGCAGCTGGTGACTTCCTCACTCAACAACATCACTCAACGTCATTATAAGACAAAGTCTACCGACAGCAGCTGGTGACTTCCTCACTCAAAAACATCATTCAGCGTCATTATAAGACAAAGTCTCCTGACAGCAGCTGGTGACTTCCTCACTCAACAACATCACTCAGCGTCATTATAAGACAAAGTCTACCGACAGCAGCTGGTGACTTCCTCACTCAACAGCAGCTGGTGTCTTCCTCACTCAACCTCATTATAAGACAAAGTCTCCTGACAGCAGCTGGTGACTTCCTCACTCAACAACATCACTCAGCGTCATTATAAGACAAAGTCTACCGACAGCAGCTGGTGACTTCCTCACTCAACAGCAGCTGGTGACTTCCTCACTCAATAACATAATTAGTCAACATCATTATAAGACATAGTCTCCTGACAGCAGCTGGTGACTTCCTCACTCAACAGCAGCTGGTGACTTCCTCACTCAACAACATCACTCAACGTCATTATAAGACAAAGTCTCCTGACAGCAGCTGGTGACTTCCTCACTCGACAGCAGCTGGTGTCTTCCTCACTCAACAACATCACTCAATGTCATTATAAGACATAGTCTCCTGACAGCAGCTGGTGACTTCCTCACTCAACAACATCACTCAACGTCATTATAAGACAAAGTCTACCGACAGCAGCTGGTGACTTCCTCACTCAACAGCAGCTGGTGACTTCCTCACTCAACAACAAAATTAGTCAACGTCATTATAAGACAAAGTCTCCTGACAGCAGCTGGTGACTTCCTCACGCGACAGCAGCTGGTGTCTTCCTCACTCAACAACATCACTCAATGTCATTATAAGACATAGTCTCCTGACAGCAGCTGGTGACTTCCTCACTCAACAGCAGCTGGTGACTTCCTCACTCAACAACATCACTCAATGTCATTACAAGACATAGTCTCCTGACAGCAGCTGGTGACTTCCTCACTCAACAGCAGCTGGTGACTTCCTCACTCAATAACATAATTAGTCAACATCATTATAGGACATCGTTTCCTGACACCAGCTGGTGACTTCCTCACTCAACAGCAGCTGGTGACTTCCTCACTCAACAACATCACTCAACGTCATTATAAGACATAGTCTCCTGACAGCAGCTGGTGACTTCCTCACTCAACAGCAGCTGGTGACTTCCTCACTCAACAACAAAATTAGTCAACGTCATTATAAGACAAAGTCTACCGACAGCAGCTGGTGACTTCCTCACTCAACAACAAAATTAGTCAACGTCATTATAAGACAAAGTCTACCGACAGCAGCTGGTGACTTCCTCACTCAACAGCAGCTGGTGACTTCCTCACTCAACAACAAAATTAGTCAACGTCATTATAAGACAAAGTCTCCTGACAGCAGCTGGTGACTTCCTCACTCGACAGCAGCTGGTGTCTTCCTCACTCAACAACATCACTCAACCTCATTATAAGACATAGTCTCCTGACAGCAGCTGGTGACTTCCTCACTCAACAGCAGCTGGTGACTTTCTCACTCAACAACAAAATTAGTCAACGTCATTATAAGACAAAGTCTCCTGACAGCAGCTGGTGACTTCCTCACTCAACGGCAGCTGGTGACTTCCTCACTCAACAACATCACTCAACCTCATTATAAGACAAAGTCTCCTGACACCAGCTGGTGACTTCCTCACTCGACAGCAGCTGGTGTCTTCCTCACTCAACAACATCACTCAACGTCATTATAAGACATAGTCTCCTGACAGCAGCTGGTGACTTCCTCACTCAACAACATCACTCAGCGTCATTATAAGACAAAGTCTACCGACAGCAGCTGGTGACTTCCTCACTCAACAGCAGCTGGTGACTTCCTCACTCAACAACAAAATTAGTCAACGTCATTATAAGACAAAGTCTACCGACAGCAGCTGGTGACTTCCTCACTCAACAGCAGCTGGTGACTTCCTCACTCAACAACAAAATTAGTCAACGTCATTATAAGACAAAGTCTACCGACAGCAGCTGGTGACTTCCTCACTCAACAGCAGCTGGTGACTTCCTCACTCAACAACAAAATTAGTCAACGTCATTATAAGACAAAGTCTCCTGACAGCAGCTGGTGACTTCCTCACTCGACAGCAGCTGGTGTCTTCCTCACTCAACAACATCACTCAACCTCATTATAAGACATAGTCTCCTGACAGCAGCTGGTGACTTCCTCACTCAACAACATCACTCAACGTCATTATAAGACATAGTCTCCTGACAGCAGCTGGTGACTTCCTCACTCAACAGCAGCTGGTGACTTCCTCACTCAATAACATAATTAGTCAACATCATTATAAGACATAGTCTCCTGACAGCAGCTGGTGACTTCCTCACTCAACAACATCACTCAACCTCATTATAAGACAAAGTCTCCTGACAGCAGCTGGTGACTTCCTCACTCGACAGCAGCTGGTGTCTTCCTCACTCAACAACATCACTCAACGTCATTATAAGACATAGTCTCCTGACAGCAGCTGGTGACTTCCTCACTCAACAACATCATTCAGCGTCATTATAAGACAAAGTCTACCGACAGCAGCTGGTGACTTCCTCACTCAACAGCAGCTGGTGACTTCCTCACTCAACAACAAAATTAGTCAACGTCATTATAAGACAAAGTCTACCGACAGCAGCTGGTGACTTCCTCACTCGACAGCAGCTGGTGACTTCCTCACTCAATAACATAATTAGTCAACATCATGATCAGACAAAGTCTCCTGACAGCAGCTGGTGACTTCCTCACTCAACAGCAGCTGGTGACTTCCTCACTCAACAACATCACTCAATGTCATTATAAGACATAGTCTCCTGACAGCAGCTGGTGACTTCCTCACTCAACAGCAGCTGGTGACTTCCTCACTCAACAACATCACTCAATGTCATTACAAGACATAGTCTCCTGACAGCAGCTGGTGACTTCCTCACTCAACAGCAGCTGGTGACTTCCTCACTCAATAACATAATTAGTCAACATCATTATAGGACATCGTTTCCTGACACCAGCTGGTGACTTCCTCACTCAACAGCAGCTGGTGACTTCCTCACTCAACAACATCACTCAACGTCATTATAAGACATAGTCTCCTGACAGCAGCTGGTGACTTCCTCACTCAACAGCAGCTGGTGACTTCCTCACTCAACAACAAAATTAGTCAACGTCATTATAAGACAAAGTCTACCGACAGCAGCTGGTGACTTCCTCACTCAACAGCAGCTGGTGACTTCCTCACTCAACAACAAAATTAGTCAACGTCATTATAAGACAAAGTCTACCGACAGCAGCTGGTGACTTCCTCACTCAACAGCAGCTGGTGACTTCCTCACTCAACAACAAAATTAGTCAACGTCATTATAAGACAAAGTCTCCTGACAGCAGCTGGTGACTTCCTCACTCGACAGCAGCTGGTGTCTTCCTCACTCAACAACAAAATTAGTCAACGTCATTATAAGACAAAGTCTCCTGACAGCAGCTGGTGACTTCCTCACTCAACGGCAGCTGGTGACTTCCTCACTCAACAACATCACTCAACCTCATTATAAGACAAAGTCTCCTGACACCAGCTGGTGACTTCCTCACTCGACAGCAGCTGGTGTCTTCCTCACTCAACAACATCACTCAACGTCATTATAAGACAAAGTCTCCTGACAGCAGCTGGTGACTTCCTCACTCAACAACATCACTCAGCGTCATTATAAGACAAAGTCTACCGACAGCAGCTGGTGACTTCCTCACTCAACAGCAGCTGGTGACTTCCTCACTCAACAACAAAATTAGTCAACGTCATTATAAGACAAAGTCTACCGACAGCAGCTGGTGACTTCCTCACTCAACAGCAGCTGGTGACTTCCTCACTCAACAACAAAATTAGTCAACGTCATTATAAGACAAAGTCTACCGACAGCAGCTGGTGACTTCCTCACTCAACAGCAGCTGGTGACTTCCTCACTCAACAACAAAATTAGTCAACGTCATTATAAGACAAAGTCTCCTGACAGCAGCTGGTGACTTCCTCACTCGACAGCAGCTGGTGTCTTCCTCACTCAACAACATCACTCAACCTCATTATAAGACATAGTCTCCTGACAGCAGCTGGTGACTTCCTCACTCAACAACATCACTCAACGTCATTATAAGACATAGTCTCCTGACAGCAGCTGGTGACTTCCTCACTCAACAGCAGCTGGTGACTTCCTCACTCAATAACATAATTAGTCAACATCATTATAAGACATAGTCTCCTGACAGCAGCTGGTGACTTCCTCACTCAACAACATCACTCAACGTCATTATAAGACAAAGTCTCCTGACAGCAGCTGGTGACTTCCTCACTCGACAGCAGCTGGTGTCTTCCTCACTCAACAACATCACTCAACGTCATTATAAGACATAGTCTCCTGACAGCAGCTGGTGACTTCCTCACTCAACAACATCATTCAGCGTCATTATAAGACAAAGTCTACCGACAGCAGCTGGTGACTTCCTCACTCAACAACAAAATTAGTCAACGTCATTATAAGACAAAGTCTACCGACAGCAGCTGGTGACTTCCTCACTCAATAACATAATTAGTCAACATCATGATCAGACAAAGTCTCCTGACAGCAGCTGGTGACTTTCTCACTCGACAGCAGCTGGTGACTTCCTCACTCAACAACATAATTAGTCAACGTCATTATAAGACAAAGTCTACCGACAGCAGCTGGTGACTTCCTCACTCAATAACATAATTAGTCAACATCATGATCAGACAAAGTCTCCTGACAGCAGCTGGTGACTTTCTCACTCGACAGCAGCTGGTGACTTCCTCACTCAACAACAAAATTAGTCAACGTCATTATAAGACAAAGTCTCCTGACAGCAGCTGGTGACTTCCTCACTCGACAGCAGCTGGTGTCTTCCTCACTCAACAACATCACTCAACCTCATTATAAGACATAGTCTCCTGACAGCAGCTGGTGTCTTCCTCACTCAACAACATCACTCAACGTCATTATAAGACATAGTCTCCTGACAGCAGCTGGTGACATCCTCACTCAACAGCAGCTGGTGACTTCCTCACTCAACAGCAGCTGGTGACTTCCTCACTCAACAACAAAATTAGTCAACGTCATTATAAGACAAAGTCTACCGACAGCAGCTGGTGTCTTCCTCACTCAACAACATCACTCAACCTCATTATAAGACATAGTCTCCTGACAGCAGCTGGTGACTTCCTCACTCAACAACATCACTCAACGTCATTATAAGACATAGTCTCCCGACAGCAGCTGGTGACTTCCTCACTCAATAACATAATTAGTCAACATCATTATAAGACATAGTCTCCTGACAGCAGCTGGTGACTTCCTCACTCAACAACATCACTCAACCTCATTATAAGACAAAGTCTCCTGACAGCAGCTGGTGACTTCCTCACTCGACAGCAGCTGGTGTCTTCCTCACACAACAACATCACTCAACGTCATTATAAGACATAGTCTCCTGACAGCAGCTGGTGACTTCCTCACTCAACAACATCATTCAGCGTCATTATAAGACAAAGTCTACCGACAGCAGCTGGTGACTTCCTCACTCAACAGCAGCTGGTGACTTCCTCACTCAACAACAAAATTAGTCAACGTCATTATAAGACAAAGTCTACCGACAGCAGCTGGTGACTTCCTCACTCAATAACATAATTAGTCAACATCATGATCAGACAAAGTCTCCTGACAGCAGCTGGTGACTTTCTCACTCAACAGCAGCTGGTGACTTCCTCACTCAACAACATAATTAGTCAACGTCATTATAAGACAAAGTCTACCGACAGCAGCTGGTGACTTTCTCACTCAACAGCAGCTGGTGACTTCCTCACTCAACAACATAATTAGTCAACGTCATTATAAGACAAAGTCTACCGACAGCAGTTGGTGACTTTCTCACTCGACAGCAGCTGTTGACTTCCTCACTCAACAACATAATTAGTCAACGTCATTATAAGACAAAGTCTCCTGACACCAGCTGGTGACTTCCTCACTCAACAGCAGCTGGTGTCTTCCTCACTCAACCTCATTATAAGACAAAGTCTCCTGACAGCAGCTGGTGACTTCCTCACTCAACAACATCACTCAGCGTCATTATAAGACAAAGTCTACCGACAGCAGCTGGTGACTTCCTCACTCAACAGCAGCTGGTGACTTCCTCACTCAATAACATAATTAGTCAACATCATGATCAGACAAAGTCTCCTGACAGCAGCTGGTGACTTTCTCACTCGACAGCAGCTGGTGACTTCCTCACTCAACAACATCACTCAACGTCATTATAAGACATAGTCTCCTGACAGCAGCTGGTGACATCCTCACTCAACAGCAGCTGGTGACTTCCTCACTCAACAGCAGCTGGTGACTTCCTCACTCAACAACATAAAAGAGGTGTATCTCACCTTAACAAATGAGGAAAAACAAGTGTATTGCTAAAAGATATAACTAGAGCAGCACAGATGTGCTGTGATCTGAGATTCCTGGGAAACAAAATCTATTTCCATGCAGGGATCATTCCCACACCATTTGAACTTTTACCTGAGGTCGAGTACATATGTTAAATGTGTTTGATACTTTTGAAGCTGCATGATAACAGAAATCACGAAATCTAACATAAGTGAACAGATCACATGCATCACATGTCGGCTGAATAACATCATGCAGTAAAGCATGACATCAATGAATCACTTAACAATTTACTAATAAATAGAAAAGAAAGTTCTTTACCCACTATTGGCCGAGAATCCACCCATTTGATGTCCTCCTCTGGTAAAGTTTCAGTAGTCCTTTCATCTAAAGACATTTGAACTTTACTGTTTCCAGTGGTTTCTTCCATATCAACTTGTGTGTACTCCTTTTCTTGTTTTTCAATTGAGTTACTGCGCCTATCATTTGAACTATACACATCTTTCCTTTGTAGAGCTTTGTATGATACATAAGGACGTAAAGATCGACCATTTAACTTGGCTTGAATCATATAATATATCATACCGAAACACGATGTGGTTAATAAAATATTTTCCCACAATAAAATTTCGCGAAATCCTACAATGAAAGACTGAAATGTTACAAACATCAATATGACTGAGACTAAACCCCAAATAAAAAAGAAAGGTGTCCGAGTTTTTTCCGTGTTTCTACGCCAACTCCGATAAAATAATAACATAAATATCGGCATAAGGAGCAAGGACAGCACTGTCATGATTGGTCCGATAGTGGCAATGAAAATGCAGAACGGCACCATGACCAGTGGTGCAATAATGTCCAGGCGTAGCTGCATTGCCCCATGTCCGAAGATCCCCGGGATACGACATCGGTCACTTATCGTGTTTAAAATTCTTGCCTGCATCCTTGGTGGGATTCGCTGACATGTTATGCACCTGTAAAATTTACATGTTAAACTTTCTGAAATATCAGCTTTAAGCAGGGAGTATACTCAAGTAATATGGGATGGTACTCAAGTAATTTGAAGTGATACTCAAATAATACGGAGTGAAGATGGCTTCAAGACTGACAAGGGCAACTTATGTTTTCTTTATCATTTGCTAGATTAAAATTCCATGTGATAAAGAGAATCTTAGACATGTTTCAATTTCACATGGGATTAGAAAACTAGACACAAATTTTCATTTTAGCTTTTCAGACGCTCCCTAGAAGAAAAATTTGTAAATCCATTTCTTAAATCTTAAACATAATCTGATCAAGAAAGATCCTTTATTTACTGATATGGTGAGCAGGTGGTGCAGTGATAATGTATTTTTCACCTAATGATCCGTGATTTGTTCTACATACAAGCATGAAAAGGTATAGGGTGACTACATCGGTTATTCCTGTGCAATCAGGTTTCCTCCCACAGTGAAACTCCTTCCACATTTTCATTGTCCCAGCAAGGCCTCGAATTTAATATTTTTTGTCACTTGCTGAAAACAGCAAGTGCCTTAAATTTGTACTTGATAAAATGACTGTTTACTTGCTATTATTACAAATCTCCATGTTCAAATAATGTGTTTTGTTTTGTGATTTATAATATATTGCCTTGCTTCATCCAATATATTATATATATTATACATTATAGAAGATCTGCTTTGTCCCAATATTTACACTTTGAAAATCAAAACAATTTAATTCTGTGAAATGTTAGGAATAGACAGGCACTCACAGTTTGCATCTGATGAATCCAATTGCTGAAAAAAGCAAGTCATTATTTTTTTACTTGCAATTCTTGGATTTCTACTTGCAAACAGCCAGTAAAAAGCCTTAAATTCGAGGCCTGCCAACAAGAGTGATGGATATAAGTTATGATAACTTCCCCAATCATTAATCACGCTAGCTGGCCCTAATGAAAGTGCATGACAGGGAAAAACTTGCGTAGTCAGGCAGGTGACCTCATACCTTTTCTTATTAGTTTAGGAAAGCAAACCGTGGTAATTTACACGGGTGAAAGGTGAGAATGTTACCACTGCACTACGTTACCCATCCACTCATGAAATTCTCTTCTTCTTTTTTATTTTATTTTGATTATGAAAGAATAATCCCTTTCGACATGAGCAGTAATTGGATAGCTTAACAAAAAATTATACACAATACCTGTCAAAAGCCTCATCGACGGCCTCACAGTCACAGCAACAGGCAAGTATATGACTTTTCTCTCCTTTGATATTTTCATATTCACAACAACATAGTGGCTCAGCACTTGTCACTCTGGAAGGGGACATAACTCTTACATATTCCTACAAATAAATTAAGTTAAATTAAGGTGAATCAATTTAACAACTGTTAACTGACTTCATTCTGAAAGGGGGCATAACTCTCCCTAATCCAAACAAATTAATGACAATAAATTTGTTAATGACTGACATAATTATATAATCTGATCAGATCCAATAAATAACAACAAAATATTATAAAGAACCAAATTATAATCACAAATATTTAAAAAAAAAAAACTATAAAAAATAATCAGTTAGAAAGAAACACCACGTCTCCCATGGACATAAATATATGAGTTTGATGACTTTATAGAGGTAGTCAACTGTGACCTCTGACCTGTTAACCATAACCTTAATAATTATTTGTAGAGCTTAATGATACTATAGACTAAATATATATGGAGTGAATCTGTTGAGATGTTCTCAAACTTATGACATTATTTCAGAAATTAATGTATGGGTACTTGTGGTAAAACACAGCTTTATCTGATTTATTTATTTATAAATGGATTACCCAAACCTTGGAAAGTGCTCAGGCATGTGGTGCATTTAAATTTGATTGAATACCATGCCATTTTTCAGAAAATGAATAGAAATTGGAACAAGAGGCCCAGAAGGCCTGTATCGCTCACCAACAACCAACATTACTATATCTGTGCATATGTTCCAAGTTTAACACATTTGACCCCTGTGACATTGACTATGGGTCAAGGACATTTTTTTTACTTTCTTGGACTTCATTAAAGGAAATACTGGCCAAATATGATGATTCTAGGCTTTTTGATATTACAGAAGAAATTGTTTAAACATTTTAACACATTTGACTCCTGTGACCTTGAAGATTGGTCAAGGTCATTTCTTTTCGCAAACTTTGTAGGACACCATAAGAGGAACATAGCAGCCTAATATAATGATTCTAGGCCTTTCGGTTTTTTGAAAGAAGTCGCTTAAAGTTTTTAACACATGTGACCTCTGTGACCTTGAATATGGGTCAAGGTTATTTTTTTTGCAACCAGCCAAATATAATGATTCTAGGCCTTTCAGTATTTTAAAAAAAAGGCGTTTAAAGGTTTTAATACATTTGACCTCTGTGACCTTGAATATGGGTCAAGGTCATTTCTTTTTGCAAACTTTGTTGGGCTCTATCAATGGAACTTCTAAGCCAAATATAATTATTCTAGGCCTTCCAGTATTTTGCAAGAAGTCGTTTAAATGTTTTAACACATTTGACCTCTGTGACCTTGAATATGGGTCAAGGTCATTTCTTTTTGCAATCTTTGTTGAGCTTCATCAATGGAACTTCTTAGCCAAATATAATTATTCTAGGCCTTCCAGTATTTTGCAAGAAGTCGTTTAAATGTTTTAACACATTTGACCTCTGTGACCTTCAATATGGGTCAAGGTCATTTCTTTGTGCGAACTTTGTTAGGCTTTATCAAAGGAACCTTCCAGCCAAATGTAATGATTCTATTCCTTCTGGTATTTTGGAAGAAGTCATTTAAAGGTTTATAGATCACCTACATATTGATCATCATAATCAGAATATCATGAACAAAATTCTTTGGCCTTTTGGGCCAGGTGAGCTAAAAATGAATACAGAATTGCTTTTGTGCATGGTGAAACAATTACTCCAATCAAAAAAGATATTGTTCAGAAAATGTTAGATCTGAAAGACTGAAAATTCATATACAAGCTTTTTGTAAACAGTATAAAACATGAACCCGTTAAGACTTCGGAAAAGTGGAAGAAAGCTCTGTTACTTGATGAATTTGATTTTGAAAATATTTATAATATTGCATTTCATTGTACACAAGAGACTAAGTTACAAGCCTTTCAGAATAAGATTAATCATCGTATACATATGACAAGCTCAAAACTTTTTAAAATAAAAATTACAGAGAGTAATCTGTGTACTTTTTGTAACAGAGAAGAAGAAACAATAGAGCATATTCTTTATTTCTGTTTTTACTCCAATGCGGCGATAGAAGAATTTAGTTCATGGTATTCTGATTATGATGATCAACATGTAGGTGTTCTACAAACTGCAGGCGTAATTTTTGGAAATGCTAATTTTAGCGATATCTTGAATCTTTTTCTTTTAATACTTAAATACTACATCCATTACTGTAGAATCAATGATGTTGTTCCTACTTTTACTGCATGTAAGACCAGATTCAGAAAAACTTTGGAAATGGAATTCTTTATAGCAAAACAAACAGGCTCACTTGGTCAATTTCATCGAAAATGGGGGGCTTTTGTCAATGCTCTGAGACATGAACCAGTGGGGGGCAGATCATTGAATATTGTTAAGAACAGTCTTTATATATTTATCATGTTTATATTTACCATGTAATTTACCAACTCTAAAGATTTTGTCGGGTCTGGACTCTCTTCTATTGAGTAAGAAATGTAAGAGGACATATGACATTCAATGTGATGTATGTGTGTGAGTTTGAGAATCGGTATGTGTACATGACCTGTGAGTGTGTGTAAGCTGTACATATGGTTAAACTATAGTATGATTATACAGGCCCAGATTGTATGTCTTTCCCTTAAAGGAGTACATGCACCTTATTAATATATAACATGTGATTAGTGCATATTTTGGTGTGGATCTGTGGTTGTGTAAACAAGTGTAGGCCACTGTATATGTGTGTTAATCCATACCTGTGTTAAGCGAATATAGCATCAGTGAGTATGTATTCTATTTAGGTATCTACATAGTAAAATATTTGAAGGATGAATGTGTGAAGCGGAGTGCAGAGCCCCCCTGTGAGGGGACACAATTTGTTTATGAAGGCTGACCCAAAGGTCCAAATGGACCATGGCAGTCTGCCAATATAATCTTACCTGGGGTATATATCTCCTCCTTGGTAGGAGTCAAGGAGGACCAAGAATACAGACATAAGATACAACATTGTATTGTATTTATCAAATATTGAAGTATTCCAATCAATATGTATTTTATAAGTAAAACACACAGCTTCATCTCACTTAGATATCACTTTTTTTTAAATCTTCAAACAGGAGAGATATCTGGACAGGACTAAGGTTAGGAAATACAACTACATGATGATATTTTGTATCAAATGTGAAAGAGATCAGTCATAGTAAAGATACATTTTGATCAACTTTTACAAAGTCAATCTACAATGTAACCCCTTCTAGGTCTACTTCTACAAATGGTATACACTTAAATCAATAACCCCTTCTAGGTCTACTTCTACAAATGGTATACACTTAAATCAATAACCCCTTCTAGGTCTACTTCTACCTATTCACACCACCAGTATTTCCTTGGATTAAAACACGTGTATTTTTTAGTGTTTTGGCTGTAAGTCCTGTGAAAATTATAAAGCAGAGCACATATTTTTGTAGCATGTAATTCTTATTTTTAAATAACGGTTCTTACATGAATTTCAGTGAAGTATGTTATTGATTTATCTAATTGGATAAAGTCTAATTATCACATTCTCAGGACTCTTACGCCAACACATTTTTCACTACCAAGACAATCATGTGACGTCGTCAAGAAATGACTTATAATATAATATATCAAAGTATTACATGAAATGTGAAGCGTGACACCCTCGATACTTTAGAAATGTCACTTCAACAGCCTCCACATCCTTCAAATAGACGAAAAATGAAAATTATACAAATATGGTTGAATCAATCAAACTGCCGATTGGTAAAAATAGAATTCAGTATCATGATTATAAAGATAATTGAGTGTACAAAAATACTCATTAAAATCAAAGATAACTTGCGGTCTGTGGACTAAACAATCTTATGACACCTGAATATTTCTGTATCGTAAAACCGAAACCAAATAACAATTTGACACACAAGTACAGTAGATATTTCACACCAAATTAAAATTATAAAATCAAGAATATGATGTTTTCCAAAAGTAAAAACATGACACAAAAAATATTTGAACAGGTGCTTGTAATAGTCCGGGTATGAACATGATCAACACGCATATACAGCTTAATGACTACTGTATACCAATATCAGCTTCACCTAGTGTCAATGTAATATGAATTTGTGATCTATTAGAAATACAACAGAAACTCTGCTCCCATCTGGTCATTACACTCAGTCACTCATACACTGTTGTGGAGACAACCCATGTCTGTCCTAACGTCAAAATACATTTTTAGAACTTACTTAGTCAGCTCACAGCCCAGTATAATTTCAGGGACCCCATTGGAAATAAGCTTTGATAGCTTTGATGGGTCAACCCAGGCAAAGCGACAACAACAGGCATAAGTACTATAACACTATTATCTTGTATCTTATGATATAGATGTATATATATATATATAATCACTTTGTAACTATACATGTAAATTGTAAGTACTGTACTGTTGTCTTTTTGCCTGAATAAATATTATTATTATTACTAATGAAGCTATCAATATCTTCACTAATGATATAACACTGGACTTCTGTGAAGTAGACTGATATTATTTCTTAAATCAGATCAGTCAGAAAGCCATAGTTAAATTCAGCTTTAAGAGATATGTACAAGATTATACCTAGAAATCATTTAGAGGTGTCCATATTCTATTACTTGAAAGTCAATCAACCGAAAAATGACCCATGTAGTGACCTGAACCATTACCTAAATAAACACAGTGTCATGTACTGGTCAAGAGCCATTGCTACACCAATAATAGTGTTTAGAGACTGAACATGTTGGATTGTGCCTACTGTTTATCAATATCATTCAGTGAAATCTTGTCACTAGTAAATCTATACAAACAAAACAATTTTACTCGATACATTTACAAATATTAACACCAAAATTCAACTCCATGATATGGTACAAGAGATCTGACCTGTTTTGTATCCCTTGTCACTTTATAAGAAATACTCCTCAACATGGTGGCATTGTATCATCACGTGTGTTCCTCTACCTGACGGGTCGGAACTAGTCCTACAACTGAGGTATATGGTACACACACACTTCTACCAACCTGACTACCATAAGTACACACTACACTTGGGTACACTTGATTGGTGCCATTAGTTAGTACATGTGTGTATGCTATTGATATTTAAAAACAAAGGTCTACAGAATCTTCATGTTATGGTAAAAGACACTATGACAGCTATCTTATAGACATAATTTCTTGTGTGTACATTTTCCTGCAGGAATGTGTCTGATATTTCATTTGATCCACACCAGTGTTCTGGTAACATTATTGGTGAGTTTCACATAGAATCATATACTGACATGTGAAAATAACTCATATAATGACCTTATTTCAATGAATGATTAGAAATTTACATCAAAATTTGACTCATCATCCTTCATCCCATGAGACTGATACAGAATTATTTTATCTTTACAATTTTTTAAAATTTGTCTCGTTATAAAGATTGAGTGTGTGACTGTCAGGTAGAAAGGTTTCTAGGTATTACAATCAAAAGTGAATCTTTGTATAATTGTTTTCAAATACATTAATGTCAGTCAATTTTATAGACCAAAAAGTCTGACATCAGTAATTATCTAAATATTTAAAAAAAAAAAAAAAAAAATGAAAACTCATCAATTTCCTACTATCATTTTCTGATAATTCTCTTTATCTAGTTGACAAATATAACCTAGAAATTCCAAACATTCTATTAACTACATGTTTTTACATAACATCATCAACTTGTATCTCATCCAATATTTCTGTATATATATCATTAGTATGGTATAGACCCTAGAGTATTTCTCCTTGGCCGCACCAGTCAGAAATTGTATGTCATCAACTGAAAATGACACAACAAAACACACTGAATCTGTCGATTTTGTCTTCCACACTTTAACTTTAACACCTGGCAAGATGTAACATTTCTAGGACTTGTGATATAATCATCTGAAATGTGTTTTTATTTGATAAGATTTTATGCATCTCATCTCAAAGTTTGAATATTTGCTCACCAATGTTTATAAAAATAGAACTTTTAAAACTTGATTCCTAAAATCTGAAAATGAAAATCTGAAATGAAACTTTATCTAAGATCCTATATTAGGTATTGATAGTAAATTTATATCCAGAACTTAAACACACATACAGATCCACTGATCCCCTTACTAACTTGCTTCAGAGGGAGTTAAATAACAAACTGTATCCATCAGTCTGTCTGAGGTGTGTACATGTGTGTATAATGTGAAAAATTCTAAATATTGCTGTTATAGAAACAAGAGAGCTAAAGGAAAATATTAGCATTCAAAATATTTCAATCTGACCTTTCTCCACAAAATTACAGCTATGTTTCCAGTTCTGTTTAATTCACATTTGAAATTTTTTTACAAACCACAAGTTTTCTAACCAGCCTTTGAATAACTGGGACCAGGTGTTGAAGTGACAAGATATGCCCAGAAACACCACACATGATATAAGATACTATTGATTTGATACTTTTTATCTCCGGTAAGATAATCAAACCTCCAACAGTGTAAAAAATTCTGTTACTCTTTCCTTTGCAATAATTTGTTTGCATATGATGTGCGATTTTGTTTAGACCAATTTATGAGTACTGTTTTGGTAGCCAACATTCCACTACTAAGATCTCCAAGGGGACAAAACTATGTTTGTTCTGAGTGTCACAAACCTCTGAAGGTGTCAGTATCCACCCATCATTGAGTAGATCTACAGCAGTCTTCCCTGGTTGTCTCCCTAATGACCATCAGTATGCACAAGTTACGTCATGATCTAAAAATGATTCCTGATTCCATTGATAATCTATCTGCTGTTTTGTTATCGAATGTAAACAAACTCTACAGTGATCTCTGTTATGTAAGGAAGGAACACAGTATTGGGTTTTGAGGGTCGTGTCTCGTGCTGTTTTGTTCTGCATTCTATGGAATGGCAAAAAACTATCTGATATAATAACTGCTCTGTCTGGTTTGGTTTCTTTGATCAAGCTTAACACTTACGTCTCTAGCTATCAACCCACTGGAATAAAACTCTAGCTATCAACCCACTGAAATAAACTATAGCTATCACCCCACTGGAATAAACTCTAGCAATCAACCCACTGGAATAAACTGTAGCTATCAACGCACTGGAATAAACTGTAACTGTCAACCGACTGGAATAAACTGTAGCTATCAACCCACTGGAATAAACTGTTGCTATCAACCCACTGGAATAAACTCTAGCTATCACCCCACTGGAATAAACTCTAGCTATCAACCCACTGGAATAAACTCTAGCTATCAACGCACTGGAATAAACTGTAACCGTCAACCGACTGGAATAAACAGTAGCTATCACCCCACTGGAATAAACTCTAGCTATCAACCCACTGGAATAAACTCTAGCTATCAACCCACTGAAATAAACTATAGCTATCAACCCACTGGAATAAACTCTAGCTATCAACCCACTGGAATAAACTCTAGCTATCAACCCACTGGAATAAACTGTAGCTATCAACCCACTGGAATAAACTCTAGCTATCAACCCACTGGAATAAACTCTAGCTATCAACCCACTGGAATAAACTGTAGCTATCAACCCACTGAAATAAACTGTTGCTATCAACCCACTGAAATAAACTCTAGCTATCAACCCACTGGAATAAACTGTAGCTATCAACCCACTGGAATAAACTGTTGCTATCAACCCACTGGAATAAACTGTAGCTATCAACCCACTGGAATAAACTGTAGCTATCAACCCACTGGAATAAACTCAAGCTATCAACCCACTGGAATAAACTAAAGCTATCAACCCACTGGAATAAACTCTAGCTATCAACCCACTGGAATAAACTGTAGCTATCAACCCACTGGAATAAACTGTAGCTATCAACCCACTGGAATAAACTGTAGCTATCAACCCACTGGAATAAACTGTAGCTATCAACCCACTGGAATAAACTGTAGCTATCAACCCACTGGAATAAACTCTAGCAATCAACCCACTGGAATAAACTGTAGCTATCAACCCACTGGAATAAACTGTAGCTATCAACCCACTGGAATAAACTCTAGCTATCAACCCACTGGAATAAACTGTAGCTATCAACCCACTGGAATAAACTGTAGCTATCAACCCACTGGAATAAACTGTAGCTATCAACCCACTGGAATAAACTGTAGCTATCAACCCACTGGAATAAACTGTTGCTATCAACCCACTGGAATAAACTGTAGCTATCAACCCACTGGAATAAACTGTAGCTATCAACCCACTGGAATAAACTCAAGCTATCAACCCACTGGAATAAACTGTAGCTATCAACCCACTGGAATAAACTGGAATAAAGCTATCAACCCACTGGAATAAACTGTAGAATAAACTGTAGACTATCAACCCACTGGAATAATCTCTAGCAATCAACCCACTGGAATAAACTGTAGCTATCAACCCACTGGAATAAACTGTAGCTATCAACCCACTGGAATAAACTGTAGCTATCAACCCACTGGAATAAACTGTAGCTATCAACCCACTGAAATAAACTGTAGCTATCAACCCACTGGAATAAACTCTAGCTATCAACCCACTGGAATAAACTGTAACCGTCAACCCACTGGAATAAACAGTAGCTATCACCCCACTGGAATAAACTCAAGTTTTCAACCCACTGGAATAAACTGTAGCTATCAACCCACTGGAATAAACTATAGCTATCAACCCACTGGAATAAACTCAAGTTTTCAACCCACTGGAATAAACTCTAGCTATCAACCCACTGGAATAATCTCTAGCTATCAACGCACTGGAATAAACTGTAGCTATCAACCCACTGAAATAAACTGTTGCTATCAACCCACTGGAATAAACTCTAGCTATCAACCCACTGGAATAAACTGTAGCTATCAACCCACTGGAATAAACTGTAGCTATGCTATCAACCCACTGGAATAAACTGTAGCTATCAACCCACTGGAATAAACTGTAGCTATCAACCCACTGGAATAAAACTGAATAAACTGTAGCTATCAACCCACTGGAATAAACTGTAGCTATCAACCCACTGGAATAAACTGTAGCTATCAACCCACTGGAATAAACTGTAGCTATCAACCCACTGGAATAAACTCTAGCTATCAACCCACTGGAATAAACTCTAGCTATCAACCCACTGGAATAAACTGTAGCTATCAACCCACTGGAATAAACTGTAGCTATCAACCCACTGGAATAAACTGTAGCTATCAACCCACTGGAATAAACTGTAGCTATCACCCCACTGGAATAAACTGTAGCTATCAACCCACTGGAATAAACTCTAGCTATCAACCCACTGGAATAAACTGTAGCTATCAACCCACTGGAATAAACTGTAGCTATCAACCCACTGGAATAAACTGTAGCTATCAACCCACTGGAATAAACTGTAGCTATCAACCCACTGGAATAAACTCTAGCTATCAACCCACTGGAATAAACTCTAGCTATCAACCCACTGGAATAAACTGTTGCTATCAACCCACTGGAATAAACTGTTGCTATCAACCCACTGGAATAAACTGTTGCTATCAACCCACTGGAATAAACTGTTGCTATCAACCCACTGGAATTAACAGAGCAATTTCCTGATATCCTTACTGATATGTCAGGGTAAAAAACTGCTAGAACTTCTCTATTTCTAGTTGGGTTGTTAAACCACCAGTAGAACATTTTACAAAACTGATATAACATTTATCTGTTTATCTGTCAAATATATTACTTTGGACCCTATCCGGTTATTTTTTTGTTTGCTGGTAGATTAAAGAATTTCGTAAAAAGTTGATAAAAAATTTTTTGGAACTGTTTGTCTATTACAATATTGTCTAACCTGAATTCTTCTGATAAATTAAACACCTGAAAATCTCATGATGATTCTGATGATGTTTTATCTCTACATACAGTTTTGTTAGCATTATCAACTAATTGGATGGGAGGAACAGTTAATCCTTTTATACAGTTACTCAATGCATGAAAAATATCATAATTTTAAAATATAAATAGCTGTAAATAAGAATAAAACATTAGTTTCATAACGTGGTTCATGGTACACCTGCTGTCATAGGTCAGATGAATATTTTACAACAGGAAAGGGAAGAAAAGTGATGTTTAATGATCCACACATCATTTACAGCTGTGTCAGTTGTGTATTGGTGGAGCAAACCAAAGTAAACCATCAAACATCCATAATAACATTCCATGATGATCCATGAAAACATACTGAAGTTATTGTTCCTACAATGGCCTTTACTCAATAAAGTAAAGACATTGATTGGAAACTACTGCAGATATTGATTGGACAATAATGTCTGGGTGATTGAATAAGGGGCCATAACTCTGTTAATCAAAGACTGAAAGTTGTAGTTATCCAACACATCCAAACTATAATGGCATTAATTCCCCTATACAGATTTGAATTTGATCTGAAGCTAATTTTGAGTGGACAATGTTTAGGTAATTGAATAAAGGGCCATAACTCCCTTTATTATGGTGATCCAACTTGTCCCAGCCATCACGGTATTGAACCTCCCCATGAAGTTTAAAGTTGATCCATGGAGAAATAACCAAATGAGTGTAAACGCCCACAAGCCCACATGACATACTATCTTTTGACCGGTGTATATGTAATTTGACCCATCTTTTGACCGGTATATATATAATTCGACCCATCTTTTGACCGGTGTATATGTAATTTGACCCATCTTTTGACCGGTATATATGTAATTTGACCCATCTTTTGACCGGTGTATATATAATTTGACCCATCTTTTGACCGGTGTATATATAATTTGACCCATCTTTTGACCGGTATATATGTAATTTGACTCATCTTTTGACCGGTGTATATATAATTTGACCCATCTTTTGACCGGTGTATATATAATTTGACCCATCTTTTGACCGGTATATATGTAATTTGACCCATCTTTTGACCGGTGTATATATAATTTGACCCATCTTTTGACCGGTGTATATGTAATTTGACCCATCTTTTGACCGGTATATATGTAATTTGACCCATCTTTTGACCGGTGTATATATAATTTGACTCATCTTTTGACCGGTGTATATATAATTTGACTCATCTTTTGACCGGTGTGATATATAATTTGACCCATCTTTTGACCGGTGTATATATAATTTGACCCATCTTTTGACCGGTATATATATAATTTGACCCATCTTTTGACCGGTGTATATATAATTTGACCCATCTTTTGACCGGTGTATATATAATTTGACCCATCTTTTGACCGGTGTATATATAATTTGACTCATCTTTTGACCGGTGTATATATAATTTGACCCATCTTTTGACCGGTGTATATATAATTTGACCCATCTTTTGACCGGTATATATATAATTTGACCCATCTTTTGACCGGTGTATATATAATTTGACTCATCTTTTGACCGGTATATATGTAATTTGACCCATCTTTTGACCGGTGTATATATAATTTGACTCATCTTTTGACCGGTGTATATATAATTTGACCCATCTTTTGACCGGTGTATATATAATTTGACCCATCTTTTGACCGGTATATATGTAATTTGACCCATCTTTTGACCGGTGTATATATAATTTGACCCATCTTTTGACCGGTGTATATGTAATTTGACCCATCTTTTGACCGGTATATATGTAATTTGACCCATCTTTTGACCGGTGTATATGTAATTTGACCCATCTTTTGACCGGTATATATGTAATTTGACCCATCTTTTGACCGGTATATATGTAATTTGACTCATCTTTTGACCGGTATATATGTAATTTGACCCATCTTTTGACCGGTATATATGTAATTTGACCCATCTTTTGACCGGTATATATGTAATTTGACTCATCTTTTGACCGGTGTATATATAATTTGACCCATCTTTTGACAGGTGTATATATAAATCAGAAATTAATAGTCTGTATAAAAAAAGTCATAGATTCAAAATCACATGTTTTTTCTTCTCTGAAAATCAAGTCACAATCTAAAAAAACAATATGTATAT
Organism: Ylistrum balloti; assembly: GCF_031769215.1. NCBI lineage: Eukaryota > Metazoa > Mollusca > Bivalvia > Pectinida > Pectinidae > Ylistrum > Ylistrum balloti. The sequence goes on from NW_026782186.1 coordinate 152,978, forward strand.
AACATATCATAAAGGAAGGCAAAGATGAAATTTCAGAATATTTTCACTTTGTCATATCATGTATCATAACTTTCACTTAGTCATTTTATCATATCATGCATTATAACTTCAGTTTTTAGAAATTGGTTTTCTAGTAGTGGAATCATACAAGCACATTGCTAAATTATATTTACAAACACTGAAACAAAATTGACTTTTGGGAAATCATGTTATTACATAATATGGGTTTTGTGTGTATCTTTCATTGTTTTGTATTTATGTTTATCACTGAATGTTTTTGGTGTATAGTTTTGTGTCTATAATCTTTAATGTTTCCCTGTTTGTAGTTTTCTAATCGGCCTAAGGATGAAGGATCATTGTAAACCTGAAAAGTTTACCCATTCTTTCTCAAGAAAAAGAAATCACCAGAAATTTGTACATGTATGGACAGACAGATGGAGATAAATGATATTACCAACCATTGAATAGCTTCCAAACAGATGAAGGAGAACTTGATTCTGTCTAAATAAACAAATTCTCCTGAGGAATTCATGCGATTTCTTGTTTTAAATAATTCAGTGACTTGAGCAATGAAATGTACAAGTATCCATTAACAAGAGTACCACAGGATTTGAGAAACAATAACTTAAGAACAATATTCGCCCATCTCATCCCAGAGAATTATCAATGATTTAGGAATGATATTCGCCCATCTCATCCCAAAGAATTATCAATGATTTAGGAACAATATTCGCCCATCTCATCCCAAAGAATTATCAATGATTTAGGAATGATATTCGCCCATCTCATCACAGAGAATTATCAATGATTTAGGAATGATATTCGCCCATCTCATCCCAAAGAATTATCAATCATTTAGGAATGATATTTGCTCGTCTCATCCCAGAGAATTATCAATGATTTAGGAACGATATTCGCCCGTCGCATCCCAAAAATATATCAATGATTTAGGAACAATATTCGCCCATCTCATCCCAAAGAATTATCAATGATTTAGGAACAATATTCGCCCATCTCATCCCAAAGAATTATCAATGATTTAGGAACGATATTCGCCCATCTCATCCTAGAGAATTATCAATCATTTAGGAACGATATTCGCCCATCTCATCCCAGAGAATTATCAATGATTTAGGAACGATATTCGCCCATCTCATCCCAAAGATATATCAATGATTTAGGAACAATATTCGCCCATCTCATCACAGAGAATTATCAATGATTTAGGAACAATATTCGCCCGTCTCATCCCAAAGATATATCAATGATTTAGGAACAATATTCGCCCATCTCATCCCAAAGAATTATCAATGATTTAGGAACAATATTCGCCCATCTCATTCTAAAGAATTATCAATGATTTAGTATCAATATTCGAACATCTCATCCCAGAGAATTATCAATGATTTAGGAACGATATTCGCCCATCTCATTCTAAAGAATTATCAATGATTTAGGAATGATATTCGCCCGTCTCATCCTAGAGAATTATCAATCATTTAGGAACGATATTCGCCCATCTCATCCTAGAGAATTATCAATGATTTAGGAACGATATTCACCCATCTCATCCTAGAGAATTATCAATGATTTAGGAACAATATTTGCCCGTCTCATCCCAAAGATACATCAATGATTTAGGAACCATATTCGCCCATCCCATCCCAAAGATATATCAATGATTTAGGAACAATATTCGCCCATCTCATCCCAGAGAATTATCAATGATTTCGGAACGATATTCACCTGTCTCATCTCAAAGATATATCAATGATTTATATTATGAAAATGAACAAACAGAAAAGGTGTCTCAAGGGTCCACTCTACAGAATTATGACAAGTATTTCAAATCTGGAACCCTTGGATCAACAGCATCACTGATGCATTGTGATGATTTAATGATATTTTGGACAATAGAACACAACTGATGAAGGACGACAGATCCTGGCCTCAAAATTACCATCTACTTCATATGAGAATAGGATTATTAATAGGTATCATGATGTTAATGGAATTACCAATATTGATAGCAAAACAGAATGTTTATTAAATTGTCATTTATTATTAAAAGTGCCATTTTACTTATTGACTACACACAGAGATACTGGTACATATTAACACGATATTAATGAATATGAAAAGACATTTAACAACAGAAATAGTGATAAAAAAACTAAGAGAAATTTTATTGTTTAAATCTAAAAGACGCTTTCCTCAATTAAACTGATTTTTGTTCTTTTTCATGAATCCCATTGACAAATGACCATTATATATCACCTACATATGGCTATATTTACTCGTGATTCTCCTGAGGTTGTAGTAATTGAGAAATGTTTTCAGGCATGTTCTCAACACTCAAGCATTTGAAGAATACCTTAGTTCTCATATTACAAAAGCTTCACAAATATTGACACAGAAAAAAAGGAGTTGAGGACACCAGTATCTAATACCCACAATACAGGTAAAGATCTGATAATTATGTACTAACAATACACCAGACAGAGGAACTGGTGCGATTCCGAGATTTCCAGCATTAATAACACTAGGATAAAGAATGAATTTTGAATTGAATTGTTTCATAGAAAAACTCCAGACATCATGAGGGATTGGAAGTCGTGTAATGTATTACTACAGTAGATACCTCAAACCACACCCAGATCTACGACCCTGATTGATCAACACTATCAAGCAAGTGATCAATTTCAGGGCAAAACTGACTGAAGTATCATGTGACCTCTTCATTAATTGATTCCTTTGAATTTCTCCTCATGAATGATTGGATTGATTTTTTCCTTTTTTATTATATTCTCATGGAAACAAACATATAACAAATCAAACATTGATGTGGTGAGATCTAACAGCAAACAACTGCTCAGGTGGGTAGACCTAACCAATTCACCAACAGTCAAATTAAAATCAATTACCTTATTCATTCGACAATATGCCGATGTCTGAAATGTCAGTACGTATATATTGTTTTCAGTAATATTAAAGACAAATAACATTTCATTGACCTGTAATAAGCCCATCCTGACATTGGGTAGGAATTAGGTTGAGCCCTCAAAATTGGTCTAGAAAAACACTTTCAAAATCATGATCTCACCCTATATAAACGTTATCATTTTAGATGAATTTTTTTTTGCCTACTGACAATCCCTAAATTTTTCCAACATTTAGCAGAAAATGTACATAATTCTTTTGTCTGTTGTAAGGAATGCAGAAGTCAATTAACATAGCCAATAAAAAATACTGAAAAGATTCTAAAAAAATTTGAAAACTTGACACAATGATAATAAAATAAACAAATAGCTTAGTGAGCCTTAACGGTCACATGAGATACAATGCTGTCTTTCTTCTTGTAACATGTCATAGAAACAATCATGTTAACAAAGCAAGACAGAGTGCACAATATTGTACATGTAATTTAAATTTAAGCTGTGTATAACATTAACTGCCATCCAATACTACGGCTTCTAACAGTATTTAAATAAAAGTAATTATGCTCAACAATTATATTTCCCTATCTCTGAAATCTTCTATCCATGAACAGTATTTAATAGACTCTTTTCATATCAGGGTATTGATAAGATCTTTGAAGTTTGAGTGAATTTGATCCCTGTTGGTCCTACCCATTAGACCCTCTGGAGGTAAGCCAGGTATGTCCATCAGATTGTTATCTTACACTTGTAATTCTAACAAAGTTTAAACTATTTTCTACAAAAATAAACAAATTATGTTTAAAAATGGAACCTCCCTACACAAACTTCTGTAAGATATACCCACGTCTCTGGGGAAAATGTATGACCCTGGGGTCATGAAATTAACAATTTTGGTAAAACACCTTAAGACTCATTTCTCCATGAAGAGTATTTGATTCTATCTCATTTGGGCATTGAGAAGAAGTTAGTCAATATGTGTACATCATCAAACTGTCATCCTAAAGAAACAATTCTAACAAAGTTTCAAATATTACCAATAGAAAATAAATTAATGTAATTTTCCTATTCTACAGTAAACTTTACCCCATCCCTTGGGGTAAATGCCAGATCCATAAAATTTACAATTTTGGTAAAACACCTTTAATATTTCATTGGATGATTGATGTCACATGGGGACGACCTTTACTCCTATAGACATCAACATGGCCTTGATATTAAAATGACTTTCAACAATATTATCAAGGCGTTAACAGTTGCTTCAATATTTTCAATGTATCAGGAAGAAATCCTGGCACATGTTATCAGTCATGTAGACATTAGAACATTTAATAGCTTCAGTACTTTCACATGTTATCAGTCGTGTAGACATTAAAGTATTTAATAGCTTCAGTACTTTTACATGTTATCAGTCGTGTAGACATTAGAACATTTAATAGCTTCAGTACTTTCACATGTTATCAGTCGTGTAGACATTAGAAAAACCATTTAATAGCTTCAGTACTTTCACATGTTATCAGTCGTGTAGACAATAGAACATTTAATAGCTTCAGTACTTTCACATGTTATCAGTCGTGTAGACATTAGAACATTTAATAGCTTCAGTACTTTCACATGTTATCAGTCGTGTAGACAATAGAGCATTTAATAGCTTCCGTACTTTCACATGTTATTAGTCGTGTAGACATTATGAAATTTAATAGCTTCAGTACTTTCACATGTTATCAGTCGTGTAGACAATAGAAAAACCATTTAATAGCTTCAGTACTTTCACATATTATCAGTCATGTAGACATTAGAGCATTTAATAGCTTCCGTACTTTCACATGTTATTAGTCGTGTAGACATTATGAAATTTAATAGCTTCAGTACTTTCACATGTTATCAGTCGTGTAGACAATAGAAAAACCATTTAATAGCTTCAGTACTTTCACATGTAATCAGTTGTGTAGACATTAGAACATTTAATAGCTTCAGTACTTTCACATGTTATCAGTCGTGTAGACATTAGAAAAACCATTTAATAGCTTCAGTACTTTCACATGTTATCAGTCGTGTAGACAATAGAAAAACCATTTAATAGCTTCAGTACTTTCACATGTTATCAGTCGTGTAGACAATAGAAAAACCATTTAATAGCTTCAGTACTTTCACATGTTATCAGTCATGTAGACATTAGAACATTTAATAGCTTCAGTACTTTCACATGTAATCAGTTGTGTAGACATTAGAACATTTAATAGCTTCAGTACTTTCACATGTAATCAGTTGTGTAGACATTAGAACATTTAATAGCTTCAGTACTGTTGAGATTAAATTGACCTTCAGATGTACAACCTTGCTTTGTCTTCAAAATTTATTGCTGTACAAGAAAATTCATTAAACTTTCTATCTCTTCTGGTGTATCTTGTCTGTGTACCCTGAACCATCATAAGTTACAGTGTATGAGCTACACTACAGTGTAACATTGTAAAACTCGGTTGTGACTTCTCACACTATTTCAGATTTCACCCAATTCAGAAAAGTTCAAAGCCTAAATTGCTTCTTAACCTCTAAATTTAACCACTTAAAGTAGCTCCAATATAGTCATTATGGAAAGTGCTTAAGTAGAGATACAAATAGAGATAGACAGATAGACAAAGACATAGATAATGTAACTGTGGGGACTCACCTGAATTACTTCATCAGTCATTCGTCCTGGTCTACAACTTATATACCCATAAAAATATATAGTAAAAGTCTAGTTTTTCTTTCTTCCTAAACTTTCGTGTTAGATTTATTTGAACATTCATAAAAGATTGATTTTTCATTATAAAAATGTCCCTGAACTTCCTTTCAGATTTATTCCAATGAAGAAGTTAACAATCAGCCACGTCACTCCAGGTAGCACACCTCTGTCAGCAATATCAATTAAATCTCACTGGCCTTCTATACAGTAAAGAAAGAATATCAAGCAGAACAAGTTCTTTTTCAAATCTCACTTGAATTTATTAATAAGCATAGGCCAAAAAACCCAAAATGTTTGTTGCCTTTGCCTTATATGCTTGAAAATATACCGGAAGCAATTCTGATTTCTCAGCATTGTGGTAGTGTAACTACTTCACCCGTTGTCAGTATAATGTGACCGGGTGAGGTGTCCTACAGGAGGCCTTCAGTAGTATACTTCAGTGTAGTAGTGTAACTACTTCACCCGTTGTCAGTATAATGTGACCGGGTGAGGTGTCCTACAGGAGGCCTTCAGTAGTATACTTCAGTGTGGTAGTGTAACTACTTCACCCGTTGTCAGTATAATGTGACCGGGTGAGGTGTCCTACAGGAGGCCTTCAGTAGTATACTTCAGTGTGGTAGTGTAACTATTTCACCCGTTGTCAGTATAATGTGACCGGGTGAGGTGTCCTACAGGAGGCCTTCAGTAGTATACTTCAGTGTGGTAGTGTAACTACTTTACCCGTTGTCAGTATAATGTGACCGGGTGAGGTGTCCTACAGGAGGCCTTCAGTAGTATACTTCAGTGTGGTAGTGTAACTACTTTACCCGTTGTCAGTATAATGTGACCGGGTGAGGTGTCCTACAGGAGGCCTTCAGTAGTATACTTCAGTGTGGTAGTGTAACTACTTCACCCGTTGTCAGTATAATGTGAACGGGTGAGGTGTCCTACAGGAGGCCTTCAGTAGTATACTTCAGTGTGGTAGTGTAACTACTTCACCCGTTGTCAGTATAATGTGACCGGGTGAGGTGTCCTACAGGAGGCCTTCAGTAGTATATTTCAGTGTGGTAGTGTAACTATTTCACCCGTTGTCAGTATAATGTGACCGGGTGAGGTGTCCTACAGGAGGCCTTCAGTAGTATACTTCATTGTGGTAGTGTAACTACTTCACCCGTTGTCAGTATAATGTGAACGGGTGAGGTGTCCTACAGGAGGCCTTCAGTAGTATACTTCAGTGTGGTAGTGTAACTATTTTACCTGTTGTCAGTATAATGTGAACGGGTGAGGTGTCCTACAGGAGGCCTTCAGTAGTATACTTCAGTGTGGTAGTGTAACTACTTCACCCATTGTCAGTACAACGTGACCTGGTGAGGTGTCCTACAGGAGGCCTTCAGTAGTATAATTCAGTGTGGTAGTGTAACTACTTCACCCGTTGTCAGTATAACGTGACCGGGTGAGGTGTCCTACAGGAGACCTTCAGTAGTATACTTCAGTGTGGTAGTGTAACTACTTCACCCGTTGTCAGTATAATGTGACCGGGTGAGGTGTCCTATAGGAAGCCTTCAGTAGTATACTTCAGTGTAGTAGTGTAACTACTTCACCCGTTGTCAGTATAATGTGACCGGGTGAGGTGTCCTACAGGAGGTCTTCAGTAGTATACTTCAGTGTGGTAGTGTAACTACTTCACCCGTTGTCAGTATAATGTGACCGGGTGAGGTGTCCTACAGGAGACCTTCAGTAGTATACTTCAGTGTGGTAGTGTAACTATTTCACCCGTTGTCAGTATAATGTGACCGGGTGAGGTGTCCTACAGGAGGCCTTCAGTAGTATACTTCAGTGTGGTAGTGTAACTACTTTACCCGTTGTCAGTATAATGTGACCGGGTGAGGTGTCCTACAGGAGGCCTTCAGTAGTATACTTCAGTGTGGTAGTGTAACTACTTTACCCGTTGTCAGTATAATGTGAACGGGTGAGGTGTCCTACAGGAGACCTTCAGTAGTATACTTCAGTGTGGTAGTGTAACAACTGGTTTACCCATTGTCTGTATAATGTGACCGGGTGAGGTGTCCTATATGAGGCCTTCAGTAGTATACTTCAGTGTGGTAGTGTAACGACTGGTTTACCCGTTGTCAGTATAATGTGAATGGGTGAGGTGTCCTACAGGAGGCCTTCAGTAGTATACTTCAGTGTGGTAGTGTAACAACTGGTTTACCCATTGTCTGTATAATGTGACCGGGTGTGGTGTCCTACATGAGGCCTTCAGTAGTATACTTCAGTGTGGTAGTGTAACGACTGGTTTACCCGTTGTCAGTATAATGTGAATGGGTGAGGTGTCCTACAGGAGGCCTTAAGTAGTATACTTCAGTGTGGTAGTGTAACAACTGGTTTACCCATTGTCTGTATAATGTGACCGGGTGAGGTGTCCTACATGAGGCCTTCAGTAGTATACTTCAGTGTGGTAGTGTAACGACTGGTTTACCCATTGTCAGTATAATGTGACCAGGTGAGATGTCCTACATGAGGCCTTCAGTAGTATACTTCAGTGTGGTAGTGTAACTACTTTACCCGTTGTCAGTATAATGTGAATGGGTGAGGTGTCCTACAGGAGGCCTTCAGTAGTATACTTCAGTGTGGTAGTGTAACAACTGGTTTACCCATTGTCTGTATAATGTGACCGGGTGAGGTGTCCTACATGAGGCCTTCAGTAGTATACTTCAGTGAGGTAGTGTGGCAGTATAATGTGACTGAGTTGGGTGTCCTGCTTGGGATCTCAGGCAGTATAATTCAGTATCATATATTATACAGATATTTCATGCCATAACCCAAGCTTTACCAGACCGTCTTCCTTTGACAAATGGCTCAAAAAACCTAGTGTGGCAGTATAATGTGACTGAGTTGGGTGTCCTGTAAAACTTGGGATCTCAGGCAGTATAATTCAGTATCATATATTATACAGATATTTCATGCCATAACCCAAGCTTTACCAGACCGTCTTCCTTTGACAAATGGCTCAAAAAACCTCAAAAAAGACTTTTCCCTATGTTTTTAATGATGGGTATATTACACAAAAGATTAAAATCTTTGTAATTATATATTACATATTATCACTGTTTAGTGAACCTTCAACCCCTCAACACACAAAAGGTTACAGTGGCCATCAACATCCCATCCACATCCCAAAAGTAACACAAATTGATCCAAAAACTGTCAGAATAACATCAAACAAATGAAATCAGACAAATCCCAAACTGTTACAATGGGTATCATTATCACAAGCATGTTAAATGTGAACCATCATAGTCTATTACATCCCAAACTGTTACAGTGAACCATCAGATCCCAAATGTTACAGTGAACCATCAGACATCCCATCCACATCCCAAACTGTTACAGTGAACCATCAGACATCCCATCCACATCCCAAACTGTTACAGTGAACCATCAGACATCCCATCCACATCCCAAACTGTTACAGTGAACCATCAGACATCCCATCCACATCCCAAACTGTTACAGTGAACCATCAAGACGTCCCAAACTGTTACAGTGAACCATCAGACATCACATCCACATCCCAAACTGTTACAGTGAACCATCAAGACGTCCCATCCACATCCCAAACTGTTACAGTGAACCATCAGACATCCCATCCACATCCCAAACTGTTACAGTGAACCATCAGACATCCCATCCACATCCCAAACTGTTACAGTGAACCATCAGACATCCCATCCACATCCCAAACTGTTACAGTGAACCATCAGACATCCCATCCACATCCCAAACTGTTACAGTGAACCATCAGACATCCCAAACTGTTACAGTGAACCATCAGACATCCCAAACTGTTACAGTGAACCATCAGACATCCCATCCACATCCCAAACTGTTACAGTGAACCATCAGACATCCCAAACTGTTACAGTGAACCATCAGACATCCCATCCACATCCCAAACTGTTACAGTGAACCATCAGACATCCCAAACTGTTACAGTGAACCATCAGACATCCCAAACTGTTACAGTGAACCATCAGACATCCTATCCACATCCCAAAATGTTACAGTGAACCATCAGACATTCCATCCACATCCCAAACTGTTACAGTGAACCATCAGACATCCCATCCACATCCCAAACTGTTACAGTGAACCATCAGACATCCCATCCACATCCCAAACTGTTACAGTGAACCATCAGACATCCCATCCACATCCCAAACTGTTACAGTGAACCATCAGACATCCCATCCACATCCCAAACTGTTACAGTATCAGTCCCATCCAATCCCAAACTGTTACAGTGAACCATCAGACATCCCATCCACATCCCAAACTGTTACAGTGAACCATCAGACATCCCATCCACATCCCAAACTGTTACAGTGAACCATCAGACATCCCATCCACATCCCAAACTGTTACAGTGAACCATCAGACATTCCATCCACATCCCAAACTGTTATAGTGAACCATCAGACGTCCCATCCACATCCCAAACTGTTACAGTGAACCATCAGACATCCCATCCACATCCCAAACTGTTACAGTGAACCATCAGACATCCCAAACTGTTACAGTGAACCATCAGACATCCCATCCACATCCCAAACTGTTACAGTGAACCATCAGACATCCCATCCACATCCCAAACTGTTACAGTGAACCATCAGACATCCCAAACTGTTACAGTGAACCATCAGACATCCCATCCACATCCCAAACTGTTACAGTGAACCATCAGACGTCCCATCCACATCCCAAACTGTTACAGTGAACCATCAAGACGTCCCATCCACATCCCAAACTGTTACAGTGAACCATCAGACATCCCATCAACATCCCAAACTGTTACAGTGAACCATCAGACGTCCCATTCACATCCCAAACTGTAACAGTGAACCATCAGACATCCCAAACTGTTACAGTGAACCATCAGACATCACATCCACATCCCAAACTGTTACAGTGAACCATCAGACATCCCATCCACATCCCAAACTGTTACAGTGAACCATCAGACATCCCATCCACATCCCAAACTGTTACAGTGAACCATCAGACATCCCAAACTGTTACAGTGAACCATCAGACATCCCATCCACATCCCAAACTGTTACAGTGAACCATCAGACATTCCATCCACATCCCAAACTGTTACAGTGAACCATCAGACATCCCAAACTGTTACAGTGAACCATCAGACGTCCCATCCACATCCCAAACTGTTACAGTGAACCATCAAGACGTCCCATCCACATCCCAAACTGTTACAGTGAACCATCAGACATCCTAAACTGTTACAGTGAACCATCAGACATCCCATCCACATCCCAAACTGTTACAGTGAACCATCAGACATTCCATCCACATCCCAAACTGTTACAGTGAAACATCAGACATCCCAAACTGTTACAGTGAACCATCAGACGTCCCATCCCCATCCCAAACTGTTACAGTGAACCATCAAGACGTCCCATCCCCATCCCAAACTGTTACAGTGAACCATCAAGACGTCCCATATACATCCCAAACTGTTACAGTGAACCATCAGACATCCCATCAACATCCCAAACTGTTACAGTGAACCATCAGACGTCCCATTCACATCCCAAACTGTAACAGTGAACCATCAGACATCCCAAACTGTTACAGTGAACCATCAGACGTCCCATTCACATCCCAAACTGTAACAGTGAACCATCAGACATCCCAAACTGTTACAGTGAACCATCAGACATCCCAAACTGTTACAGTGAACCATCAGACGTCACATCCACATCCCAAACTGTTACAGTGAACCATGAAGACATCCCATCCACATAGGAACATGTCAACCCAGAAGCATTATGTACATGTTAAGCCTTAGTTGATACAGGAAATACTATATTGTAAATCGTGTGATAAAACTCCAAGGAAGAGTGGCAGAGGTAAAAGAGGAGGGCAGACACTTATACCACTCAGGAAAATACAAACGGCAGGGAGAACCGAGCAGACTTTTACCAGATACATGATGTTGTATGGCCCAACACTCTACAGACTGAGCTATTAAGGTCCTAATGAAAAAAAATAGAATCAAGATCAAACACATGTAGTTGCAGAAGTCTTATTTCTTTCACACAGATTTTATTGAAAAAGAATCCAAGGTTACTAAGCAACAGTCTAAAGCTTATATAAGCCATCGCCCTTGTTGGAAAAATGGACACATATAATACATAGTAGATATTAATCATGCATTCACTGCAACATGCATTGGCATCTTATGTGTTCTAATAAAAAACAAATTACCTCCCTTCTATCATATGAGAAACCAATTAAAACATGTTTGGTACAGTAATTATCTTATAAGAGAATGAAGGATGTCGGTAGCTAGGAGGAAGTAGTATAAACATCTACATAGCAGCAAGGTGTGTAACAGATGAACGAGTGTAATCTGGGAAGCTGATATATTGACACAAGAACAAAAAGGAGCAGTTTTATTATTTGTAATTTACATTAAACAAGTGAATGCAGATGTTAAACAAGCATGATGATTGATGATGAGATAACCTAATGAAATCATACATAAAAAGAGACAAAGGGAAGTTCCTGCTGTCAAAAACTTCACTTTGAATGCTCTTTTTCTTCACCTGTAATTGGTTAATGTTAATTTTTGTTAATATGAATAAGTGTAGTGTAATAGGAACGAGTCACGGAAAACACTCTACTATCACTGGAGATAGAACTAGGGACCCTTTGGTCTCTAGCTGGACACTCTACTATCACTGGAGATAGAACTAGGGACCCTTTGGTCTCTAGCTGGACATCTACTATCACTGGAGATAGAACTAGGGACCCTTTGGTCTCTAGCTGGACATCTACTATCACTGGAGATAGAACTAGGGACCCTTTGGTCTCTAGCTGGACATCTACTATCACTGGAGATAGAACTAGGGACCCCTTGGACAAATCACTGGAGGTAGGGACCCTTTGGTCTAGCTGGACATCTACTATCACTGGAGATAGAACTAGGGACCCCTTTGGACATCTACTATCACTGGAGGAACTAGGGACCCTTTGGTCTCTAGCTGGACATCTACTATCACTGGAGACCCTTTGGTAGACATCTACTATCACTGGAGATAGAAGGGACCCTGGTCTCTAGCTGACATCTACTATCACTGGAGATAGAACTAGCGACCCTTTGGTCTCCAGCTGGACATCTACTATCACATCTACTATCTATCATGGAGATAGAACTAGGGACCCTTTGGTCTCTAGCTGGACATCTACTATCACTGGAGATAGAACTAGGGACCCTTTGGTCTCTAGCTGGACATCTACTATCACTGGAGATAGAACTAGGGACCCTTTGGTCTCTAGCTGGACACTCTACTATCACTGGAGATAGAACTAGGGACCCTTTCACTGGAGATAGAACTAGGGACCCTTTGGTCTCTAGCTGGACATCTACTATCACTGGAGATAGAACTAGGGACCCTTTGGTCTCTAGCTGGACATCTACTATCACTGGAGATAGAACTAGGGACCCTTTGACATCTACTATCACTCTCTAGCTGGACATCTACTATCACTGGAGATAGAACTAGGGACCCTTTGGTCTCTAGCTGGACATCTACTATCACTGGAGATAGAACTAGGGACCCTTTGGTCTCTAGCTGGACATCTACTATCACTGGAGATAGAACTAGGGACCCTTTGGTCTCTAGCTGGACATCTACTATCACTGGAGATAGAACTAGGGACCCTTTGGTCTACTATCACTGGACATCTACTATCACTGGAGATAGAACTAGGGACCCTTTGGTCTCTAGCTGGACATCTACTATCACTGGAGATAGAGGGACCCTTTAGGGACCCTTTGGAGATCTAGGGACCCTTTGGTCTCTAGCTGGACATCTACTATCACTGGAGATAGAACTAGGGACCCTTTGGTCTCTAGCTGGACATCTACTATCACTGGAGATAGAACTAGGGACCCTTTGGTCTCTAGCTGGACATCTACTATCACTGGAGATAGAACTAGGGACCCTTTGGTCTCTAGCTGGACATCTACTGGACATCTACTATCACTGGAGATAGAACTAGGGACCCTTTGGTCTCTAGCTGGACTAGGGACCCTTTGGTCTCTAGCTGGACATCTACTATCACTGGAGATAGAACTAGGGACCCTTTGGTCTCTAGCTGGACATCTACTATCACTGGAGATAGAACTAGGGACCCTTTGGTCTCTAGCTGGACATCTACTATCACTGGAGATAGAACTAGGGACCCCTTTGGTCTATCTAGCTGGACATCTACTATCACTGGAGATAGAACTAGGGACCCTTTGGTCTCTACTATCACTGGACATCTCTACTATCACTGGAGATAGAACTAGGGACCCTTTGGTCTCTAGCTGGACATCTACTATCACTGGAGATAGAACTAGGGACCCTTTGGTCTCTAGCTGGACATCTACTATCACTGGAGATAGAACTAGGGACCCTTTGGTCTCTAGCTGGACATCTACTATCACTGGAGATAGAACTAGGGACCCTTTGGTCTCTAGCTGGACATCTACTATCACTGGAGATAGAACTAGGGACCCTTTGGTCTCTAGCTGGACATCTACTATCACTGGAGATAGAACTAGGGACCCTTTGGTCTCTAGCTGGACATCTACTATCACTGGAGATAGAACTAGGGACCCTTTGGTCTCTAGCTGGACATCTACTATCACTGGAGATAGAACTAGGGACCCTTTGGTCTCTAGCTGGACATCTACTATCACTGGAGATAGAACTAGGGACCCTTTGGTCTCTAGCTGGACATCTACTATCACTGGAGATAGAACTAGGGACCCTTTGGTCTCTAGCTGGACATCTACTATCACTGGAGATAGGGACCCTTTGGTCTCTAGCTGGACATCTACTATCACTGGAGATAGAACTAGGGACCCTTTGGTCTCTAGCTGGACATCTACTATCACTGGAGATAGAACTAGGGACCCTTTGGTCTCTAGCTGGACATCTACTATCACTGGAGATAGAACTAGGGACCCTTTGGTCTCTAGCTGGACATCTACTATCACTGGAGATAGAACTAGGGACCCTTTGGTCTCTAGCTGGACATCTACTATCACTGGAGATAGAACTAGGGACCCTTTGGTCTCTAGCTGGACATCTACTATCACTGGAGATAGAACTAGGGACCCTTTGGTCTCTAGCTGGACATCTACTATCACTGGAGATAGAACTAGGGACCCTTTGGTCTCTAGCTGGACATCTACTATCACTGGAGATAGAACTAGGGACCTAGCTGGACATCTACTATCACTGGAGATAGAACTAGGGACCCTTTGGTCTCTAGCTGGAGGACATCTACTATCACTGGAGATAGAACTAGGGACCCTTTGGTCTCTAGCTGGACATCTACTATCACTGGAGAGATAGGGACCCTTTGGTCTCTAGCTGGACATCTACTATCACTGGAGATAGAACTAGGGACCCTTTGGTCTCTAGCTGGACATCTACTATCACTGGAGATAGAACTAGGGACCCTTTGGTCTCTAGCTGGACATCTACTATCACTGGAGATAGAACTAGGGACCCTTTGGTCTCTAGCTGGACATCTACTATCACTGGAGATAGAACTAGGGACCATTTGGTCTCTAACTTGACATCTACTATCTCTGGAGATAGAACTAGGGACCCTTTGGTCTCTAGCTGGACATCTACTCTCACTGGAGATAGAACTAGGGACCCTTTGGTCTCTAGCTGGACATCTACTATCACTGGAGATAGAACTAGGGACCCTTTGGTCTCTAGCTGGACATCTACTATCACTGGAGATAGAACTAGGGACCCTTTGGTCTCTAGCTGGACATCTACTATCACTGGAGATAGAACTAGGGACCCTTTGGTCTCTAGCTGGACATCTACTATCACTGGAGATAGAACTAGGGACCCTTTGGTCTCTAGCTGGACATCTACTATCACTGGAGATAGAACTAGGGACCCTTTGGTCTCTAGCTGGACATCTACTATCACTGGAGATAGAACTAGGGACCCTTTGGTCTCTAGCTGGACATCTACTATCACTGGAGATAGAACTAGGGACCCTTTGGTCTCTAGCTGGACATCTACTATCACTGGAGATAGAACTAGGGACCCTTTGGTCTCTAGCTGGACATCTACTATCACTGGAGATAGAACTAGGGACCCTTTGGTCTCTAGCTGGACATCTACTATCACTGGAGATAGAACTAGGGACCCTTTGGTCTCTAGCTGGACATCTACTATCACTGGAGATAGAACTAGGGACCCTTTGGTCTCTAGCTGGACATCTACTATCACTGGAGATAGAACTAGGGACCCTTTGGTCTCTAGCTGGACATCTACTATCACTGGAGATAGAACTAGGGACCCTTTGGTCTCTAGCTGGACATCTACTATCACTGGAGATAGAACTAGGGACCCTTTGGTCTCTAGCTGGACATCTACTATCACTGGAGATAGAACTAGGGACCCTTTGGTCTCTAGCTGGACATCTACTATCACTGGAGATAGAACTAGGGACCCTTTGGTCTCTAGCTGGACATCTACTATCACTGGAGATAGAACTAGGGACCCTTTGGTCTCTAGCTGGACATCTACTATCACTGGAGATAGACATCTACTATCACTGGAGGACCCTTTGGTCTCTAGCTGGACATCTACTATCACTGGAGATAGAACTAGGGACCCTTTGGTCTCTAGCTGGACATCTACTATCACTGGAGATAGAACTAGGGACCCTTTGGTCTCTAGCTGGACATCTACTCTCACTGGAGATAGAACTAGGGACCCTTTGGTCTCTAGCTGGACATCTACTATCACTGGAGATAGAACTAGGGACCCTTTGGTCTCTAGCTGGACATCTACTATCACTGGAGATAGAACTAGGGACCCTTTGGTCTCTAGCTGGACATCTACTATCACTGGAGATAGAACTAGGGACCCTTTGGTCTCTAGCTGGACATCTACTATCACTGGAGATAGAACTAGGGACCCTTTGGTCTCTAGCTGGACATCTACTATCACTGGAGATAGAACTAGGGACCCTTTGGACATCTACTATCACTGGAGATAGAACTAGGGACCCTTTGGTCTCTCTACTATCACTGCTAGGGACCCTTTGGTCTCTAGCTGGACATCTACTATCACTGGAGATAGAACTAGGGACCCTTTGGTCTCTAGCTGGACATCTACTATCACTGGAGATAGAACTAGGGACCCTTTGGTCTCTAGCTGGACATCTACTATCACTGGAGATAGAACTAGGGACCCTTTGGTCTCTAGCTGGACATCTACTATCACTGGAGATAGAACTAGGGACCCTTTGGTCTCTAGCTGGACATCTACTATCACTGGAGATAGAACTAGGGACCCTTTGGTCTCTAGCTGGACATCTACTATCACTGGAGATAGAACTAGGGACCCTTTGGTCTCTAGCTGGACATCTACTATCACTGGAGATAGAACTAGGGACCCTTTGGTCTCTAGCTGGACATCTACTATCACTGGAGATAGAACTAGGGACCCTTTGGTCTCTAGCTGGACATCTACTATCACTGGAGATAGAACTAGGGACCCTTTGGTCTCTAGCTGGACATCTACACTCACTGGAGATAGAACTAGGGACCCTTTGGTCTCTAGCTGGACATCTACTATCACTGGAGATAGAACTAGGGACCCTTTGGTCTCTAGCTGGACATCTACTATCACTGGAGATAGAACTAGGGACCCTTTGGTCTCTAGCTGGACATCTACTATCACTGGAGGAACTAGGGATAGACATCTACTATCACTAGGGACCCTTTGGTCTCTAGCTGGACATCTACTATCACTGGAGATAGAACTAGGGACCCTTTGGTCTCTAGCTGGACATCTACTATCACTGGAGATAGAACTAGGGACCCTTTGGTCTCTAGCTGGACATCTACTATCACTGGAGATAGAACTAGGGACCCTTTGGTCTCTAGCTGGACATCTACTCTCACTGGAGATAGAACTAGGGACCCTTTGGTCTCTAGCTGGACATCTACTATCACTGGAGATAGAACTAGGGACCCTTTGGTCTCTAGCTTGACACTCTATCATCACTGGAGATAGAACTAGGGATCCTTTGGTCTCTAGCTTGACATCTACTATCACTGGAGATAGAACTAAGGACCCTTTGGTCTCTAGCTGGACATCTACTATCACTGGAGATAGAACTAGGGACCCTTTGGTCTCTAGCTGGACATCTACTATCACTGGAGATAGAACTAGGGACCCTTTGGTCTCTAGCTGGACATCTACTATCACTGGAGATAGAACTAGGGACCCTTTGGTCTCTAGCCGGACATCTACTCTCACTGGAGATAGAACTAGGGACCCTTTGGTCTCTAGCTGGACATCTACTATCACTGGAGATAGAACTAGGGACCCTTTGGTCTCTAGCTGGACATCTACTATCACTGGAGATAGAACTAGGGACCCTTTGGTCTCTAGCTGGACATCTACTATCACTGGAGATAGCTGGACATCTACTATCTGGACATCTACTATCACTGGACATCTACTATCACTGGAGATAGAACTAGGGACCCTTTGGTCTCTAGCTGGACATCTACTATCACTGGAGATAGAACTAGGGACCCTTTGGTCTCTAGCTGGACATCTACTATCACTGGAGATAGAACTAGGGACCCTTTGGTCTCTAGCTGGTCACTCTCCCATCACTGGAGTTTGACTAGGGACCCTTTGGTCTCTAGCTGGACAGGGGCCCTTTGGTCTCTAGCTTGACACTCTACTATCACTGGAGATAGAACTAGGGACCCTTTGGTCTCTAGCTGGACACTCTACCATCACTGGAGTTTGAACTAGGGACTCTTTGGTCCCTAGCTGGACACTCTACTGCTTGGCAAAAGCACAGGTATCTGGCATTCTATATAAAAATGATATACTGTGCATTGTACAGAAATTTATGGTACAATGTGGTTCTAATTATCAAACTGAATCTGAAATCATGGATTCTGGAATTTTGTTAAAGTTGGTTCTAAACAATTGCTGTCTGTTAACAAAATTATGGCCTCCAGGTTGTCCAAGGTACAGGACTATACTTCCATGTATAAGATGGCAAGAAACAATCACTGTGTATAAACAACCCTAAAATACCAAATAGGATCAACAACATCCATAACTAATCACCTGAAACAATAAAACTCAGCAAATGCATCACCAAATATACTACTGGGTCTGCCCACTCTGTCGGTAGTAATACACCAGCTTTGTTTGAATCAAATGAAAAACAAAGTCCTTCATCCTATCAATTGAAGTCTTATATGTGTAATGCTGCTAATGTAACAGAGGTCATTTTTTTTTATCTCAATGTTTCCACTAGGAATTGAACAAGGTACCCCTGGCTTACTAGTCTGACGCTCAACCAATCGAGCTAAAGAGAAGTTCTCCCTCGCTGAGTGGTATATTGTGGCTAGAGTATTTACCAGGGTTACACTAAGACAGCCATGTGATGCATTTTAACCGCGATGGAATGATTACTTCACAAAAACAAACTCAAGTAAGTTGCAGTACCCTACCTGACCTCTGATGATGATGTTGCATTCCTGTTATTTTTTTACATGTGAACCCTGCTATATATGACTGCTATATTTCATATATAGAACATCTCATTCCTGTGAGTGAAAGGAAGTTCCCACCAGCTGAGGGTAGTAAGGTAACCCCTACTTTTAACTTAGTAGTAGTATTAAGGAACACAGTTCAATAACTTAATAAAAAAATTCTTTTTTCAATCCATCAGTGCACTCAATTAAAAAAAACAGTAAAAACATGAACAATTAATGAGTTGTGATTCCAAAACATAAAAAGGTGTAAAAAGTAACTAAGACCCACACTTTGATATTCCTTACAGGGTTAAGAATAAATCTGTGTTTTCATTATTTTGCAAAGACTCACTTTATTCGAGTCAATTATGCGTCAATAAACCCCCTCCCCCATATTCAAAGTCCAATAAAATATTATGATATTTTAAATAAGATATTGCCACCTAATGTCAGTATCGTATGTATGTTTTTTATACTGTGCTTTTTAAACCCCAGATGAAAATAGTACTATAAAATAGCATGATAATAAGGTCATGTCTAATAGATAGGTAAACATTTTACAAATCCATGAAACATGTACGTGTTTGTAGCCCTATGTACAGGTACGAAAATGTAGCACGACACTTGTACCTGCGAAATGGACGAAGTAAAATACGAGAAAAGCTTGTGTTACAACTCAAGGGCATCGGAATAAATAATCTGTGTGAACTCTGTGAGAGCGGAGTAATCTTACCTGTAGAAATTTAACGGGTGTGACTAGTTGTCATAATCACAGGTATGTTCGGAAACAGGTGTGCCTCACTGTGTACAAATTACAAAAGAGTTTCAGTCACGGACGACAACTCGGTGTCAAAACGAGAATTTCTATGTCATGCGCGAGTTGTCTTTCATTACTTGCTTGTCTAATGGATTCCTACACTTAAACTCCGATTGCCGTGCACGTAAAATTAGCAAATATCAACTGTGACAATGAAGATGAATTTTAATTATCTCAAGTCATATCCTGCCATCTAAGCACATATACAAACAAAGCGAAGATTATGAAAGATAAGACGAAAAAGCACATATCATTCTCTATCACGGTGACCAAGTCAGTTTTGTTAAAAAGACAGACAAGACGGTGACCCAGTCAGTTTTGTTATAAAAACGAACAAGACGATGACAGAGTCAGTTTTGTATGATAAACAAAACTGACTCTGTCATCGTCTTGTTCGTTTTTATAACAAAACTGACTGGGTCACCGTCTTGTCTGTCTTTATAACAAAATCATCGTCTTGTTCGGTTTTATAACAAAACTGACTGGGTCACCGTCTTGTCTGTCTAGACAAGACGGTGACCCCGTCAGTTATGTTATAAAAACGAACAAGACGATGACCAAGTTAGTTTTGTTATAAAGACAAACACGTCGGTGACCCATTCAGTTTTGTTAAAAAAGACAGACAAGACGGTGACCTAGTCAGTTTGGTTAAAAAACGGACACGTCGGTGACAGAGTCAGTTTTGTTAGAAAGACAGACAAGACGGTGACCCAGTCAGTTTTGTTATAAAACCGAACAAGACGTTGATTTTGTTATAAAGACAGACAAGACGGTGACCCAGTCAGTTATGTTATAAAAACGAACAAGACGATGACCAAGTTAGTTTTGTTATAAAGACAAACACGTCGGTGACCCATTCAGTTTTGTTAAAAAGACAGACACGACGGTGACCTAGTCAGTTTGGTTAAAAAACGGACACGTCGGTGACAGAGTCAGTTTTGTTATAAAGACAGACAAGACGGTGACCCAGTCAGTTTTGTTATAAAAACGAACAAGACGATGACCAAGTTAGTTTTGTTATAGAGACAAACACGTCGGTGACCCAGTCAGTTTTGTTGTAAAGACAGACAAGACGGTGACCCAGTCAGTTTTGTTATAAAAACGAACAAGACGATGACCAAGTTAGTTTTGTTATAAAGACAAACACGTCGGTGACCCAGTCAGTTTTGTTATAAAGACAGACAAGACGGTGACCCAGTCAGTTTTGTTATAAAGACAGACAAGACGGTGACCCAGTCAGTTTTGTTATAAATAGAGACAAGACGGTGTCCCAGTCAGTTTTGTTATAAAGACAGACAAGATAGTGACCCAGTCAATTTTGTTACAAAGAGAGACAAGACGGTGACAGAGTCAGTTTTGTTATAAAGACAGACAAGACGGTGCCCAGTCAGTTTTGTTATAAAGAGAGACAAGACGGTGGCCCAGTCAGTTTTGTTATGGCCCAGTCAGTTTTGTTATAAATAGAGACAAGACGGTGACACGGTCAGTTTTGTTATAAAGACAGACAAGACGGTGACCCAGTCAGTTTTGTTATAAAGACAGACAAGACGGTGACCCAGTCAGTTTTGTTATAAAGACAGACAAGACAGTCAGGTGACCACAGTCAGTTTTGTTATAAAGACAGACAAGACGGTGACCCAGTCAGTTTTGTTATAAAGACAGACAAGACGGTGACCCAGTCAGTTTTGTTTTGTTATAAAGACAGACAAGACGGTGACCCAGTCAGTTTTGTTAAGACAGTTATGTTATAAAAAGACAAGACGTGACAGACAGTTTTGTTATGACCCAGTCAGTTTTGTTATAAAGAGAGACAAGACGGTGACCCAGTCAGTTTTGTGACAAGACGGTGACCAAGTCAGTTTTGTTATAAAGACAGACAAGACGGTGACCCAGTCAGTTTTGTTAAAAAAAGACAGACAAGACGGTGACCACAGTCAGTTTTGTTATAAAAAGACAAGACGGTGACAGACGTCAGTTTTGTGACACAGTCAGTTTTGTTATAAAGACAGACAAGACGGTGACCCAGTCAGTTTTGTTATAAAGAGAGACAAGACGGTGACACAGTCAGTTTTGTTATAAAAAGAGAGACAAGACGGTGACCCACGTTTTGTTACAAAGAGAGACAAGACGGTGACAGAGTCAGTTTTGTTATAAAGACAGACAAGACGGTGACCCAGTCAATAAAGACAGACAAGACGGTGACCCAGTCAGTTTTGTTATAAAGACAGACAAGACGGTGACCCAGTCAGTTTTGTTATAAAGACAGACAAGACGGTGACCCAGTCAGTTTTGTTATAAAGACAGACAAGACGGTGACCCAGTCAGTTTTGTTATAAAGAGAGACAAGACGGTGCCAGGGTCAGTTTTGTTATAAAGACAGACAAGACGGTGACCCAGTCAGTTTTGTTATAAAAACAGACAAGACGGTGCCACGGTCAGTTTTGTTATAACCCAGTCAGTTTTGTTATAAAGAGAGACAAGACGGTGACCCAGTCAGTTTTGTTATAAAGACAGACAAGACGGTGACACAGTCATTTTTGTTTTAAATAGAGACAAGACGGTGCCACGGTCAGTTTTGTGACAGACAAGACGGTGACCCAGTCAGTTTTGTTATAAAGACAGACAAGACGGTGACCCAGTCAGTTTTGTTATAAAGACAGACAAGACGGTGACCCAGTCAGTTTTGTTTTGTTATAAAGAGAGACAATTTTGTTACAAAGAGAGACAAGACGGTGACAGAGTCAGTTTTGTTATAAAGACAGACAAGACGGTGACCCAGTCAGTTTTGTTATAAAGAGAGACAAGACGGTGGCCCAGTCAGTTTTGTTATAAAGACAGACAAGACGGTGACCCAGTCAGTTTTGTTATAAAGACAGACAAGACGGTGACCCAGTCAGTTTTGTTATAAAGAGAGACAAGACGGTGCCACGGTCAGTTTTGTTATAAAGACAGACAAGACGGTGACCCAGTCAGTTTTGTTATAAAAACAGACAAGACGGTGCCACGGTCAGTTTTGTTATAAAAACAGACAAGACGGTGACAGAGTCAGTTTTGTTATAAAGACAGACAAGACGGTGACCCAGTCAGTTTTGTTATAAAGACAGACAAGACGGTGACACAGTCATTTTTGTTTTAAATAGAGACAAGACGGTGCCACGGTCAGTTTTGTTATTAAGACAGACAAGACGGTGACCCAGTCAGTTTTGTTATAAAGAGAGACAAGACGGTGACCCAGTCAGTTTTGTTATAAAGACAGACAAGACGGTGACCCAGTCAGTTTTGTTATAAAAACAGACAAGACGGTGACACGGTCAGTTTTGTTAAAAAAACAGACAAGACGAGAAGATTTGAATATTTTTCCATGTTATGATGCTGTTGAAAACAATTTCTTGGTTATTGCAACAGTTTTTTATTTATTTTTTGTTTGTTTGTTTCACGGACAAAAGAATGTTGACCAAAAAAAATAGACGCTAAACGCAATCTATTCCAATGAATCAACTTTATATTGTTAAACGTCCTATCAATACTTGGGGTCAGTCAGGTGAGAGCCTGTGATGTGTGTATTTTGGGAGGCTGCGATATGTTCGCGTGAAACTTCCTTGTGGTAGAGCGGAACTGAAGTCGACTTTATAGTGTTATCATACTGAATTATACTGTCGAAGGACACCCACCAGGTTAGCTTTCTTTGAATCGGCTTCAAGGATGAATCCGACTGTTTTACACATTCCCCGTCATTTTCACTCGACTTGTAACCTGCGTATGTATAAATGACTGCCATACCTACCACGTTGATCTTTGCCCATTACTTCACATTGTGCGACGAGTACAAATTAGTCATCTGTTTTGGCGACATTGTTACAACCCAATCTTAAAAATTACGCACTTTGAAAAAATATTTCAAATCGCGTCAAAAATTGGGCCAAGTCAACGTACATTGAAAAGTATTTCAAACTGCGTTAAAATCATCCAATTCAACGCAATATGAAAAGAGCGGGTTGATGTGGTGCATTTTACAATCCATTTTAAACACTTGAAATTTTGTTTTCAAATCTCGTAAAAAGCTGGGACCACGCACATTGATATTGGCTCATTACTTAACAATGTGTGACAAACATAAATTGTTCCCCATTGGCGGTATCCGACAAAAACGAGTTCTTTACTTTTGTCAGAATGTGATTTATATAAAATATTAGATGGAATGCTTTAATTCAAAATTAAATTCAAATATGTACAGACTACTACTTATGTAGAGATTCTGTGTTTTAGCCCTTAATTTGACATCTGGAACTTCTACACCTATAGTGTACAATAATAGAGGAAGATGATAAAGCATATATATTCAGTTTTATGTAAGAACCTCCACTGCATGGGATTCCAATCGAACTAACTAAAAAAGCAAACCGCTACATAGATTCAATAATGACATTGAATTTTACTGATAAGTACGTGTTGAAGGGTATCACGAACCTTTTCGTTTAGACAGAACATTTACTGGATTGGGATTCTTGTTTATTTTAATGATACGTTAAAAGTCATGCTTCTTCACAACCGTGAATACAGGCGTGATGACGTCATCTGGTCTCAGATTGATTTACCCAGAGAATCATTAGTCTTATGTACTATTTATAGACCCGAAAACTCTATTCAGCGTTTTTGAAATAATTTCCGTGTATCAACAGAACGAGCTATAGCTATTACACCAAACTTGATAGTCACCGATGACCGCAATGTTGATTTGTAAACTATAACTCCGAGGCACGTATTATCTGGACTTACAAAATTTAATCAACGCCTCCACACGCATTGGTCCTACTAGATCCATCTTCTGGAGCTCATGTTTATAACTGATACTTTAATTTGTGTCGAAGGTCATGTCATTGCTTACTATACATGTAGATAATACAATACGTGATCATTGCGTCAGTTAAAGTATATATTTTAACCTTTTCATAAAAGAAAAGTTTGGTTTTACAAATTTAGCTGACTTCGATAACATTTAAGTTAGTTTGTAAATTGTGCCTTTGTAGATGAAGATCTTTTCACTCTGATTTTTCTTTTCAAATGAAGCGACAATTCGGCCGAACGAAAAACCCTGGATGTCATCTGAATTTAGAAAGCAGATAGGAATCCAAGACAGACTTTATAAATTGTATTGATCCCGTGTTAGAACTTCTGATATTAACAATAAGTGATCATGAATGTCATGTCACTAGTATAGATAATACAATTAGTGACCACGAAACATGTATCGCTTAGATTAAGGTATTGTTTGAAAAGGTGGCTTCGCATGTCATCTCCCTGTCATGAGTTTCAAAACACTCTCAACACAGATCTTGATTCATTTAGTAATTTATGAAACACTTGATTAGTTGATTTTAATGCTAGCAAAACTAACGTTTTATTTATCACTTACGTTACGTAAATCATGATGGGATGGAAATTTTGAATTATATTTCAATGAAAAACTTCTTAATTTTAGTGACAGTAACAGGCATTTGGAGATCATATAGCATCTGTTCATACATCTGTCAAGAAGAAAATGCATGTTCTAAGGAGTCTTAAGTAGAAGTTGAAAAGAGAAATCCTGTTGAAAATAATTATATACGTCTTTTATTTTGCCGATTTTTGATTATGCAGTGAATTATGGGACGGATGTAGAGTTACTGAAAAGAAAAGTTTACGACTCTCTTTATTTCAAAACAGGAAAGACTAATCTGAGAGGAGAGAAAGAAGGAAACTTCAATCACTGTATAAAATAAAAAAAATGGTCTTACTCTAGATTTTCTGAATAGAATGCTTCCTGACACAATCATGCATTATGCCAGGTATCCCCATTTCACCATTTCTTCGTTTTGGAATAATCTCGATGTTGCTGTTAAATCGTCAACAACTTACAGCCACAAATCTCCATCACATGAAATCAAAATACATCTTACTTTGGATATGGTGAACGCAAACTAAACATTATACATTCAAAATAAAGGTGTAACTGTTGTTAAAATAATTATTATCTATTTAGAGTTAACATTGTTGGTAACCATGGCTGTATCATAAGGTAATCAACCTTGTTGTTCCGAATGGACGTGCACAAAGTGTTTTACTGCGGGATGAAACTAGAAAACCTGGCAAGTAACCCGTGTGGTTTGGCAGAGGTGACCCTGTGGTTTGGCAGAGGTGACCTGGTATTTGGCACGAATGAACATAGTCGTAATGATGTATCCGTACTACTTCATACAGAGAGGAAATAGTAACTGATGTCACAGGATGAGAACTGCAGAAGGATGTCACCACAAAAACTGAAAGTCAAAGGTAAAATTCTCAAAAACTCTACACAGAAGCTGCTCACTATCCTCTAGGAGGTTTCTTTCCAAATTTGGTCACGGTATACCTTCGTCTAAACAGGAAATAAACGATTGTAAAGTGTTTACTCTTTCAGCTGTTGGGTGTCGCCCCTCTGCTCTCAGGGAAATCAGGCCAGTCGTTTACACCAAATTGGTTTGCCTTCCTCCAAGCATGCTTCCGACCAAACGTGGAGGAAACTTTTTCAGTCCAACATTGGTTTCGTCGTCCGTCAATTTAACGGAAAAAACCCAAACAAAACAAAACGAACATCCCCCCTCCCTAAAACAACAAAAACAAACAAACAAAACCGCTAGTCATCGAATTTAGTCAGAAGCATTATCTGGTAAAGGGGGACCAACCTTGTATTGTAAATAAAAAAAACTACACCCGTCAAAGTCTAAGATAGCCGCCTGTCAGACACGAAATATATAAAGTAGTAACCATGCTAGAGATTGAGTGGGATGGGTGGGCTACAAATGAACACTACTTATCAGGAAATAAATCTATTATCTCATTACTTCATTACAAGCAATCACCGATATTCGCTCTATTTACCTACTGATTTGTCTCAGGAAATTTTTCTACATGTTTCATGAAAAATTGAGATCTTCCCGGTTAAGTTTTGTCCAAACACACGCCCTTCATTTTGATCATTCTAATTTTTGTGTACATATTACTGGCCTAATATATTATGCCCTGGAAATGTTTTAGGCTTGTCAGCATTTAAACGGAATCCTGAACTTAAATCGAACATTATGGAAGTCGACAGTGACGGAACACAGTCCACCATTATCACACTAGTAGGTATAGTAAATAATACAGGGTATCATATAAGTATAAGTATATATACCTTCTTATATGTTTTGACGGGACGTCTACCCATAGCCTTAATCTTCACGATCAGTCCACACTGCTCGATATTACTGAGATACATATGCAGGTTGCCGCTCCGACACCGAAGTTTTCCTCCGAGCCCGAGATAAACAAGGACATAACCTATCTGCAGTGCTTGATGTAACTACCTGTAGATAATCTACTAAAAGTAGGGCACACGTTTGTTTGCACTTGATATCAGCGTCAATCATGTTGAAAAATGTTTGATTATCGCCCGCAAAAACTGCAGAGTGATCGAGGCTAGGTCTCCTCCGAATTGAAGCTTTGTTGTACTCCACGAGCATAACTACTAGGTACTCGTACATAGATATTGTTTTGTGTCTTTTTTTCTTTTTTAAAACTTTTAACCTATAAATATAACTGAAGTTATTCAAATAAAACAAAAAAATCTTTAACTGTGACACTAGTTTCATTCTTCTTACGTGCAAAGAACAGCATTGCCTGTTTCTTACAGACGTGTGTCAGCAGCGACCTGTAATGTCCGTAAAAGATAAACAATCTCCATTAGACGTTGTGTGATATGTTTACACATGTGGTCTGTGTCTTGTGGTTACGTTAGGAGGATAACTGGTTTTATCTTGCATCACGTCCTGTCAACAATTACGACTCATTTGGCCCATTAAGGATGACCGACAACTTTCGATAAAATTTTACGAATTACATACAGTAGATGTAAAGCTAAATAGTGAATTAAACTGCGTCAGATAGCGATTTCCTCCTTCGAGGACTCGTCAGTAATGCTAAGGTCCTACATTTTGAATCCTTGAAGGAGATTGATGAACATCAAAAGTGACAGATCTAGAGGGAGAGTACATATGGACATCGGGAACCGTGCTATTATTCAAATAAATTAAAACGTGTGGACACTAGCAATTCAGTAGTGTCAAAGTTTTACACCACATGTCCTCGTGTGTTCTACTTGTTTGTTGTTTATAAGTAACGTATAGCTCAGCAATATCTCGATAATAACCCGGGACACCGGTATTGTGTTATGTCAGTGATATTTTATGATAAAACCCCGGATTGTGTTATATCAGTGGTATTTTATGATAAAACCTCGGATTGTGTTATATCAGTGGTATTTTATGATAAAACCCCGGATTGTGTTATGTCAGTGGTATTTTATGATAAAACCCCGGATTGTGTTATGTCAGTGGTATTTTATGATAAAACCCCGGATTGTGTTATGTCAGTGGTATTTTATGATAAAACCTCGGATTGTGTTATATCAGTGGTATTTTATGATAAAACCCCGGATTGTGTTATGTCAGTGGTATTTTATGATAAAACCCCGGATTGTGTTATATCAGTGGTATTTTATGATAAAACCCCGGTATTGTGTTATATCAGTGGTATTTTATGATAAAACCCCGGATTGTGTTATGTCAGTGGTATTTTATGATAAAACCCCGGATTGTGTTATATCAGTGGTATTTTATGATAAAACCCCGGTATTGTGTTATATCAGTGGTATTTTATGATAAAAAAAACTCATTTAGCATTACTTGATACGTACCATACAATGAAGACCGTCCACGAGGAAATTTGATGTTCTTAATCTTCTCAGTGTATGCACGAGGTGGTCACTCTGTATACCGTGAAGGCATGGTTATACACTGGATGCTTGAACAATATCATATGAATGACGCGTTGGATATGTTCCGAGTCGTTTTGCTGCAGATAAAGATAATAGTTTAATACAGCCTAGATATCAACCGTCTAGGTTATGGATATGTAGGTGTCGTGTTTAATCTAAGTGTGTAGTGTCTGATCTAAATAACACTAAAAAATTTTTTTACAGGAAAAAACGTTCTCGCGTTATCGAACTAGATGTCACGAGGTGCAGTGGCAATGGTTACTACGCATGGGATATTTTTTTTGTGTTTCTATACTTAGAGCAATTACGCAGTTAGGAATTTCCAGGTCAAACAACGGGAAATAGAAAAGGGTTTAAGAATGTAATAATGGTGTAACTGGAAGATTGTTGACCAATCTGTCATCTACGAGAATTTCATTCGTGTACGTTAAGAAAACCTTTCAAATTTGACGTTGATTCAAGAGTACCCCACTCAAAATGAAGTGCGTTCTGGACCCATCAATATCGTGTGTGCCCCCGCGAGCAATAGTAACTGCACGAACTCTTTTGTGCATTGATTTGTTCGATATATTAACCCTCCTCATTGGTATACGATTCCATTCCTCATCCAGCGCCAACGCCAACTGAGTGACGTTGATTGGAGGATTCGGCCTACGTCTTATCCTTCTGTCCAACTCGTCCCATAAATGTTCTATTGGGAGAGGTCAGGGCTGTATGGGGGCCAGTCAAGGTTGAGGACATTGTTTGCTGCGAGATAACCGCGACAAACCCTCGCTACATGCGACCGGGCGTTGTCCTGCTGAAACGTCAGTTGACGCTGCTGTACTAGAGGAACAAAATGCGGCGCTAGGACTTGATATCTATAGCGAACGGCCGTGAGATTTCCC
The DNA here is from genome assembly GCF_031769215.1 of Ylistrum balloti. Taxonomy (NCBI): domain Eukaryota; kingdom Metazoa; phylum Mollusca; class Bivalvia; order Pectinida; family Pectinidae; genus Ylistrum; species Ylistrum balloti. Next base: position 182,785 of record NW_026782186.1, read on the forward strand.
TGAATAACGACCAGAGGAGTCTTGAAACCATGCGCAATCCCTCCCCATACCATGACCGATCCTCCTCCAAAGCGGCCATTCTCTATCACACAAGCATGTGCATAGCGCTCGTGGGTACGTCTATATGGCCCGGTAAAGCGAAAACCTGGAATCATCTGAGAACAGGATCCTTCTCGCACGTTGCACTGGGAGGTGTCTTACGGAATGTGCGTTCAGCCATTGCATTCGTCTGGCACGTCACCGCGCATTAAGCTGTGGTCAAACATATGGCCGCCGCGGTCTTAGACCGAAGGCACGCAGTCGTGTACGCACTGTCTTTGGATCAATTGGAACATGATGACGCCCAATTGTGTTCCTTGCTGTTTCCGTGGCCGTCAGAAAGCGATTGCGTAGCTGCGAAAGTCGCATTGCCCTATCCTGCCGACACGTCGTCACACGAAGGCGACTGTTTCAGGAACGGTCTGCAACCCTTCCGGTGGCACGTAGTCTTTGGATGAGACGGCAGATGTTCGATGGATGGACTCCAAATTGATTAGCGACCTGATTTTGCGGGGCACCTTCCATAAGAAGTGCAATGGCACGACCCCTGTCAACTTCGGACAGTCGTGGCATTTTCTACGGTGAACTGTTAATGCTTAAAATGTGGGAAGTCAACACGGATATGTCTGAAGATTCGCGCACACAGATTTTGAACCAATGTTTTATACTGGGTTCGATATATCGTGCTTTGGTCTCTTATTCTTTTGTACAATCTGCGTGCGCAGTTTAGTTATGCATCAGTGATTTTAATACGGTACCATAAGGACCTAACTCAAATGCACACATTTGTCAAGTTTCAAGGGTGTACGTCAAGGATTTAATTTACAATATTAACTTTCTGCTAATTGCGTTTCTTTTTCCTCTCAGTATATATCCTGCTCACACCGTTTATGGCACCAGGCAAAAATTAGGTAACATGAAGTCAGTGTCCATAGATGATGGGGATGGTAATATGACGTCAGTGTCCATTGATGATGGGGAGGGTAACATGACGTCAGTTTCCATTGTTTATGGGGAAGTAATATGACGCCAGTGTCCATTGTTGATGGGGATGGTAACATGACGTCAGTAGTCATGGTTGATGGGGACGGTAATATGACGTCAGTGTCCATTGTTGATGGGGACGGTAACATGACGTTAGTGTCCATGGTTGATGGGAACGGTAACATGACGTCAGTGTTCATAGATGATGGGGACGGTAACATGACGTCAGTGTCCATAGATGATGGGGACGGTAACATGAAGTCAGTGTCCGTGGTTGATGGGGACGGTAAAAAGGCGTCAGTGTCCATGTTTGATGGGGATTGTAAAATGACGTCAGTGTCCATGGTTAATGGGGACGGTAACATGAAGTCAGTGTCCGTGGTTGATGGGGACGGTAACATGACGTCAATGTCCATGTTTGATGGGGATTGTAAAATGACGTAAGTGTCCATGGTTAATGGGGACGGTAACATGACGTCAGTATCCATAGATAATGGGGACGGTAACATGAAGTCAGTGTCTGTGGTTGATGGGGACGGTAACTGACGTCAGGGTCCATGGTTAATGGGGATGGTAACATGACGTCAGTGACCATAGATGATTGGGACCGTAAGATGACGACAGTGTCCATGGTTAATGGGGATGGTAACATGACGTCAGTGTCCATGGCTGATTGCCACGGTAATATGACATCATGGTCCATGGTTAATTGGGATCGTTACATGATGTCTGTGACCATAGATGATGGGGACGGTGAGATGACGACAGTGTCCGTGGTTAATGGGCATGGTAACATGATGTCAGTGTCCATGGTTGATGGAACGGTAACATGACATCAGTGTCCATAGATGATGGGTAACATGACATTAGTGTCCATGGTTGATGGGGAGGGTAACATGACGTCAGTATCCATGTTTGATGGGGACGGTAACATGACTTCAGTGTCCATAGATGATGGGGACGGTAACATGACGTCAGTGTCCATATTTGATGGGGAAGGTAACATGACAAAGTAGTGGCACTTTCACGTTTGCTTCAAATCTATTTTTTCAAGAATTTCTATTCTACCTTTGTGTGCTTAAACATTGACACTGCCCGATTTGCGGAATGTTCCAGATTGTTTAGTCAAATGATACCCACTCTGTCATAAAGACTTGAAGAATGTGCAAGAGATGTAAAAGCTCATAAGGACGAAACACAGACTTTTTTTTTTGTTGTTTTTTTTTTTTTATTTTATTTTTTATTTTTTAAAGTTTTCAAATATAATACATATATAAACATATTATCATAAACTTTCGCACAAACTTACATACACTTACATAGTGTTGTGTAGGTGATTACCTAATTATAATCAATGTCTAAACAGGAAACACAACCTATTATAACTAATCAATTATGAAATTTCAACATTGATGATCGGTTTCAAAATAATAACCAGTGATGTTAGGTTTACTGTTAATATCCGATCATCGATGATGGAATCTCAAAACTGATTCCCTATACTACACTTACATGGCCATACACACACAGATGCTCACATACCATTCGCTTATCAGACAAAAAGACAAACAAGACAGACAGAATAGGAAAGGGTAGAAAAAAGGAAAGAGGAAGGAGAGTAGAGAGGAGGAGGTACTGTTTTCTTCATACACACACACACACACATAAATATTGTATAATGTATTATACATGTAAATAAAGAATATTTAAATCATAACAACAAATCAAGAGTCGTCGGCGGAGTTAGCTTTATGATTAATGATTACAACAAAATAAATATACACGTACAGAGATAATTAAAGCCAGTGAAATAATATTAAGGTTAAGAACTTATAAGTCTAACAAGGGCTTCCATTTTCTCCAACCTAACTCAAATTGCATTTTAATATGATTCTTTTGACTATCATTTATATATTTTTGAACTACAAAATTATCTTTAATTACATTAATGAGAGCATTTATATTCAAAGAGTTACTAATACATCTGGTTTTATATATATAGTGTTTTATAATGATAAGAATTTCATTGTCAACTGAGTTACATTGTTGTGAAACTATTCCAAAAAGAAATGCCTCCTTATTATATGCAAATGGTATTAAAAGTAGATCTAATAAAGTTTCAAATTTCTGAAGAAGCAATGCACAATTGTCTCTATTTCCATATTACATAAAGTACACATAGGGCTAGGGTTTATCTTTATTTTATGAAGAAAAGAATTTGTTACTAAGATCTGATGAATAATTCTGACCTGCAACCATATTAATTTAGGATTTTTGGTGACTGTAAAGGGAAGATTATATACTTTTGACCACTTTTCAAAATCAAAGTTAAACTGCAAATTCCATTTTTTGGTGCCAGTAGGCATAGTCGGTGGAGTTATGATATGCTTGTAGAAATCTTTCACACCTTTTTTATTCTTGAAGAATATTTCTAATATTTGTGGTATGAAAGGATGCGAAAGTCTTTCTGATTTGAACTCGAGATTTCTTAAATAGCGTTTAATTGCAACTATTAATCCATGAAATTCTAGAAAATTAGTGTTAATTCTAAACTTTTGTAAAAACTCTTCAAAAGAAAGAAATGCTAAGTTTTCAGAATTTTTCATCAGATCATTCAATGTCAAGATACCTGCCATAAACCAGTTTGGATAAAAGACAAATTTATTATTAACTTTAATATCATTGTTATACCAAAGGGGTGTTTTGAGAATATAATTTTGTCTATTTAGCGATATATCCTTAGATTTGTTTAGTTTATCCCATGCTTTGAAAACATCTTTCCAGAATTGATTGCGGCATCTTGATCCACATAAATATACATAATCCTTTCCACATTTAAACAACTTATTTAGATCTATTGTTGACTTAAGGATCAGATACCATTTGCCTGATAACATAAATAATTTCCTTATCCAGCCTAATTTTAAAGAATGAATGAAAGAATATAAGTCAATCATATTTAGCCCACCATTATTATTATGTTGAATAATGACATCTGTTTTAATCTTATTGCACTTACCATTCCACAAAAAATCAAATAATAAAGAATTTATTGTAGCAATATATTTTTCTGATGGGTTTGGCAAGGTAATAAATAGATAATTGAGTTGTGAAATCAATTTTGCCAATTGGAGTCAAGCTCCGTCGCTTCCAAGAAGTAAGAAGTGCTTTAAGTTTTACAATTTTTTTGTCAAAATTTAATCTTGGTATTTGATCCAAATCAACCAGAAATATAAATCTATTTTTCCCCCACGGCAGATTCAAATCTGGCCGATATGTTACATCACTCCCTAACCATATAATTTGAGTTTTATTAGTATTAATGTTTAAACCAGAAATCTTTGCATAGTTATCTCACTCTGAGATAGACTCATTAAGCGACCTCTCTGAGCCATCTAATATTAAACCAGTGTCATCTGCATATTGCACATTTAGAATTGGTATATTATCAACATCAATGCCTTTAATAAACTCATTATTTCTAATTCTTGCTGCTAGAACTTCAGCACATAAAATAAAGATATAAGGAGATATTGTGTCACCTTTACGACAACCTCTTTCAATATTAATACGTTTTGAAAGATTCCCAAATTGATGAATAGAAGCATATACATTATTATTAAATAATTTTATCCACTTGCGTATATCTTCCCCAAAGTTAAAATATTTCAAAACTTTATCTATAAACCCCCATGAAACACTATCAAATGCTTTTTCAAAATCTACTAACATTAACATACCTGGAATATGGAGTTCTTCTACATAATGCATTACATCACACACTGTACGGATATTTTCACCTATATACCTACCTGATAAAAACCCAGTCTGATCTTCATTAATAATTTTGCTCAAAACTGTTTTTATTCTTTGTGTGATTACCCCGGAGGCAATTTTATAGGTAATATTCAAAAGTGTTACTGGCCTCCAATTTTTTAAGAAGTGGCGTGGCTTGTCTCCCTTAGGAATACATACGATGACACCATGTCTTTGAGTAACTGAACATTGACCAATATAGATGTGTTAAAAAACACAGACTTCATGATCAACAACGGAAATAACATCCCAAACCATAGAGGGGAAGTTGTAACAGGGTGAAGGCAAACAGAAAAAAAAACCAAAAAACAAAATAGAAAAGTCACACAAAAATACCTTTCGTAGCTAAGCCAGACTTTTGTACAGTTCCAGCTATTCCCGGTATAGCAGTTAATCGGTTGAGGTGTAGAAAGACTTTAAATGCCCTAGCTATTCTTCAGTCATGCTATGGAAATGCTGAAGGAGGACCTGGCGCTAATAGATAATTTGCTTTAGGCGTCTGTATTTACCACAAACACATCAGAAGACGGAGATGAAAAGGAAACCAGATATTATAAATGTCGCAAGTATGCCTAGATGAATAGCAATTAGCCTAAAGGCCATAATTATATTTGTTTACATATATCTCTATGATAACTGCTAACCGTGATGGAGACTGAAGGCCATAATTATATTTGTTTACATATATATCTAAAATAACTGCTAACCGTGATGGAGACTGAAGGCCATAATTATATTTGTTTACATACATATCTATAATAACTGCTCATCGTGATGGAGACTGAAGGCCATAATTATATTTGTTTACAAATATATCTATAATAACTGCTAACCGTGATGGAGACTGAAGGCCATAATTATATTTGTTTACATATATATCTAAAATAACTGATCACCGTGATGGAGACTGATCTATTAAATAAAGGTAGGAAGTACATTAGAGTAACAACAATGTTGAATGAAATATAATTATCAATATTCACCCGCTTGCTATCACATCCGGGACATCAAATACGGTATGAGCTATCTATAGAGCATCGTGTCCACCTTTATGTTACCTCAGGAGATAGATAAACCTTTTTACCCTGAAGAAGTCCACTAATGGGCCAAAGCGGTCGATAGACAACGAATAAATGAAAAATCTGCTCCGATGTGATTGATATTCATGCCTAATTCTTCACTATTGCTTAGTCTCCCTGCATTCTTTCGGGTAGCAAGTTTGAAAGTGAAAGATCCCTAAATCCACCCTAGCGTTAACGAACGGCGTTGTGTCTCCCACTTGGATTTTTTCAGCAATTTGCTGTTGTGTACGTGTAGTTGAATTTGTGGCTTATTTCTAGGATCAATGTAGCATTTTATCGCCTTTTGAAATCAGAGATTGTTGAAACTGAAAACATCTTACTTGATGCTATATGTGTCGTTGTAAACGTGTACACCAGTTACACAAAACAGTTTCATTCACATTGACTCCCATTAACATCGACGTCGAATGAAATTTTGTAGCCTAAATATGTTATCGATAGAATAAAACCAACGATCTGTTGTCCAGTGTCTACTTGAATAATTCCAACGATTAAGTATCAACAAATTGGATTTTTCGTGCAAACCCTACCTCGTCAGCATTGTTCAAAATATACCTGTTTTTCAGAGAAAATCTCTAGCGTACATTTTCTTACGTTTTCATGATGATGTATTGAAATTTGTTTTTATTACCATGGTTTTTTAACGTTTTTAACGGGGCGTATTTTGAAACTACTGTTTATAAAATTCATTTTCGGAGATAGCGTTTTAAAAGCATTCTTTTAAAAGGGCGTGTTTTTAAACGACTTAAAAAGTTACGTTTTAACGATTTTTAAAAATATATTTCAAAGTGTATTCTGTGTTTTTTCCACCGCTTGTTTGATTACAATGTGTGGGTATTTCAATACTTGTTCTTCCCAAGGCAATTTTGTTAACCTGCCCATGAGCCTTTGCGGTCATATGACTATAAAAACGTATATGAAAGAGGTTAAATATACCTCAATTGCTTAACAACTCTACAACTTGCAAGGAAATATTGCCGATTCATAAAACAAAATTCTTGCAATCTTGAAATTTTATTCTTTATACATGCTACTAAACAAATATTATGACTCCAGACCAATTGCTTTTTGAAAGAAATTCTAATATCTCAACACTTTAATTTAGAAACCTTGAGGGTAAGTCAAGGTCAGTCGTTTGGATTAATTTGATAGCACTCCATCCTATTATATCAAAGAAACCAATATCAACAGCCGGAAACTTTTGGTTTTAAAATATTTTACACAAGTTCAATCAAATGAACAATCTTCGTAGGCTTTCATCCCAGCATGCCACAGGCCCAGTATCAGAAACATGGCCTTTTAGCTATTAATGAAATATCGTTGAAAAAGGTTCAAAGTCAACCATATAAACACACTTGGTTACTGTTAGGTATGTAGTACTGTCAGTAGTCAGGACTTGTGTAAGTCTGGTCAGTCAGTATATGTGTACTACGTCACTGTTTTAGGGCAATAAAAGATGGCTGTTGTTACAAACCATGTGCTGTGCGGTTGTGGCTCAAGAAACCCACGTTAACCAGCAAATACATAACATTGGCGACGAGGATGCAGACATCGCCCAGACCACATTTTTATCGATGCATGAACTACCTGTTGTTTCGTTCGGTTTTGTTTATATTTACCTGGCCGCTGTGTAAACATTCAGTGTTTATGTCTCAAAATGGCGGGAATGACTGGGGAAATTGACAGTTTTGACGAATCTGTAGAGTCTTGGCGGTCCTACCAGGAGCGAATGGAACAGTACTTCGCGGCCAGTAAGGTCGGGGACAACAAAAAGGTCCCAGTGTTGTTAAGCATTATAGGGGGGAAGTGTTACACAATTCTAAGAGACTTGGCAGCCCCCAACGTCCCAGGGACGAAAACTTACAAGGAACTCGTTGACATATTGAAAGCACATTACGACCCTAAGCCCCTACAGATTGCGGAGCGTTTCAGATTCCATAAGAGGGATCAGAGAGCGGGCGAAAATGTGAGAGATTTCAACGCGGCAATACGTAAACTAAGCCAAGAGTGTGGTTTCGGTCAGGTTCTAGACGAGGCTCTGAGAGATCGTTTCGTATGCGGGTTTCGAAGTGAAAATGTATAGAAAGGACTTTTATCTCAAGACGGGCTGACCTATAAAACCGTATTGGATTTGGCTATAGCGATTGAAACGGCCAGGAAAGACGCCATTGAGCTCCAGAAGCAACACCAGCCGGCAGTACACAAGGTTAGTAACTACAAACGACAAAATCCAAGTAATGGAAGTACTGCACGAAAATCACAAGGTCAAGGTAATCCTACACAGAAGGTCAAATAGAAATGTTACAGGTGTACAGGAACAAATCACAAGGCCAATGAGTGCAAGTTTAAGGACGCAACATGTCATCACTGCAATAAAAACGGACAAATACAAAAGGCCTGTCTAGGAAAGAGGCGTGACAAAAATGGTCTACATTATGTCAAAGATGATGACGATGAGAACTTTGCATTATTAAACTCTGTAAACTCGCCTGGGAAAACCGGAATTATTTGGCTTCATCCAGAAGTAGATGGCAAAACATTATCTATGGAACTTGGTACTGGTTCGGCGATATTAGTGATAAGCAGAGCAACGTATGACAGATATTTCGCTGGTGCAACGCTACGCAAGTCAACCCTCCAACTAAAGACCTACTCTGGGGAGAAGCTTATTCCGGAAGGAATGACTGACGTCTCAGTAACCCTAAATGGACGAGAAAACCTGGACCTGTTTGTGGTGAAGAACGGTGGACCTCCACTGTTTGGGCGTAGTTGGTTGCGCGTTATTAAACTTGATTGGACCATGATTAAGTCTCTTAAAGGGAAAGAGCTCGATCCAGGGCGTCCTCAGGGACCAGAGGCAACAGACGTTGATTTGAAGTCCAAATTGCAGGCGAGGTTCCCAGTTGTTTTTAAGGATGAACTGGGTACACTTAAGGACGACGCTAACCCACGGTTCATAAAGGCACGGCCTATACCTTATGCCCTCAAGGAAAAGGTGGAACGAGAGCTTGATCGACTAGTTAATGAGGGTATCACTGAAAGAGTTGAACATAGTGAATGGGCAACGCCTATCGTGCCAATACCGAAGAAAGATGGTTCGGTTAGAATATGTGGAGACTTCAAAGTTATAGTAAACCAATTACTAGAGGTCGATACATACCCTTTTTCCAAGATAGAGGACATTTTTGCTACATTAGCAGGAGGGAAGTGATTTTCAAAGTTAGACCTGCTTAACGCATACTTACAAATGGAAGTGCGCCCAGAAGACCGCCAGTATTTGACGATAAATACACATCGCGGGCTGTATCGCTACAAAAGGTTGGCATTCAGAATCTCATCGCCGCCAGCAATATGGCAAAGAACGATGGAGCAAGTGCTACAAAACTTATCTGAGTGCAATGTCTGTTGGATGACATGATCATAACCGGCAAAACTACAGATCAGCACGTGTCAAACATTGAAAAGGTCTTGCACCGACTACAGGAATATGGATTGAGGCTTTATGGGGGAAAATGTGAGTTCTTCCGGAAAAAAGGTGGAATTCTGTGGTCACATCATTGACGAAGAGGGCCTACATAAGGCTCGGGAGAAGGTTGCTGCCATTGTTAACGCACCATCACCAGAGAATATTTCCCAGTTTAGAGCCTTTCTCGGGCTTATCAACTACTATAGCCGCTTCGTTAAGAACTTAGCAGTCGGTCAAACGTCCTATCGCGTCCGAGCAAGTTCTGACCCATTATGACTCTAGTAAAACGGTGAAGCTTGCTACGCATTGCTCCTCTCCGGATTTCAGTACGACATCGTGTACAAGAGCTTGTCACACCACTGTAACGCGAATGGGTTGTCGCGTCTTCCTCTTCCAAACACAGAACACATGGAGGAGATGGATAGTACTTGCGCCTACATGACAGCAAAAATGGGGACATTACCAGTGACCACTAAGGCTATACAGGACGCGACTCGGAAGGACCCTGTACTGTCCAAGGTCTATTCTGCAACCATGAATGAATGGGCCCCTGTGGACAAGCCGCTTGGGGCATACTATAACAGGTCAAAAGAACTGTCCTTACATCAAGGGTGTATTACGTGGGGGATCAGAGTTGTAATCCCTGAAAAACTCCAGAGTAAGGTACTTGGAGAAATCCTTGAAATCGGCAAAGAACGTGACGGATTTTATTGCTACAAAACTCAGCAAATTCCTGATGGCGTACAGGACCATATCGCAGGAGACGACGAAGGAAACGCCATCAGTATTGTTCCACGTATTGTTTAGCGCGGGAGAACCTGTGTCCGTACGAGACTACCGACAGGACCACAAGAAATGGATCCCAGCAACAATCTCAGAGAAAACAGGACCATTGTCCTACAAGGTAGAGGTCGCACCGGGAGTACTATGGAGACGACATACTGATCAAATAAGTCGGGCAGAGAGCGCAAAGGGGAACATGGGGGCCTCTGCGGATCACGCTAATGTGGACATTACACCGAACTCTACATCTACATTTAACGAGACCACCACGACATCTGGGACGGATGTACCTGGAGGGACTCCATCCAAACAAAGTGTCGGGAAGTCAACATCCAGGGCTAAGCGTCAAGAGACTATACCCACCAGAACACTTCCTGCTAGATTTAATCGCGGGTGCGCGCCAAATCGTTTGGATTTGTAAATGGACTGATCAGTTTTCCTTTATAGTTTAGTTCTAGTCACATTGGTACACTGTGTCCGGAGGCATAATAATCCTCGTGCAACCCATAGACCCCAGGGCTCTGTATTAGTTAATGTTATAGTTAAGGTTGTTTTAGTTTTGATAGCTCTAGTTAGGCCATGACGTACCTATTACCCCTCAGTATTTTGATTACGAGTGAACATTCCAAATGAACAGACAGCAAGGTGTAAAGTGTCAGTAATTGCTAAAATCTTGTTCTCACAGATTTGAGGGGAGGGATGTTAGGTATGTAGTACTGTCAGTAGTCAGGACTTGTGTAAGTCTGGTCAGTCAGTATATGTGTACTACGTCACTGTTTTGGGGCAATAAAAGATGGCTGTTGTTACAAACCATGTGCTGTTCGGTTGTGGCTCAAGAAACCATCGTTAACCAGCAAATACATAACAGTTACCTGTCATCCCAGCATGCTATGGGCCTAATATCAATAGCCTGTATTTCTGTTATTGAGAAGTCGTTGGAATGGAAAGTGTTCGCACGGCTGACGGCGCACGACGACGTACGAAAATAACGATGAATATAGGTCATCCTGACATCCTCAAAAAGTCGAGTACCAGGTTTGTATGGGACAGAAAAGAGGACAGCTTTCTGACATCCTTCAGGTTATTCCGACTAATGGTGACTAAAACGGAAATTGTGACCAATGTGTTGATGTTTGTCTAGTAGTAGTACCCATTCAAACTATTTTAAGCGAAAACAATTATCGGTTACACAAGTCGAAGATGCAGAAAGGAGGTGTTTGAAACAGGGAAGTCGTGGCGGTAATTTTGGCGTGTGGTATATTCAACATTTACGTGTATGGCAACAACGTTGAACTAATAACAGATCACAAGTCAATTGGGAACCTTCACTTTTGCAAATTCCAAACATGATGTGCTGGTCGAACGGTTGATTTTAGGCTGATGCACTTTCTGTATTAAATGTCAATTCGGTTAACTTGAATATTGCAGACGTAATTGTCCCGCCATATCTGAAGGCATAACTTGAAGTCACGTCTTATCTTCAGAACAAATTAAATCATGTGTTGCATAGGCAATACTTAAACGCAATGCGACAACATAACAAATTTGACCATTAAATTATTTTTTCCCCTTTTTATTGTAAGTATGAAAATAAGTGTTATCACAAAATTGGTGGCAGCGGTGGAATAAACCAGCGTGTGGGTTTTTGGTTTTGAATACATCCGTTTTCTATATTATAATAATTTGATAGGAATTTGCTAGACATGCATTCCCTGGTGGACATTCCTTCTATTTCTACCGCTATAGTTGAGAGAAGCTGCCAATTATACAGAAGAGATGAACCCTATTGTGTATTGAGGCTGAGAGAGAGGCTGATGAAAGGGCTGAGGAGCACAAACCGCAAGATGGAGTTCGACAGGTATTTCCAATGATGCTAGCGGTTCTAGGAGCTCCTCAGTTGCGCCGAAGGGACCGAAATTACCCGCTATTGAAGAGGGAAAGGACGGAATGGATGCATATATTCAGCGCTTTGAAGTGTATGCCACTGCTCAGAAATGGAATAGGGACCAGTGGGGGACCAACGTAAGTGCCTCGTTGAAGGGGAAAGCATTGGACTTGTTTTCATGGTTACCGGTGTCCCAAGCCTTGAACTTCGATGATCTGAGGAAGGTTATGTTACAACGTTTCCGGAAGAGTTTTAGGAAATGTGACCAGAGGGAGACGAGACCTTTGCCCAGTTTGCTAAGCGTTTAGAGGGTTATCTGGACAGATCGAAGGCGATGGCTAGGACTGCGAAAACATATGACGGCTTGAAGGACTTGATGATAAGGGACCAGTTTATTAGTGGGTGTAACCAGGACTTGTCTTTATTCCTCAAAGAGAGATCTCTATCATCGGTAGGGAATATGGCAAAGTTAGCTAATCAGTATGTGGAAGCCAGAGGTGCGCCAGCCAGTTCCTTGTCATCCAAGTGTGCAAAGACGACCAGCGGTGGAAAGACAGCTGTTGGAAGTGGAGGAGGTACCACAGACTGTCGTAACAAGAAATCGGGAGGTAAAGTGGCTTCTGTTGCAGAAGCTAACGTCGGCGACGGTAAGCAGCGGCATTCCAGAAGGGGCAAGAGGAAATATGTACAGAAGAAGGGGAGTAGAGACTCAGATGAGCAAGAGGAGAAGAATGATACGGAACTTAGTGTGCCATGTTATATAGTGTTCAATGGAGATGTCAGTAGTGACAGGACGTATCGGAGTACGACTTGTCAAGGTACTGAAGGACACCGGGTGTAGTGGTGTTGTGGTTCGGCGAAGTTAAGAGGAACCTGTGCAGATAACAAACCGAACAAGGACTTGCACTTTGGCTGATGGGTCGAAACTGGTTGTGCCAATTGCAGAACTAGGGGTAGATACGCCATACCTGAAAGGTACTATAGAAGCATGGGTACTCCACACGCCGTTACACGACTTGATCGTAGGAAACGTCGTCGGCGCCAGACCACCGGATCAGCCTGATGAGAGTTGGACGGAGGAACAGACTACCCTACAAGCGGTTGAGACCAGACACCAGAAGAAGACGAAAGGGAATTACAGACCACTGAAGGTTCCAGAAATGCTGAGAGACTTAGGAAGCGTAAATGAATTGAAGTCGAAACAGAAGAGTGATAAGACTTTGGCGAAGTTAAGGAAACTGGCACAGAAGTCAGAGGTTTGTGATCGAGGGGATGGAGGACACTCGAAGATATACTACCACAAGGGACTCTTACACAGGAAGTTCTACAGCCCAAGAACAGCGAATGGAAAGAGTTTCCGTCAAATGGTGGTACCGGAAAAGTTTAGACAGACTGTTTTGCAGTTAGCTCACGAGTCTATCATGGCAGGACATCTTGCAGCTAAGCGGACATCGGGCCGAGTTTTATCAGAATTGTATTGGCCAGGAGTCCAGGCAGACGTCGTACGCTTTTGTAGATCATGTGATGCATGTCAGAGGTCATTTCCCAAGAGAAGAGTAGCAGCAGCGCCTTATCACCCAATGTGCAATGGGTTGGTTGAGAGGTTCAATGGCACGTCAAAGCTGATGTTAAGGCGCATGAGTAGTAAGACCTGAGGACTGGGATCGTTTCATCAACGCATTGCTGTTTGCATACAGAGAGGTGCCTCACGAAAGCCTTGGGTTTTCCCCATTTGAGATGTTATATGGGCGAACAGTTCGGGGACCTATGATGATCTTACGAGAGCCGTGGAGTAAGGATTTCCCAGATGATGACGTTAAGACGACATACTTATACGTCATGGATTAACGGGAGAAGCTGGAGAAGACCTGTGAGATTGCCATGGACAATCTTCGAGAGGCGAGACAAGACAGAGGAAGCAGTTCAACAAATGGGCTAAGCAACGAGATTTAAATCCAGGAGATAAGGTGCTGGTACTACTGCCTAACAAGGCAAACAAGTTAATACTTCAGTGGAGAGGGCCTTATGATGTTGTTGAGAAGGTGGGACCTACCGATTATAGAGTCAACCGGGATGGCAAGGTAAAGGTTCTTCATATAAATTTGTTGAGGAAGTACGTGGAACCAAAACAAGGAAGTGACTTAGGGGGATTGTTAGCTTGCGTGATGACAGCTGTGTTAGACGAGAGTGACCAGGGAGATGACGGTGATATTAACAGGAACTTGGAAGCTTTACCAGGTGATAGGGGAAAGGAAACTCTTGATGATGTTGGCGTGTGTCAGGATATCACAGAAGATCACGGAAGAGATGTGCGAAGCCTCATGGAGAAGTTTGAGGACGTACTGACAGATGTTCCAGGGATCACCAACCTGATTGATCGTGCGATCCATACCATCCAGTACGGATGAAATCGTACTCTTTACCCTACACTACATCAACGAAGAAGTTGGAAAGATGCTAGAAATGAATGTCATAGAGCCTTCAACTTCACTTTATTCATCACCAGTAATGATGGTAAAGAAGAAGGACGGATCGAATAGGTTCTGTGTTCTGTATCGATTTCCGTGGACTCAACCGTGTTACCATATTTGATGCGGAACCAATGCCTAACACAGAGAACATTTTCGCGCGTCTTGGGAACGCCAAATACTTCTTAATTGGACCACAGTAAAGGTTATTGGCAAGTTCCACTTGCTGATGAAGCGGTTATTCCAGTTCCGTGTGATGCCCTTTGGACTCGTCAACGCCCCGGCAACATTTAGTCGTTAAATGAGGAAACTTCTTCGTGGAATGGAACATCTAGACAACTTCATTGATGATATCATCATATACATCGATACCTGGAGGGAACACCTGGAAGTTTTGAGCGAGCTATTTTCACGTTTGAGGAATGCTATACTTACAGCGAGACCGACCAAGTGTTCTATTGCATTTGGAAGTCTTTCGTGTTTGGGACACATTCTGGGAGCGAGGATACTTCAACTGGAGGACGACAAAGTAGAGGCAATCGCTAACGCACCAAGTCCGTTCATTCCTTGGGTTGGCAGGTTTCTATCGCCGGTTCATCCTCAACTTTGCCGCTATTGCAGTGCCGCTTACAGACCTTACGCATAAGGGTTTACCAAACAAAGTGGAATGGCTGGACAGTCATGAGCGTGCTTACAACACTCTGAGGAAACTCCTGACGGAAAAGCCAGTTTTGAAGCTGCCAGATTTGGAGCAGGACTTTATCTTGAGAACTGATGCGTCCGACAGCGGGTTAGGAGACGTGTTATTACAGGAGGAAGACGGTCCGAAGTGGCCTATTGCGAACGCCAGTCGGAATCGTCTTCCCCGGGAACAGAACTACGCAGTCATTGAGAAGGAGTGTCTTGGAATCGTATGGGGAAAACAGAAGTTCGAGTCGTACATTTACAGAAGAAAATTTCTGCTCGAGACTGATCACCAGCCACCTGAACAAGTCTAAGACAGCCAATGCGAGACTTATGAGGTGGGCACTACTACTCCAGCCATATAGGTTTCACCATTCGTGCCATCAAAGGTGCGGATAATGTGGGAGCGGATTACTTGAGCAGGATATAGTGACTTCAAACCATTTTTTCCCGGAACCCGCGGACGTTGTCATGATCGCATGTACTCAATATATTTTTCATATGATGTTTTTCGTGTTTAGTTGTTTATTGTCGTGTACGAGTATTTTTATGGCATGTATGGAAGTACGGCGTGAGCGGAAGTACGGGTGCACGTGCGGAATGTTGTTTTTAGTTACGTGACTACAGGTAGTGTATGCCTAGAGTAATAGCTGTTTTGTGAACGCCTGTGGCCGTGTCTCGGTTATTAACATGGAAACAGGCTCGGAAATCAGTAAGTTATTAATGTTTTAGTATTCTGGTTACTTCTCTAGTTTCTTACTTTGAATGTCTTTTTCCGGGTAAGTGTCTTTTAGCATGTATTTGACGTGTGGTCCAATCATGTGTAACCATTGTTTACATCTATATTTGTGTTGTTTAAATGTAGGTTATAAATAATTATGTGGTTATTGCTATGTTATGGAGTTAGTTATAGTGTGTATAGAGTTCTTATGTTGAAATATAAATTATTCGAAGTTATGATAGTTGCAGGTAAATTAGTTTGGTGAATTTCAGCTTTGTAAAAATGTACGGAAGCCCTTTCAGGACATAACTAAACTATTGTGTACATGGATGATAGTGTTAGGAATGGAACGACACGAGTTTATGTTAGTATTTTGTACATCTAATTATTAATATTTGGGCACGTATAAGTAGTTAATTAGGGTATTTATTCTATTACTATCAGAGTTAGGATATTAATGTATATTAATTATTGTTTGCCACGGTTTGTCAGGTGAGAACTTGTCTTGTTTGTTTGTTTAAGCTCTCTATGACGGAATTTAGTCCCTGAGCCAATAGCTACACGACGGCTTCGGCGTCAGGACTTGATAAAGATAGAGTCAGTCTCAGGAAGTTCCGTTGGTGTGACAGGCGAGTCAGCGTGCTAAGTGAAGGAGCGGGCGGTAACACTACGCCTACATGTGGTCGACGTCTGGTATTATAGACGCACTGGTGAGATAATCAGCTATTGCCGAGCTGCGCTAGATTATTTGCGCTAGCAGCTATTGTTCTATACTGTACCTGCGGGAAAGTATGTTTGTTGATATTGCTGTACCCGACATTCTTGCGGAACGCTTGTCCGTGTGCCTGGATTGCGGTTCAGGTGATTGACCTTATTGATGTTTGTCGTGTAGGAAACTTGTGGCTGTCGTGCCGTGTGGATAAAGAACTATGAACTTTGAACTTTCGCGTTGGAGTGAGTGTGAATGTGTCTTAGTGCGATATTTATATTTATCAGTATATAATATTTGTAGTAAATAGTTTCATGTAAAACCGTTTGTTGTCTTCAATCCAAAACACCCTACTCGACCGCTTGTCCTACGTTACAAAATATTGTTATCATACAGTTCAATTTCCTTCTCGAAACCGATCACCTCTTGAAAGCGAACGAAACAACGATGTAAGGAATTGTTTTTTGATCATAGAATAAAGCAATCCCTTCGAATTCATAACCAGTTTTGTATCCGGAACATTTAAAATAGACCAAAATGACTTCTGTAAACCGGCCTTACTTCAGCGAACGATGATGCGAAATCCGATCCACCGACCGTCAAAATAACGCCGGTGCCCAAAGTGTTGTCTTTTACATTGTGTCTCCTAATTCGGATCGATTACCTATTGTGTAAAAGTGTCCAAAATGTCCCCGCCAGTTGCTAAACGGAGATTCTACTGAGACCTTCCAAAAAACACTTCAGTGAGTAGTATGGTGTTGGAAAATGCAGTGTCGGTCATTTTAAAACGGAAATACATCATTGTAAAGAATACAGACGGAAACTGTAATGGGAACAAAGCCTGGATGGCTACATCTTATAGGATTGAATCAAAAGTGTAGACAAACGATTGAGGCGAGAAAACGGACAGTTCTCATCTTCCTCGACTACGTTACACTTAAATATTTTCTCGCCAACTGTATATCGCATCTGTAGCCTCTGGACCAAGGAATCATCCGTGTTTTCAAATCTCGCTACTAATCATAGATAATGAAGAGTTTAGTGTGCCAACAACGACGTCGACCAAGTATAGCTGACGACGAGTAATAGGACGAATCTGCTACTTCATTCTTAACTTAAAGTTCAGATCTTTCTCGACGACTGTGACAGTATGCTGTGGTAAAAGATGATCGATTTCTTAACACATCACAGGATCTGTATACTAAGTGAGGATATTATGGCTCGACAGTAGTGTAATTAGAAGCAATCGACGTTGAACATGCTTTAAGTTAGGCATTATTTTGTTATGACTTTGTTATGAAGTTATCGCTTGAATTTTGCATGCAAATTGCTAGATTGAATTTATTTGAATGGAGTGAAAAAACCTTTCGTGTCTATTGATTGTGAAACCGACTGAAACAGTCTTGATTTTATCAACATTGCGTACCCAGTAAATGTGAAGTTGAAATGTGATGTCCACTGTTATAGTATTCACAATGTTTTTACAATAAAATTACGCATGTATTATCCTTTATGCGGCACCATTAGCACAGAGGTATATATATAGCGACATGCTGGATGTAGGTCATTCCCAACAGTGACAGCATTGTGAAGTAAAACAACAAACAACGTGCACTTACAATCAGCATCAAAACTAAGTTTATAACCTCTACATGACAGTCATCGATCCTACGATATTGATTACTTAACATGAACCACTAACCATACAAAACCCGTGTTATAATGAGTATACATACACATAACATAATTTTTTTAAAAAAACGTCATCCAATCAATGATCTCCAGATCCTATATTGACAATTTTGTATATCTTTATTATCAATTCAAACAATTCTAAGTAAAAAAAAACTGTATTCATCACTGCATCACTGTCAGATATCACATTCAAAACTTTCCAGTGCGTATATTTATTTACATATAGAATTTAAGGTTGCATTTTGTTCCACAATTATTTAAACAAACAACGGGTTATTTCCCGATTCGTAATATGATTGTAACAGATGACGTTATATAACTGGCCACTGAGATATAAATATAATAGGATTGGAAGGGAAACATTCCCTGCCGTTCTTTTTGTCCACGGCAGATAATTGTTTGCTACAATATATCTCGTATGCAAAAATGAATTTAAGTGTCTCAATTGTGCATTATTTCATGTCTTAAACGACAGTAAATATTGTCGTTCATCTCATGGGTTTTTGAGGTTCAATCATACAGCTCTTTACAAGTGGTTTCCTTTCAATACCGTCTTATGTATAAAACTTACAGATCACCATTTTACTAATATCGTACTAACCAATTTCGTGTATTTCAGTGAGCTCAAATATGTTCAGATTTTAAAGTCTTTATTATATACCTCCTTTTGGCAAACTACTACCTTAACACTACATATTTTAAGCTGTTTTATCTTGTATACTAATTCAGTTTATCAGATAATGAAGATTAAAAAAGGCAAACTGATACTTTATTTTTAATATATGTATTATGTTAGGTAGGGAATGACCCCATTTTTGTTCCAGATCAAGTAGTTGAAGGACATTGGATTGTGTTCCAGATCAAGTGGGTGAAGGGCCTTGGGTTGTGCAAACTGAAAAAGGCGCCAAAGATGGTAAAGGATTTGCTGTCAAATTACTTCACCAAGGAGTACCTAACAGTCACGATGGTACAGATATTCTTCGTATCAATTATGTAAAAGAAACACGCATTTTTCAATTAATCTGACACATATGTGACATTCAGTTACTGCACTTGCTTTTCATTAAAAAATGTAGAGTATGCAAATAACATAACAAAACCACATCGAATCTTGGAGTCATCCTCTAATGATACAGTGAACAGGATATGTTGTGTCTTAACTAAAAAATGACATAATCACAGTGTTGAGAACATGAGATACAGCAACGGATCCAGCAAGCATTCCAAGCAAACCAATTTATTTTACAAATTTCTATTAAAATGACATAACATCGCTTCTAATATACACGATTCTAGGTACTAGCCTTGTAGTCAAAGTGATTTAAGATTTAAATATCCATAAGAAGTGCTGAAGAACAAACTTTGGCAATATCCATGAACGGAAGAAGGGTTTGAGGGGAATGCATTTTCCAATTGAGCCCAGTCCCTTCCGCCCCAGAGACATGGATGCACCATTAACAAGGCACTAATTTGCTTTTACCCAAGAATACTTCAGACTTAAGCGTTCCTTAATAAATTATTCGTGTTGTCCATGACTCGAATATTTCAACATTTTTTATGTATGAGTTATTGCTTAGTTAAGATAACCTCAGCTATACATTCTTACATTCAATTTAATTGTGTGTTAATTGTAAACTGTCATTAAGTTTGAATGATCTCACGTATATTCAGTCAATGCATGACGAATTCAGCTCATACAAGTTTTCGGCAATTTTCATCACATGTTGTGCGTCTTCAAAACAGGCAAGCAAAAATGAAGTTGGTGTATATCGTTCCACAGAAAATATCAAAACTCCTGTTCAACAGTCTGAATATCATGGTCAATATATCCCTTTTGACAATCTTCGTTCGTATGCTACAATAAAACCAGACATTTTATTTTATTTGTATTTCTTTTAACGTCTTTAATAACTAACGCGTATATCAGAAAATCTTTTTTATAAAGCATTTACCACAATATCTCTTACTTTGTTGTATAGTTAAGACATGTTTTCGGTTCTATGTAAACAAGACTTTATACTACTGATGATTTGATAAACATATACCAATTTGTTGAGAGGTTCTCTTGCCAGGCTAATACATTGATTTAGGACAGAATTGCGGGCGGCATCAGAACAAAACTATCATTTGCAACAAGAAGCGTTACTTGCCTGTTTCCTAGACATGTAATTCATCGTATACTGCCCTGGATGATCTATCTTGTAACATCTCGTATGATCTAAAACATCATAAAAGTGCTTAAAATAGACCTCTCGTTCTCATCCCCTACATGACCATACAGTGAAATATTCGCCAAACTACGTTTGCTCTGCCATCAAAAATGCCTTGGCACAACGTTAAATTCGCCATAGAGTATAATGTAAATTGCAGTTTGTTAGTAAAACTTTTAAGTTTTGATTTGTATTTTCGCCCTATTGACGTAAATGGGTAAATTGGCAAAAGCTAAACTGCGATCCCCTGATTATAGTATTGACTGTCTATTACAGGGACAGATCCATCTAGTATACATGACCTTGTTCAAAATATCTCTTACGATTGATAATTCAATATCCTTGTGTATGCATTATCACCATGAAAAAATATATCTTTCGATTAACCCTTATTAGGACGTGAAACATATACATCCCGATACCCCTTTAATGTCCCACTTAATTCTTAAAGTCGATTTTAAAGACGATATCGTATTTTCTTGTTATTTCCCCTGATTAACCCCTGTAGGACGTGAAATAGTATACATCCGATACTCCTTTGGTTGTCCTACTTAATTCTTAAAGTCGATTTTAAAGACGATATCGTATTTTCTTGTTATTTCCCCTGATTAACCCCTGTAGGACGTGAAATAGTATACATCCGATACTCCTTTGGTTGTCCTACTTAATTCTTAAAGTCGATTTTAAAGACGATATCGTATTTTCTTGTTACTTCCTCTTATTAATCCCCGTAGGACGTGAAGTAGTATACATCCCGATAAATGTTTGGTTGTCCCACTTAACGTTGATTTTAATGTCGATTTTAAGCACGATATCGTATTTTCCTGTTATTTCCAAGTTCAATTGCTTTGATAGTCACTATGATGTTGACAACTGGTTCGGAATAAGCTTGTTAGTTTTCAATAATTTTATAATATTCTACTGTTTAATTTGAAACCAATAAGATAAAAGTCAAGAAATTGCTACTATAATTCTTAAATCGCTTTTGTATTAATTTGGCAGCAAGCAACAATAAATGTTTGTTTTAGTTCTTAGATTTAGTGTATTAAAAGGCATGTTTGACTTACTGTTCTGCAGGACTATCTCCACTTACAGATCCTGCAAAAAAAGATTTATTTACAAATATATGATTTCATGTCGGAAATTATCAAACCGGACCTTTGACTCGGTATTGTGTATCAAATATCAATGGCAACGCACGAAATACAAAACATGGTAGATTTCGCCAAAACACAAAGCAGTTATTGTATATGGTAAATGAGAATGCTGTAGGATTTTGAACAACGAACTAAGATGGGAAGCTGATCCGAACTTACTTGTAGAACGCCGTTCTAGAACGTCATACACAGATGGCCCAGCGACGGCAGACGATTCTAGCTGTTGATAATCTGACCTGTAAAATGCGTGCAAATTTGGTATTTTAAGTAAATCATATACCTTCCGATGGATTAATCACACTTAGTACGTCGACTGCATAAGCCCATAACTGATCCGTCACCATTTTATTATTATACAAATATCAGGGGAAATAATTTCCATCGAATGACAATAGCTAATATACGAAATTTATGAATGGATGATTCGTATCTCAGAATGTTACTTCTTTATTATTGGCATGAGTCGCTTTGAATTGTTCACAAATCCTTTTAGATGATAAATCTAATTGACGTTATTGCCTTCACCAAAACCTTCACGACGCTAATTTTTGTGATAATGTGCCTTTATGTCATTACGATACAGATAACTTTATAATTAAAAGATACAGAAATTACATGCAACATACTACACTTACTCTCGTCTTTCTCTTGTATTTTCTGCTGCAATGTAAAACAACGCAAATCTGAGAAAAGCGAAGGCAGCGACAAAAATGATTTTTTACAAAAACACATTTGTTAACAAAGAAAAATATGTTTGACGTCCTATCATCATCTAACGTCATTTAAGAATGGTATCCTTATATATGCAAGGAAAGCGCATGTCATTAGAATGCTGCGATATGTTGGGTCTCAAGTCGCTAAATCAAATGCTGAGGTTTAGAAAGGAGTGGTAACTACCATCTTCAGATTTGGTTTTGCTATCCGAGGGGACTGAACCGAAAGCTTAAATAAAACTGAGGCAGTGTCACGACAAACATTAAGACTGATTTTAGAGGAAATATGAAGATACCAATGTTAGTCGTAATCTTGCTTATTTGAACCTTTCTACTTATTACTTGTCTCTTAAATTAAATACGAAAACCGTAATGAGCAGTACTCCAGGAAAAACAACATCCGGATAAGAGGGCTCTCAGAATGTAAAGGTGAAAACCTGAGAGAGGAGTTACCAAGGAAAATCCTGGAAGTGACCGGTGTGAAATTAAATGGTTATTATGACATCGTTGCAGTACATCGTATTCCCAGTGGATCAAGGTCACCTCGACCAATCATTGTGAAGTTGTTAAACAGTGACATTAAGAACCTTGTGACAAAAAACAAACAGTCATTACGTAAAGCTTGACTATACATAGCTGAGGACATTACCAGCGAAAATTTTCTACTCATGGACAAAGTACGGGCTTGTGACAAAATTGAGTACAGCTGGTATTATAACTGTAATATGTATGGTCTCTGTGTTGAAACAAAACAACGAGTGAAATTCAGTTTGTTTGATGACATTGACTGCATTGTGAATGAACACATCCAGAGTGTTAATATGAATACAAATACATACGTGGGACAAAAAATAACACAAAAGTAATGGAGTATTTGTATATTTGTATGTGTGGTGTAGCAATGTATGAGACTGACCTTTGAACTGTCTTTTGAGTCTCTTACATGATACACGGATTGTCTTTTCTGTTGAGAGAGGTAAGTCAATGATCAAATCACTGTTTGTTAACATGCACTTTGTTCAAGTGATTTTTTTCTGTTTTTTTTTTTTTTTTTTTGTTTTTTTTTTGTTGTACATATGAAATTATTTTTTGTCAAAATTTGCAAGAATTTATGTTGTAATACAGTTGCTGAGTGCACATGACCAAATATCAAGTTTCAGTTTAAAATTATATGACACTCATATCAAGTAGATCAAATATTGCAGATTCTTCATAAGATCCATTGTTTTCAGTGTGATTCCATTTCTTTTTCCATGTAGTAATAAGAAGTCGTGATCATAACATTAAATTATTTATACTAGATGTTTTACCAACATTTGCAATTTGATATCGTAATTCTTGCTACATTTCTACCACTGACAGGGAAACAAATGCAAAACCTCAATAATCTCAAACTGTAAAAAAAAAAATAAATAAATGAAAATAAAAATAAAAATGTATAGTATACTATATATAAAATTATGTATATCAAGCAGTTTAACTATATAAAAAAATTTTTTTTTATATATTTACCTATCCTATGAATGTTTGTCAAAAAAAAAAATAGAAAGTTTTTCCATAATGTTATTTTTATGGATAACACATGTTGTACAACCATGCAGTATTATAAGATAATGAAACAGTAAGATGGTACTATAAACATGTGTTTGTTAATCATGAGTACCATTGATAAGACAGTGATTATGAGTAAATTCTGTTTTATATTCAATGTAATTATATATGTTCGAGTGATATATGTTTCAGTAATACAATAAAGATTTTGAACCCCAGTATGAATGTATCTGTAACCTCGATACCTACATGTAGCATGGATGACTGGCCTGTGGTTGTGTATCTGGTATCAGTATTTATTGTTGATGATGTGCCTTTTCAATAATATAAACATTATCATAGTATTCTGATTTTCTAAGTCATTATTATATATTGGATAATCTCAATCTTGATGATAATTTATTTTGTACTGAAGATATTATTGTCCAAACATGTATCTATTTTCACTATTCATATGGAGTCACAATATTTTAATTAGCCTATACTACTAATTGTATAAAAATGGATTTTCAATCTTCTGATACTTATCTGAATCCAATTCTCTTCCATTCAGCCCTACGGCTTACTAGTTAAATAATATGCACTTGTCAACCTGTTGGGTGCGCGACACTGAAGTTCAAAGTTGAAAATTATCTTATCGATATTGCATTGCACGTGCCTGACCCATGTGAGAGGTCACCATATAAAAAGACATAACCAAGCCTCGACACACGCTTTTTTGTCAGTCAGGGTGCGTGACAGACATTAAGCCAGAAGGGAAGGCTATCTTGCGGGTCTCGCGTCCGCGATTTGCATTTGCTTGGTAAAGTTTCAGCCATTTGAACTTATTTTTATTGATTCCTTTCCTTCGCTCCGCGAATTTCATTTGTTTACATTTGGTTATCAGCTGTACGGTTATGCGTCGTAAGCAGGCTCGCGGTAAACGGTTGCCTTTGTCGGTGACTTTCGATAATTGTGAGTCTAACGATGACCTCTCTCTCCATCCCGGAGAGACGGAGGCAGAGGGGTGTGATGATTTCTTTCCGGGACCCCTTCCCGATTTGAGTTCGGGTCTAAGCGACTCTGTCGCTTGTGCAAGTGATAAGGACTCTGCACAGCCGCAGTCACCGAACGTTGTTCGGAATGACAAATATGGCGGCGTCGGAGGCGATGCCCCGACTGTTCCTTTGCCCCGTGGGGGTAAGAAACGTCCCGTCTGCACTGAGGCTGCCGCTGGTAGCGAGTTTCAACTCATGGCGAAACGTATGAGGGCTCTGGAGGAGCAGTTAGCAGACGTTAAGCGGGACCGGGCGAGTTCCCGTACAGGAAACCAAACGGCTGGTGGGTATGGCAATGATTATGTTGTTGACAGTTTTGACTCAGATTTTTTTAGTATGACGGACCCGTTGGGTCTTCAAGATACAGAACAATCTTCCATTGAGTTAGATGATATATATTCTGATATTTTACCCACAGAGGAAGGTCATATGGAGGACTTGTTCGCCATCCCTGACTATGTATATGGTGATGTAAAGTTGGGCCCTAGTGTTCACGAGGGACTTGCCAAACTTGTAAATACTGCTTGTAGGAAAACGTCGGACGTTTCTAAAATGGCAGAAAAATACCCTGTACCAGCAAATTGTGCCGCTATGACCGTCCCACGATGTAACCCTGAGATTTGGGGTAAACTTGGTAAGCCTTTACAGGCAAGAGATTTTCAACTTAAAGAGGCCCAGAAGTCGGTGTCTGACGGTATGGTACCTGTGATGAGGCTGACTGAGGCTCTTGTGAGTCATCCAGACTTTCGAGAGAAGTTCAGGCCTCTGTGTATTGATGCTCTGTCCATGCTAGGGAATGCAGTACATACATTGTCTGTGAAACGTAGGTTTCTTATGAGACAAGCCCTCCCGCCATCATATCATGCCTTATGTGGGAAAAACATGCCAATAACTTCAAATCTATTTGGGGATGATCTTGCAAGGAAGGTGAGAGACATTTTTGAGGCTAATAAGGCTTTCAATGTTTTGTCTTCACGAAAACAGGTACAGCGAGGAGGTTGGAGTGGCGGCCAGAGAGGGCGAGGGGGCTATAGCCAGTACAGAAGCTCAGCAAGGCCTTTTTTACGGTCGGGCCAGCGGGGCCGGGGACAACGGCGACCCGCATACATGCAGCAAAGTCAAAGCCAGAGCCAGACACAGAAAAAAGAATAGCCCCTAAGGTGAGTGTTCCATCTGGTAGAATCGGAGAGCGTTTAGAATTTTGGAAATCATTGACTGATGATGAATGGATTTTGGATACTGTGCGTGGTCTTACACTTGAGTTTGTAGAAATCCCTGTGCAACATAAATTGTCGGGACCAGTAGCTTTTAGTAAGGAAGAGATGGAGATTGTTGATTCTGAGGTGAATGATTTAGTATCCAAAGGGGCAATAACTCAGTCTATTCATGAAAAAGGTGAATTTGTTTCTAATTTGTTCCTGGTCCAAAAGAAAAATAGTAAATTTAGGCCAGTCATTAATTTGAGGAAGTTGAACGAGTTTATGGTGTACCACCATTTTAAGCAGGAGACCTTAGATGTACTAGAATTTGTAGAGAGAGGTGATTTCTTCACTTCTATTGATCTAAAGGATGCATATTTCAGTGAACAAACATCATAGGAAATACCTGAAATTCAAATGGAGAGGTATACTATATGAGTTTATGGCTATGCCTTTCGGTTTGACAAGTGCCCCTCGGATATTTACCAAAGTACTGAAGCCAATTATGGCTAAAGTTCGCAGATTGGGTATCCATGCTTTCTATTACATAGATGACTCTTTGGTCAAGGCTGCTGACAGAGAGGTTTGTGAAAGGAACTGTAGGGTGTTAGCTGGAGTTTTGGAATCTGCTGGGTTCCAGATTAGTTCCGAAAAATCTTTCTGCTAGTCAAATGGTCATTCATCTTGGGTACTTGATAGATTCTATCACATTTACCGTTTCGTTACCAGAACAAAAGGTTAAGAAAATCATAGATGCATGTTCCCATGTCTTAGGTCAAAAGTCAATTTCTCTAAGGGACCTTGCTAGTCTCATTGGCTTGTTTACGTCATCTCTTAGAGCAGTTCGGCTGTCAGGGCTATTTTACAGATTGGTAGACAAGGATAAGACAGCAGCCCTACATAATGGTTTGTCTTATGACGACAAGGTCAGTTTGTCTAGGTTGGCACAAACGGAGATAGTATGGTGGAGAGATAAGGTGAACAGTATGAATGGTCGGGCGATAAGACCAAGTGATCCAGATGTGATTATGGAAACTGATGCATCTGGTGATGGATGGGGAGCAAAGTTTGGCTCTCAGATAACAAAAGGTCTTTGGTCAAAAGCAGAACGTGAACATCACATAAATTTTTTGGAATTAAAAGCTGTCTGGTTGGCATTACGATGTTTTTGTTCAGACATGACTGATACTCATGTCAGGGTTGTGACGGATAACGTCTGTACAATTTCATATGTTAATAAGCCTGGTGGAAATGTAACAGAGCTGAATGAGTTAGCAAAAGAGATATGGCTGTGGTGTACGGAAAGAAATATTTTCATTTCTGCCTGCCACATACCGGGTGTTTTGAATGTTGATGCTGATTACTTATCACGGTCAATGCAGTCTTCGGGAGAGTGGTCATTACACCCTCTGATATTTGACAGAATATGGGGTCAATTCTTAAATCCAGATGTTGACCTATTTGCAAGTAGGTTGAATTTTAAGGTTACTTAGTTTGTCTCATGGTATCCTGGAGAGTTAAATACCCTCCCAAGTCTCTGGGTTTCTATTTCTGCTGTTTAGTTTTGGATCTCCCACCCTATAGTTGCACACAATCTGCCAACATTTCTCATTGAAATAAGCGTGTGTCTAGGCTTGGTTATGTCTTTTTATATGGTGACCTCTCACATGGGTCAGGCACGTGCAATGCAATATCGATAAGATAATTTTCAACTTTGAACTTCAGTGTCGCGCACCCAACAGTTTGACAAGTGCATATTATTTAACTCTCCAGCCTCCGGGCTTCATTACAGAGAATCCCTCTCATCCATCGTGATACCTGGATGAGGGGGGATTTTGCCTTGTGTAGAGGACCAAAATATTAGGAACGCTCAAAATGTCGGGTATGCCAGTCCAAATATGGATTTTATGTGTACTTTTGGGGGGAATTCTGGAATTATGGTATGTACTACTGCCTACAAGCAATGTTTATAAGCAGATCAGCCCAAAAGTTACAAAGTGTGTTAATGACTCTTCTGGTGGTGTCATGTTATTTTGTGTTGAGTCTCTAGTAATGGTTCCCTGTTTTCAATCAATTTCTTTATTGTCAGTTAGGAAAGAATATAAAAGTTTTGGGGTATGTGGTACTATCAGGATCAGCATTCTCCCTCCTAAACCTTATACTCTAACTAGCTTCTGTCTCTGTTTCTATCCCCTACAGCCTTTCTCTATTTCTTCTGTTGTGTTAATATACCCTTTGGCTATCTTCTTTCTTCTCACCCAAGCATCCATGGAAGGAAAATCTAATAAGTTAAACATTAAGTATAGGTGAAGGGGTAAAGTTCTTATCAGCCAATTGTCAGGGTTTAGGTGACAAAATGAAACGTAAAGATGTATTCGCATATCTAAGAAGTAAAATATTTAATCTGTATTGTCTCCAAGACACACACTTTACAAATAATAATGAGGAATTAATAAGAAATGAATAGGGCTATTCCTGCTACTTTAGTTCTTTTAAATCAAACGCTAGGGGTGTTGCTATTCTATTTAACAATAATTTTGAAGTAAAAGTAATTAAAGAGAAAAGAGATATATATGGGAACTTTTTAGCACTTAACTTAGAAATTGAGGGTACTAATTTGACAGTAATGTCTATTTATGGTCCTAATAATGATGATCCTTCTTTTTTTGAGTTGATAGAGGAAACAATGTATGAGTTTAAGACCGATAAGTGTATAGTATGTGGCGACTTCAACCTGATCCTGAATCCCGAGCTAGATTATGACAAATCTTACAAAAGGGTAAACAATCCAAAGTCCAGAGAAAAAATACTAGAGATTATGGAAAATTTTGATTTAATTGATGTCTTTAGAGAGCAGCATTCTGATTCCAGGCGGTATACATGGAGGAGGAGCAACCCTGTAAAACAGGCTCGTTTAGATTTTTTTCTGGTAGCTGGTAGCCTCCTGCCTAGTACATATGAAACAGGCATTGAACCTGGCTATAGGTCTGATCATTCATTTCCAACTATTACGCTAAAATATAATTATTTTAAAAAGGGCAAAGGCCTATGGAAATTCAACAACTCATTACTTTACGATCAAGATTATATAAAGCTTATCAATGATACGATAATGAATATTAAACTGCAGTATTGCCTCCCTGTATACCATCCAGACTATGTAAAAAAATCCTAGATGCGATGATTTAGATTTTGTTATTCATGACCAGTTGTTTTTAGAAACTTTACTGATGGAAATTAGAGGAAAATCTATTTCGTACTCTACTCATAAGAAGAAACAACAGAACTTAAAGGAGGAATGTATTAAAAAAGAAATTAAATCACTTGAGCAGAAGAATAATGTAAATTTAGATGTACTAAATATGAAAAAAAAGGAATTGGAAGATATTAGACAACATAAGATTAAGGGAAGTGTCATTCGCTCAAGGGCCAGGTGGGTTGAAGATGGGGAAAACCTTCTAGCTATTTTTTAAATTTAGAAAATAGAAATTACACATCAAAAATAATTCCCAAATTAGAATTGGATAATGGAGAAATAGTAACTGAACAAGAGGATATTTTAAGGGAAGTGAAGTCTTTTTATGAGCATTTATATAGTGAAGACAAAGATATAAAAGATGCATATTTAGATAAAGTTTTGAAAAATTACCATGTTCCAAAATTAAGTAAAGTAGAATCTGAAAGCTTGGAAGGTCTTATAACTCTTAGGGAAGCTTCTGATACTCTTAAAAACATGAAAAACAATAAAAACCCTGGTTCTGATGGGTATACAGTGGAATTTTTTTTAAATCTTTGGAAAGATTTGGGGAACTTTGTAGTTAGGTCAATTAATTATGGTTTTAAAAACAATCAGTTGTCTGTTACTCAGAGACAGGGCATAATCACTTGTCTACCCAAGGGGGACAAACCTAGACATTTTATAAAGAATTGGCGACCAATTTCTCTTCTAAATACTGTGTATAAAATAGCTTCAGGTTCCATTGCTAATAGAGTTAAACCATTACTAGGAAAACTAATAGATGAAGACCAGGGTTTCTGTCGGGGAGATATTTGGGAGAAAATTCTAGACTTATTTTTGATATTATGCAATACGCGGAGGATTGTAATATTCCTGGAATGCTTTTGATGATTGACTTCGAAAAGGCGTTTGATTCGGTTTCATGGAAATTTATTGATGAAGTTCTAGATTTTTTTAAGTTTGGTCATGACATGAGGAAATGGGTACAAATTTTGCATAGTAAGGCTAATTCGGCCATAAATCAAGAGGGGAATTTGTCAGATGTTTTTAGATAAAGCGTGGTTGTCGTCAAGGCGACCCAATAGCACCTTACCTGTTTATCCTTTGTGCAGAAATTTTAGCAATACGTATTAGAAACAAGAAAAGTATTAAGGGTATAGAGATTAATAATTGCCCAATTCTTCTTTCGCAATATGCGGATGACACTTCCCTTATCTTAGATGGATCAGAATGCTCTCTCAAAGAATCCATCAAGGAACTAACTATATACAAAGAAATCTCAGGTCTTAAAATCAACATAGGTAAAACACAGATTGTATGGATGGGGAGCAAAAAATATAGTAAGGATGTATTTTTGCCAAATTTAAATTTAAATTGGGGAGTGGAACATTTCTCACTCCTAGGTATTGAATTCCATGTTGATTTGTTTAAAATTGCTAAACTTAATTATGACAAGAAACTTGTCAAACTCAAATCTCTTATCAAATGTTGGAGCCGTAGATCTGTCACTCCTATTTGGAAAATAAGCAAAATTAAATCTCTATTGATCTCCCTGTTCAATCATCTTTTTATATCACTTCCCAACCCTGATGAAACTTTCATAAAAAAACTTAATTTAATTCTTTTTAATTATCTTTGGGGCGGTAAAACAGACATGGTTAAAAGAAATGTTATTGTACAAAATTACATGGAAGTAGGCCTGAAGATGTTACAGATTGATACATACATAGATGCTCTCAAACTTGGTTGGATCAGAAGAATTTTCAGATCTTCTAGTAAGTGGCTAGTGATTTGGAAAGAAAATGTGAATATTCAGATTTTAGCTAATTGTGGGAGGGAGTATTTACTCATTGCAAAAACTAGATGTAAAAATATTTTTTGGGAAAACGTTTTTCAGGCTTGGTATAAATTTAGAGTGAAAGAAGAACTCTTCAGAAATGATGTTGAGTCCATACTTAAAGTGCCTCCTTGGTTTAATAAAAACTTTGACATAAATAACAAACCAATTTTTTTATGAAAAATGGTATAATGCAGGAGTGAGAGTAGTAAATGATTTATTACAGGACTCTAGAGAATTTTTATTTTACGATTTTATTGAATTTTGTAATGTATATGGTTTAGTAACTAAATATTTACAGTACTATGGAGTAATCCAAAGTATAAAGAAATTCTTGAGGCCTGTTACCCCTCTAACTGGATCGTTAATGTATCCCTCTATCCCGTTGAGTCTTGAATTAATTTTAAAGAAAAAAAAAGGATCACAAGACTTCTATCAACTACTTATTAAAAAGGAAATTAACATTGGGGCAGCATAAATGGGGAAGTATTTTTGATTTAAGTAAAGAGAAGTGGAAAAAATATACAATATTGCTTTTAGATCAACTCAAAACACCAGACTTCGTTGGTTACAATTCAGGATAAATCATTTTATTTTAACAACCAACTTGTATGCATATAATATTGGTATCTCTAACAACCCTAACTGTAATTTTTGTAATAGGGAAAGGGAGACAATTGTTCATATGTTATGGGAATGTAGTGAAGTCCAAAAATTTTATGCCAGTTTTGAAACACTTTTGGATGCTCTTAAAATAGTGTTCCCTATTAATAAAGAATCAATCTTATTTGGCCTGGTAAACAATACTGGGGTCTACAATCGAGTAGATAATGAAGTACTTCTGATTATTAAATCTTATATCTATAAAACTAGAACTCTGCATAATACGTTATCGGTCTTTGCTTTAGTCAATGTTATAAAAGAAAACTATATTGTCCAAAAGTTTATTTCAACTGGTAAAGGTAATTCTTCCTTACAAATCTTTCCAAATGAATGGGGTAAATGGAAAAAACTAGTAGATATTGCCTAAGGCTTGGCTGTTTTCAGGCTGATGACTTCTGTCTCTTTTCAATTTTTTTTTTTTTTTGTATATTCTCAATATTGAGCTCATTTGATAACAACTAAAGTTCTCAAAGAGTAAGTCTGTTACATTCCTTCCATTTCATGCTTGTTCCAACTCCTTCTTTGTCTATCCTGTTCTTAAGCCTGTCACTTCTAATTCATACTATTCTTCTAACGTTTTCTCCAAATTGCAACTCATTTGCCTTGCTGTTGATGTTTTGGATTAGTTTACTCTGTTGTAGAAACCCTTTGTTTAAATGAATATCTCAAAATAATAATAATATAAAAAATACTAATAACTTGTCAATATATCTCTTATTCCAATCTATTCTTTTACTTTTTTCTAAAAAAAAAAAAAAACCCAAAAACAGAAAACCATTATAATGTGTGGTAGCACTTCCATACCTCCTCACAATAACAGCTCTCAGAATATTAGATCACTGAACCTACTAGTATTTCATTGATAATTTTAGAAGAGATCTGCTAACCTTTTTTTTTTTTTTTCCTTTTTTTTATTTCCAAAGGGACGTGCTAGCATTCTTTGGTTGATTGATTTCCTGTTTATTGATTTATAAGTGTGGCTGTATGTGTGAAAACTTGAAGGTGCGAGTGTGGTGTATGTACACGATGCATACATGGCTTTACCTGTATATGTTATTAGGTGTATTGTGTATGCCTGGGTGCATGTTTGTATTGCATGTACATGTAATATGTATAGGCATGTGTGAGTAGACATGCACATATTCTTTGAGAGAAGCTCATCTGTATGTGTATAGCCATGTATAGATCCATTCAGGGAAGTGAAAATGTGTATGTTATTCTGGGAGAGTGCTTTTCATATTTATAAATACTAGTGTTGTATTATGTACCTGTACATTATATTGAATAAAAAAATTAAATTAAAAAAAAAAAATTAAATACGATGGTCAAACATCGCCTATCCTATTGACGCTATAATGGGACCAGATGTGATGACATGCTATTGTGAAAGTATTTTTAAAGATTCGTTAAGGTCTCAATCAGCCAAAATAGATATATTTACCTGGTAATGAAGGATGTTCGTCCCGTGGCAATCCAGCTTCGTCCTGTTCATTTCTAACACTGAAAAGTCCATAGAAAGACACACAATAAACGTTTGCAACACCGTTGGAAACAGTTCTTCCATTTATCTACAATAAGATCTAATACATTTTTTTATTTGATAGGGCATTGTTGAATCGATACTCTTTATTTGTTTCATGGAGCTTCTATATATAGATATATGTTTTCATACAGAAGATGTGCAAGTGAATGACATACAGTAAAGCGAAACGATGAACTGAATTGCATCATCCAGCACTTTCTTCGTCATTGACGCTAATGGCCTAACTTTTGAATTCTTACAGGCAACCAAGAAAAATCAATATTGATAGGAAGAGATCTCAAAAATTATATGAGTAGCCCTATGATTCAATTCATTTCAGGAAGTTCATATGTCTGATAATTTGTAAGGAATGTCGAGTACATGCGTATATTCTGAACCGTGTCGTTATCTGAACGAATTATTACGTAGGCAACCCTAAGGGAGTTTAAGTCCTCACTGTTTTACCTGGAGTTCAAAAGGCACACAAGTGAATAGCACTTTCGATACAGTTATCTTTCTGTTTTAAGTGAATTCCCGTGTATTTATTTCATTTTACATTTGATCATTCCTTTGTTTAATACCCCAAAATATCAAAAGAG
Source organism: Ylistrum balloti (assembly GCF_031769215.1). Taxonomy (NCBI): domain Eukaryota; kingdom Metazoa; phylum Mollusca; class Bivalvia; order Pectinida; family Pectinidae; genus Ylistrum; species Ylistrum balloti. The sequence continues at coordinate 216,843 of NW_026782186.1, forward strand.
TAACTGAAAGTCGTCACTCCGTTCTGGAATTATATTCTTACTAGCAAGGTAGCCGATTGTTACCTGAAACAGAAGGATGACGAAATCAAGAATAAATGAATATTTGCTTTCACTCTATATATAACAGTTAGATAGCTGTGCCTTATTTACATCGATTAATTTTTCACTATCAAGTCACTAACACGAATAGTATGAAATCCGTTTGTCAAATTCGGACGAATCAGCTCTACATAAAATTGTTTAAAACAGCTGGTCACTTGAAAATTGAGAGTAGTAACACGGTAAAAGGATCGCATGCGATGTGTCTTTCAAAACAGATATATCATTAACATCATGCAAATGAAAATAGATGATTAATAAACATACGACTGATAAAAAGTCCCAGTCCAACAGTAACTAGGAGCAATGGAACCGCTATACAGATGAAGACTATCCCGGTTATATAGATACTGCCAGCTTCATTTTGTGTTGGTTCTGCTGAAATGATAAATTGTGACCAGACACAAGTCGAAATAGAGGATTAAATATTGACTGAATCACCATTATGTTGTTTCCATAATGTGTAAATAGAGATTATCATCTTACACTGATGCAGGGAGTTTTGTGGTTTTCCTTTTTCACCTGAACAAACATTTGTTATTTTCCGAAGATATTTTATTTTACAAATGATGAATGTACATGCTGATGGATATAAAATAAATGTCGAAAGACCACATGAGAGAATCCGGGACGATTGCATCAATGTTTTCTAATCAGGATATTACTATGAACCCGAAAATTTACAAGTCGTATCCCCCGTGATTTCTCTTATTCCGCAAATAACCTTTTGTCTGTTTCGGTTAGTATGGCCTGTCGTAAGAGGCCCTCTACAGAATCAAACACGTTATCAAAACAGGTCACAGAGATCTCGCAAAGTTCTTCATTTTCTCTTTCAGATATAATGCTGACGACTTGCATTTAGATAAAGAAATCTATTGGCAACAATCATCGTATATACCAACCAGAATTGGAAATCAAGGATATGACAGACTTTGGCATTTATCTCGATCTTTTCCTCAAATGAAACCAACAGGGGCAGCTTTCCAAAACAATGTGTAATAAGCGTGATGCTTTTTATTTCCCTTTTGTGAATTTTCGCCATTTCTGAATAGCAACACACCTGCACCCCGCAGTTGATTTTATGTACTAAATTTTGTTGTTACCAGTATCGTAATTTTCGTGCCAGGTTACGGCAACTTAGAAAATCACAACACTGAGTATCAAGATGCAGGGTGATTGACCGTAAATTTAAAATACTCATGCATACACTACCTATTTTAACGTTGACAGATCTGTTCCCGTGGTATGTCTTTCCAGTGAACGTGTTCTTTGCAACACACACGTACTGTCCTGAACTATCACCGCTGCTGAGGACTAACTTTGATCCGGCACCAACTTTAACACCATCTAACAACCATTTATAATCCAAAGTATCGTCCACTGAGCAAGTCAAAGTCAAAACATTCTCGGCCAGGCGAACATGAAGGTTGATATGAACAGGCTTGATGGATTTTTCCACTTCCAATTCATAAATAAATGACTCAGCATCAATGAAATTCTTCATCATAAAATATCATAAGCATTTTCAAAATTGATATTGTAAATATTATTTATATATATATATATATATATATTATTGCCATCGTTCAGGAAAAATATCAAATTATACTTTATCGTAGTTATATTCTAGCTTTTTTGTTAAACATCGTACCTTGCTAGTATTTTGTCATCCACACTACGTTCGAATTATGCTTAAGTAATTTGTTAAAACTAAAGCAAACATAAGGCCTAAGGCCTGCATCGCACACATCAAATACAAATCATTGACATTAAAGTATGGTGAATGAAATGAACGACTATTTTAACAAATTAGGTCCTAATGACCTTGAATGCGGGCAAGGTTATTTCACCATATCTGTCGGGCTTCACCCGAGGAAGCTACAAGTCAAATATGGTAACACGTGATCTGCTTTTTTATAAGTCGCTTGAAGGAATAATTAATACCAGACGATAGACGCCGCACCACAATAATTCACAATGACATTTACATTGAAGTAAAAAGAGATTTTTGTAAACATTTCGTATAAATTTTGGAACAATGCTAGACTTTTTAAAAACACAATGAACACTGATATCTTGCTATGTTGTGGTACATTACCTATTGTTATGTTAACTGACCGCGACTGTTTGAATATGTTCCCTTCAAAAAAGTTGGTGCCCTCGCAGACGTATACTCCCGATTGCTCAATACGGATGTCTATCAGATGGAGTCGAGAGGATCCGCTAACTGGGGAGTTATTCCTAGTCCATGAATAGGTGACTGGAGGGTTACCATCGGCGAAACAAATCAGTGTCACATTTTCGCCTTCGTAGTAAACATCTTTTAATGGAATCGGTGTAATTGTTGGAGGTTGAGCTCTTACTGTTGCATTAAAAATGAAAATGAAATTGTTTTCTTGCACCTGAATAGGACTTGTAAGTTACTTTGTACACGATTTTCTAGGAAAGATTGAAATCGCAAATTAAACGCTAATGGAATGGCCGCCCCTAGATGACACCAAAGGAAACAAAACCGCCTCCATTTATGTTGAGAGGATCTCCAGATGTAGCTTAAGATCTTAAGAGCTCTTATAAAGACAGATTGAGTAAGGATCATGCGTGACTATACTCAAACAATCAAGTGAAATTCACTATTTAAACTTTGGGAACATCGGACAGCACATTTGAATATTGAGTCTAAATCTCATTATCGTAGGGATATTGGTATGTGACTAAGGCGGTAGGTAGTACACAGTATCTGTTTCCCTGTGAAGACACTACTGAAACTCAAGTGCTGAAGAGTAAACAACGAGAGACGTATGTTAAACAATATAGAGCTACGATCATAATTATAATTTACAACATCGATAATGTGATGTTTGAAGAACTCTGACATCACTTCTAGCAGTACACACGTACAACCCATTTTCAGATATGTCCAGTCGTCCTAAAGATAAAAAAGGGATGTGATACAATCGGAAAAAGAATACTTGGGACCACAGAGAGCTTTGCATGCGATATTCGGTAGTGGTGTAACAATATGTCGACTAATCGATTGTTGCGATAGCTCTCGAGAGAAATAGGTCAATAAAATATTTTCAAGTCGACAACATTCGCGATAGTTTCCTTGTATATAACACAAATACTACTTGAAAGCAAGATTGTTCCCCAAGTTATTGCCAAATAGATGCAAGCTAGCCTTCGTTTATTTTTGAAAGCATCGATCGGGTAGCGCTAAGTACAAGAACGGCACAATAGGCGAGAGTTTAATCAAGTGTTATGTCGTTGATTCTTATATGATCTAATGAAAACTTCAGACTATAGTGATGGAGGTGGTATACTCTTTAACTGCGGGTCCACGTTTTAGACCCATCATTGAAATGATCCATTTCGATAACAACATGGCGAAAGGTTATTATTTTATTATTGTTATTATTATTACATTCTTAATGACCTGTCAATACATAAAAGTTTATTAGGGCTATCAAACGGTAAAACACACAGCGATCCAAAAGGAAATAACATTAAACAAACCAAAAGGTAAAAGACAAATGTTAAAACTCTTAAATGGGTATGTTAACACAAAAGATTAAAATGGTACATCATAGTCTATAATATAGACCAACATCTTTCAGGTAATGTAGAATTTTACAAATATCAACAGTTTCAAAAAGGAATTTTAGACATCCAAGACGGGTAAGGACAACCTCGTCTGGGTGGTTGTCTCTATAGCCTGGATACCATTCACCGATAACAGGTTTAACAGAGTGCAATTTGTTATTGGTATAGGTATTTCAATCCTCCTGCCACTGAAATCTAAATCTGTTTAATAAATGGTTTAAAATCGGTATCCATAGGTTTCATCTTGTATAACTATGGCCGCAGGAACCTTATCATTATCTTTTGAACCATCAGTATATAAATGTAGAAATGTTTAATATTTTAACAACAATTTCGGGAAGAATAAACGAAAGGTGTAAGTGTGTGTATCTGATTTAACCATTTCATGAAGTAGAAAGTCAACTTGAGGTGATTAATGAGCCAGGGATGAATTTCTTTCGTTCCAGATGACTGAATTTGGTTAACATCAATATCTGTGTTTTGTAAAAGAGCGGAGATTCGAATACCGAATGATGGAATGGTTTTTGGTTTAGCCTTGAAACAAGGTTTAATATTTTGGATCAAATACAGGGGGAAAAGCAGGATTTGAAGGATTTGACCTTTGCTGAATGGAGTATTGCAAACCCAATTGATTTCGACGGCTATATAGTGGTTCGTTAGCCTCTACATAGAGGCTTGCTTTAGGTGTGGTCTTAAAAGCTCCGAGAGCGAGTCTGAGACCTTGGTGATGAACAGACCTTGGTGATGAACAGTGTCTAATAAGTTTAAGTATGAAGGTCTAGCACATCCATAAACGATGAACCGTAGTCCAATGTTGATCTCATAAGGGCTCTATAGAGTTTTAGCAAAACTTTTATATCGGCTCCCCAATCAGTGTGGGACACAACCTTTAGAATATTCACTGTCATAAAGCATTTGGCTTTAAGGTATTTTATGTGTAGAAGGAACGACAATTTCCTGTCGCATATTACACCTAAAAGTTATGTTTGCTCAACAACCGGAATGGGTACACCACAGAGAGACAGATTTGGATCGTCGTGTTGTTTCCGAATGTGACAAAAATGCATTCTGTTTTTGATTGTCAAAATTTAAAACCACTTACATCTGCGCAAATTTGTAGTCGATTCAAACATTGTTGTAGTTTTCTTCCGATGGTATTCATATGCTTAGACCGATAGCATATGATGAAGTCATTGACATAAATAGCGCCCTCCATTGATGGGGATATTGTTTTGACAATACGGTTAAGTCCAAAAAGTGTAGCCGAAAGAATGCTACCTTGTCGTACATCCATTTTCTGCTGATGGATATCGGAAAGTGTCATTCCATTCCTGACTTCTATCTATCTATCTGATAGAAAATTTGAAATAAGAATTGGTAGATTACCTTTAATACCTATATCGTGCAGATCTTTTATTATGCCGTATTTCCACGTTGTGCCGTAAGCCTTTTCCAAATCGAAGAAAACAGCAAATAAGTGCTCCTTCTTTAGAAAAGCCTCACACACAAAAGGTTTCATGTCTAACCAAATGATCATTGGTACCTCGCTTAGATCTAAAACCGCTTTGTAGAGGTGATATTATGCGATTGGATTCCAGATACCAAATTAATCTTGAATTTTTCATCCTCTTTAGAATTTTACAAACGCAACTCGTAAGTGATATTGGTCGGTAACTGGAGGGATCTGCTGTATATTTACCCTGTTTGGGGACAGGAAACACAACTGCCATTTTCCATGACTTTGGGACATTTCCCGATCTAAAAATATAGTTAAAAATATCTAGAAGTTTTTCTAATGATGACTCTGGTAGATGTTTTAGGAACTGATAGTGAATATCATCAGGTTCTGTTGCAGAGTCATGTGATTTTTTCAACGATTCTCAAAGTTCTAACATTTAGAAAGGTTGATTGTAAGTTTCATTGTGGGGTTGTATTTTAATTACCTCAGCGGTTTTCCTTTATCAGTATAGCTTTATCACAATCTTCATTAATCCAAGGTTTTTTTATTGCGTTTTCGTTTGGATTTTGTTATACATTCTTCGACTATCTCAAGAAGTTCGGTAGTAAAAGATTCTACCGGGTCTTCTAAATTCAGGAAATCAATGGTTTTGAGAATTTTAGTACTGAGATGTTCAAATTTACTCCAATCTGCTTTAAATAATTTCCAATGGGGTACATGACCGCTGTCCATGGATCCACAATTCCTTCGAAATATTGGAAAGTGGTCGCTTCCTCAGACATCGTCGTGTCTTAGGAAGCGACCACTTTCCAATATTTCATTTCATTGTATATAAATATTACTCTCATTCAAAAATATGACCTCAACACTTACCAGGAAATTTGTATAAAATGCGAGTTCCCATTGACTCTATATTTGGGACCGCTAACTGTCCAAAAACATTTGATGGAATTACTGTGTTGAAAACTATGTGTACGTCGTTTCGAACATAAAACAGAATATTTACAAGTGTTATAAGAGCTCTATTCAAATAACTTTCAGTATTCATGATATTATTTGCATTTTAGAATTACTTGTACATTTCATGGAGTAATATTTTCAGTGTAATAATTAAAAAAAAGTTTTGTTTTGTTCGTAATGAGAGAATACGATTAGTGCAAACATGCGGTGACTATTGCTACGAACAACACACTTTATCGAAAAAGTGTATAAAACACGAACCAGAATTTAAACCCTGTAGAAATGTCAAGAACAAATCATTCTTCACTATTTTAAACCAACTGTGAATCGCTATCAAAAACTGTTTATATCGGTAAAATTGAACGTTCCGCTTGGCCTGACGATTGGGACAGACACTCGGAGGAAAAATGATGAAAGCGTTCAATCGAGGCAGTGACATGTCTAAATATCACTGTTAACTTAAGCCTGGTATATATTCATTTGATAATTGCAATTAAATTTGTTTAAGAATCGTTTATTTCGCTGGAAATACAATGCAAATGTACATAATACTTATCGTGTTGCGTTCGTATCCGGCTGTGAACCACGTGGGACGTTATAAACGTACAGATCGAAACTCGGTTTCCGGTAACATGCGCATGTGTGATGCTGATTCTGGTGGAAAATGCCACCTATCAGCGACGTACAGATCGGTTATTTTGGAACAACAACTTTTCAAATTGGTTTATTCGTCGAAGGTGTATTCGTACCGGAGCAGACGACAATTTTACAACCGATTTTCAAAAACTGATTTTCTATGTACACGAGCAGTACATGTTTACGGTAGTGTCACTAAAATACTTCTTTGAAACCCACGATGATTTATCGATGTAGTTGCGCACACTTCTACTATAACTCCTTCCAGACCATTATGACAAATCATTGTTCAATTTTAGACGGACGCCATGTGTTACGAACGCTACACCTTGCTTTAACATTAATTAATTTACGACCCCGGAAAATTTAACATATTTCAACAAACGGAAAATGAAACTTTACCAACAATCTCTATAATATGCCGTTAGATAATTACATTGGTTTCATCATCATTTCAGATTGTTAAAGTGTTTCCTCCACACTTCATTATGTCACAAATTTCTGCTAATTTTTTTTCATTTTGAAGAGGAATATTTATTTCTCTCAGGAAGTCTTAACGGACACACTTCCTTTTTATGTGCTTTTATCTCCTTAAATAGTAATGAAAACACGTACAAAACCATTCTATTGTTTTATTTAAAATAGATTTTTAATTACAAACTATATAATTAGACACCTCCATATGGGCCAAGACTGAATTATCCCTCGAGTAACAAAGATGGGACACATAAAGTTAAATCAAGGTGCGAGAATAAGTAGGAGATTTATTATTTTAAAGGCAAAGGTTTTTTTCCAATATAATTTTTTTCAATTTTTTTTCATTAGCGTCGGGTGAACCCCAAAGGTTGTTATGACCTTTAAAGTCACCCAAAAGTATGAAAGGGGAAGACAGTTGCAATAGGAGTTCGTCTAGTTGGTTGTTCGTAAAGTCAGTTTCGAGGGAGATAGATGGAACATACTGTTAGCGTTCTATGGAGCGTAACACTAACAGCAGTTGCCTGGAGGTCTGTATTTAATGGTATGTTTCTGTGAGGAACTTGATTGTCGTCCAGGATAGCAACTCCACCAGTTGCTTTGTTGCCAAGCCGAAGCAATTAAACAATGAATAATTTCTGAAATTGATATTTGTGTCGGCTCTGGTGAGACAGATTACACTAGGGTTATGTTCCTGAGAAAGCCGAAGATTTCATCAATATTTGGTAGAAGACCTCTACAATTCCATTGGATTATTGTATCCATATCACTAAAAAAGAAATTTTATTTACAGCTTTAATAGAGATCTCGGAGGATCTGGAAGTAGCTACCTGGTACTCCATATCCTCCTTGCAGCATCACGGGTCTTCACGGTCGTAATACCAACCTTTGCACGACAGGCATAGGATGGACCCGACACAGGTATTTCAACAATCTTTCTTGCTTCGGGGAAAGCAATGTTGTTTGTATACTTGACGCGAAGGATTTCTTTTTCCCTGTGCCAAGCAGAGCAATCTCTTGAATATGCTGGATGCCTTCCACCACAGTTAGCGCAGTGAGCTCGACCATCACAAGCACCATCTCGCGACCCCGTTGTCGTGGCCCACAACTCTACATTTAGCACAAACTTTCTGTTTTTTACAGTTACTAGCATGATGACCAAATTTCGGGCAACCAAAGCATCGCAGTGGGTTTGAGATGTAAACATCCACACCAACCTTTACACGTTTTGGTAAAATTGTGGTGTTAAAAGTAAGAACGAAAGTTTTGGTGTCACGGATGCTGCCATCTCGCTTCACCCTGATCCGTTTAACATGGATGACCTTCTGTTGTTTTCCTTTGAAGTAGCTGAGGATGTTCTCCTCGCTCTCTCCCTGAAGATATGGACAGCGTATAACGCCCTCTGATGTGTTTAGGGAGGAATGAGGGACAACCTGTACATCTATTTCGAAAAACTCTGTCAATCCCAAGAGGTTCCTTGCCTGTTGCTGGCGGATAACTTCCACAAGAATTTCGCCAGACCGCAGTTGTTTTAACACTCTTTGGAGTACCGCACGTTGATAAGATTCTTTTTTCTATAACAAAAGGTGAAACGGATGACGTTGGTATATCCTTTTCCAACGATCGTATAACGATGAATTGGTTGAAATCATGGTCATCTTCGGAGTCTGAAGATGAAGGACAAGGTCGTTTATTTATTAGGGCTTTTCACCATTTGGTGAAAAGACCTATCGTTTTTGTTATGTTTCTTCTTCTTCTTCTTCTTATTATTATTTTTCTTCCGAACTTTATGGGTTCGTAATCTTTTAAACGGTAAAGACCACACCTAATATGTATTGACTATGTTATAGGTACATACTGGAAGGTGACGATGCAGATTTTTTAAGTAGGTCAAAAATCCAACATGGCCGCTATGACGTCATAAGTTAAAAACTTTAAAACGGCCGTAACTCGAAAAGCGTTGAGTGTACAGAGTTCGTCCACTTATGTTATTTGTAGACAATTTCCTTATCTAACTTTTCCCCATGCCATTATAATACAAAATATGTCTAATAAAAAAGCTCGCTATGGGGTCAATATTTGAAAATTTGAAAACAAATTTTTTTTTTAAATTTTGATTTTTCTTGAAAATTTCTTTAACACATCGATGCAGAATGACCTTCCGATGAATTTAGTGATTTTAGTTTCTCTGTAACGTTTACCACTTCCGTTGTATGCCATTTTGAAAATTTCCTTTGATCTTTTAAAAATGCCGACAATTTGGAAAAACTCGATCTAGATCTTTACCAACGGGCTTTTTTTGGAATAATTTATATCTGAAAGGTTTCCCCAGATGTCCTCTACCATTTAGTGTCATTTACAAAATCATCAGAAAAAAAAATGGCCGCCATGACGTCATATCCGATTTTACCTAAATGGCTGTAACTCAATAACGGCTCTAGCTATTGACTTAAGCTTAAAGCAGATTATAAACATAACCCTGCAAACATATTTCGTCAGAAAAAAATTTAGATAAATGGTGAAATTCCGGTTTCTGGTAGGGGTCAAAGTTGAAAACTGCAATTTCGGGTTACTAACTTTGACGAACTTCTCCTCAAATTCTATCAGGTCTAGAGACTTGATATTTCATATTTAATATGTCCAGTCAACAGTCAATAAAGGGTCGTTATATGAATGACCTTGGTCAACTGTCAAGGTCACAGGGGTCAAATGTCTTAAAATCTTAAAATGACATTTTCTCTATAACCAATTAGTATTGAAACTTAATATTTTGTTTACATCATTATGTTATCAATTCCTAACAATAGACATCAGGCAATATTGCAAAAAAAGTCAACTTCCGGTTTCCGGTAGGGTCAAATTTGAAAACTGCTATTTCGGGTCACTAACTTTGACGATGTTCTCCTCAAATTCTATCAGGTTTAGAGACTTGATTTTTCAAATTTAATATGTCCAGTCAACAGGCTATAAAGGGTCGTTATATGAATGACCTTGGTCAACTGTCAATGTCACATGGGTCAAATGTCTTAAAAGTTTAAAATGACATTTTTTTTCTCTAACCAATTAGTATTGAAACATAATATTTGGTCTACATCATTATGTAATCAATTCCTAACAATAGACATCAGACAATATTGCAAAAAAAGTCAACTTCCGGTTTTAGGTAGGGGTCAAAGTTGAAAACTGTTATTTTAAGTTACAAACTTTGACAAACTTCTTTTCAAGTTCTGCATAGCCTTGAGTCTTGATATTTCAAGTGTAAAATGTCTGATCAATTATCTATCAAATTTGTTAACATCAATGACCTTGACCCACTTTCAAGGTCACAGGGGTCAATTATGTAAAAATCGTTAAATGGTAATTTCTCCTTTGTTAATCTGCCCAAAGTCTTCAACTTTGGACATAAATATTCTGTGGACATTTCCTGTCGAATGATATAAGAGAAACGTACCTCAAAATTCAACTTCCGGTTAGCGGTAGGGGGTCAAAGTTGAAAACTGCTATTAAGGGTACCAATCTTTGAAAAACTTCTTCTCAAGTTCTGAAAGGCCTAGAGGCTTTATATTTCACGTATATGAAGCATATGTAACTGGCAACAAAGTTTGATAATATAAATGACCTTGACCTACTTTCATAGTCACAGAGGTCAAATAACTAAGAATAGTTAAATGACATTTTCTCACTTTATAGAAGGCACACAATTATGAAAATTGATTACAAACCTTCTGTGGACACTTCCTATTGATTATTATAAGAAAAACTTCCTTAAAAGTTCAACTTCTGGTTTTCGGTAGGGCACAAACTTGGAAAGAGCTATTTAGGGTACCAATCTTTGAAAAACTTCTTATCAAGTTCTGGAAGGCCTAGAGGCTTGATATTTCATATACAAGAAGGATATGTAACTGGAAACAAAGTTTGATAATATAAATGACCTTGACCCACTTTCAAGGTCACAGAGGTCAATTAACTAAAAATCGTTAAATGACAGTTTCTCCATTTCTAGAAGGCTTACAATGATGAAAATTGATTATAAACCTTCTGTGGACACTTCCTAGTGATTGTCATTAGGAAAACTTCAAGCAAAATGTCAACTTCCGGTTTCCGATAGGGGTCAAAGTTCAAATATACAAAATAGGGTACCATTGTTCAACAATTTTCTTGTCAAGTTTCACAAGGTCTAGAGAACTAATATTGGGGATGTAATGATCATCAGATGTTACATTATAAGGCTTGCAAATATTAATAACCTTGACCGACATTCAAGGTCACAGGGGTCAAATATGTTTGAACCTTTCAAAAGTGTATTTCCTCGTTATTATGTAGTTATATCCTCTTAACGTTTCAAGATACAAATTTCATCTTTGGATATGTTGCAGAGATTAATAAACAATTAATCTTTCTCATATATCGTTATCAGGATAAATGTCAACTTCCGGTCAACTTGTCGCCAAAGGAGTGAAAAGCCCGCCAAATTGTTAACAATAATTTCTAGGTTTTTTTTGCCCATAGTTAGGTGTTTAGGTTTGCATTACCCGTGCTCTTCACCCACCTCGGAGGGCACTACTAATGGTACGGATCTCCGGTACACGAGTGCCAAGGATATAAAGGTAGCGTACCTGAAAGAATAGAACTCTTTCGATTGGCCCTAAAGTCACCGCCTTCTGGGATACAACTGTAAAATAAAAGTTACAGAAACAGATGGGTATACGGTTGGATGAAATAAAAAGGAAAAGACATGACACTTAGGACATAAAGTTGACCCAGGGCTTGGCATGACCAGCCGATTGATCATTCAGGACGATGATGACCACCCGTCTTACTGAGATAGAGGCCAAAATGATGTATTTGGGGAAGGTCATGCGAGATTGCTTGAGAATAAAGTGCAAACCACATAACCGCCCCTCAACTACAGGATCCTTTCTCCCAGTACTAACGGGACGCAACTCACAGCAGACAGGTTGCCTCTTTTAGTGGACTTTTACCACATGCAGTCGGACACAGCGGATATATTCTAACCCCTATTCGCAGGGGATCAATTTCGAGAAGGAATTGCATGTTTATGTATAAATTGAATAACATTGAAATAAAGTGTATGAAGTGTTATGTATATCAGTGTGCTCCATATTTGATTGTATACAAAGTGTCAATATTTTTTTCATGCATACCATTTGGTAGTATTCATTTCTGGACTTCAAAACATATTTAAAAGGTATCAAATTATCGTGATAGTACTACAATAGTCTCGTGACTATCGCAGTACTATTGTGATAGTTTTTTGGTATCAATAGTCACCCCAAATGTCCGGCGATGTTTCTTTCTCCCTGTCATAGTAGGTGGGTGAAGGCGATCGAGTAGTCGAGGCACCATGTCCAACTAGATGAAATCGAAAAGGAATCAATAATGAATAGTTCGCAATTCCAATTTTGTTTCATAGAGCAATAAAGTTATCAATTTGCATTAAAGATTTTTGTGAATTGTGAGGAAATAACACGCATTAAAACGTTAGTGAATTGCTGCAGAGGAAGAAAAATGTACGCCTGGGCTGCAGTGGAAGAAAAATGTACGCCTGGGCTCTCTTTCCTTTCCCGTCATTGTGAAAAAAATTGCCGATAAAAATGAACACACGCCTTTTTAATATCTAAAGTGTTTTGTCCCTTCAACTTTGATGACTAAGATCTGATCTGGTGTGTAATAAGTATACCTTGAGTTATGAGTGAACAAGTTTTAAATCAAACAATATGCCCACTGGGCCTGTTTTTATCGCCTATGAAAACCTTTCTTGCTTCAGACAGAAGGCAATCGGGCGTCCGCTTAGGAAAACCCCAATATTTGATTAAACAAGAGGCCTAGCGGCCTTGACAGTCACCTGAGATAAGCAATATTGAATATAAAGGTTAAAGGATAGTTATCAATATCATGAAATAGAAATTGTGACACTGAATATAGTCAGTGTCTTTACATTCATACAAAACTGTTATCCTATACTGATAATTTTTATAAAGGTATTTCCAGTTGGAAATAACCAACGTTAAGCTAAAAAAAATTTTTTTTTAAATAACAGTAGTGTAAAACAATATTCCTCCCACGGAAGTAATGTGAAACTAATTTCGGTAATTAAAGCACCTTAAGATGCTTCCATTCATGAAGAGTATTTGATTCTACAATATCTGGGTCTGGAGAAGAACATTTGTGAAATGTAAGTCAATTTGACCCCATTTGGTCTCGCCTATCAGCCCCATAGTTCAAAATAGGCATACCATCAAGCTGTCCTCCTTCATTTATAATTCTAACCAAGTCTGAAGCATTTCCAATGGACCAAATTATTGTCAAAAACCCACGGAGAAATGTGAGACAATGAAATTCACAATTTTGGTAAAACGCCATAAAATGCTTCCATTCATGAAAAGTATTGAATTCTACCATATCTGGGTGTTGAGAAGATTTTTGAAATACGAGTCAATGTGACCCTTTTTGGCCCCGCTCCTAATGCCATCATCTTTCAGATAACCAGAATTCTATTAATCTTAACAGTTTAAAAAAGATCTTGAAACGCTACGATAAAAAAGTAGACAGGTCAATGCAGTCCAATAAAAAATGTTTAACGGTGAATGGCTCATCACATCCAATGCACCGAGGGTTATCTTCGCCTTTCAATATATATGAATGCATAAGGTATGTATGACATTGTCTCGGTGGTTGTCTCTATAGTATGAAGTGCTTGGAGGTAGAGATTTATAATACATTACAGCAATTCAAGCCTTCAAGTATCTAAGCGATGTCATGTTATGATGATTCAGGCAAAACTAGCATTACTACTCTTACTGTCTTAACGACCTGTCAACACATAAAAGGTCATTAAGTCCATCAACCGGCAAAACACACAGAGATCCAAAATAGGAAATAACATCAAACAAACAAAAAGGTGAACCACAAATGCTAAAAATCTTAAATGGTTATATTATCAGAATTATAATAATAATTATTATCACTATCTTAACGGCCCGTCAATACACAAAAGGCCATTATGGCCATCAACCGGTGAAACATACAAATGCTAAAAACCTTAGATGGGTATATCATCACAAGAGATTAAAATGGTAAGTCATAGTCTTTAATATAGACCAACATCTTTCAGACAAACTAGAATAAAAAAAACAGTTACAAAAAGGTCTTTGCGTATAGCAAAAAGAGATAAATCACATTATACATACCAGAACATTTGTTCAGTATACACACTATGAAGATCCATAGAATACCCATGCTTTTTATATTATGAGACGAACAAGATGTAATGCATCAAATTAAAGTAAGAAAGTAAATCATGTACGCTTATACGGAAGTCAACACTTTTAAGTTAAGTAGACCCGGAAACTATCTGTTCATCTATGTGAAAAGCTCACAGCATATATGCGGCCAAGAAAGATGCTCATACCAACAACGTGACATTAAAATCAGTTACAATTAAAATACTAATTTTCGTGATATTTGACGGCAGTGTCAAATATCGCTATTCATTTAAAGTTTTAATATCTTGTTCATATATAATAGTTCCAAAAACGGACTAGAGACATGTAATGTTATGTTGAAAAAAAACTCAAGTTGATAGATCAATGCAGTTCAATAAAAAAAAAATTAACGATGAATAGCTCATCACATCCTATGCATCCATTATGCATTACAAAGAACACTGAAACGTTTAAAGAACTGGCTTAAATTGTATTGTGCTACAAACTGTCTTTCAAGCTTGTTCGGTCTACAGGATTGAATCGAATGATGCATGGTTAATATCAGAATGGAACTAGAAAAATTAATATTAGCTGTCTGTCGGATAAACAGAAGTATAACATTGTGTACAAAAATGAAAATAGTGACAAGTACTAGTAGGAAATGTTTTCAAGAATATGCCAAATGGCACGAGGAGAATTATACCAATATTAAGTCGGTAACGTTTGTTTGCAATTTTTATCTTATTAAACCAGTATAAAAATGATGTTTATCCTGAATAATACTTTCGTCAAATAATTCAGATATTGAAAGCGGTCAGCAATGGAGCATTTGCAGACAAAATTGATTGTGTAAATGTTGTGAACGTAGAAGAAATTGAGGATCAATTCTATTTCATATTACAGTGTCCATTTCAGTCTGACTTACGCCAAAGAATCTTATTATATAAAATATTGGAAGCCAAGTGTCTATGAATTAGTACAATTATTAAGTGTTAACAATGTGAAAGAATTGAACACAAAATGCAAACTGATACATTTAGCATTAACAAGAGGCCCAATGGGCCTTAACGGTCACCTGAGGAATATATGTCAATAATCTGGGGATTTTAAAATATTGCAAAAATGTAACAACACTGGTGCAGGACCATGTGTAAAACATCTGTACCAAGTTTGAACATGACCCACCCAATGGTTCTTGAGAGGAAGTCCATAATGTCTTTTGAATCGCCCCATAAAGTTAAAACACTTGCCAGGACCTTGTGTAGTACACTCGTATCAAGTTTCCCCTTTCCCCCTCCTGGGGCCCCTATTGGGGCCATGCCCTTTTTCTTCGCAAACTTGAAGCGGTTTCCCATGCAGATGCTTTGTGCCACGTTTGGTCAAAATCCATCCAATGGTTCTTGATCTTGAGAAGAAGTCATCTAAAGAAGGTTTTTACAGATGGCCCCTTTTACATCCCTTACGGGCCCAAAAGGGAACATAATTACTTTTTTCAACATAATTTCATATGGCCTTCACTAAGGGATGCTTTCTACCAAATTTGGTTGAAATCGGTCAAAGTTGAATTTTTGACCCTTTTGAGCGCCCCCTAGTGGGGCCGTTTTTGACCCGATTTTTTTTCATTCACAAACTGTGTAGACCGTGTCATAAGGACCCTAAATATCAAATAGGAACTTAATCTGACTGTTGGTTCATGAGAAGAAGATTTTTAAAGATTTACCTAATTTTACCACCTTTTCCCCCCTCCTGGGGCCCCTATCGGGGCCATGCCCTTTTTCTTCGCAAACTTGAAGCGGCTTCCCATGCAGATGCTTTGTGCCAAGTTTGGTTAAAATCCATTCAGTGGTTCTTGAGAAGTTGAATATATAAAAAGTTAACTGCGCACGACGCACGACGACAGACAAATCATGATGGCAATAGGTCACCATGAGGCTTCGGCTCAGGCGACCTAAAAAAGGACAGAGAAATTAAGTCAGTAAATATTCTTTGATAAAGTATGTTTAGGTATAAATCGTATACTCATAAGAAAGCCGAGCAGCGTACTGGAAATCAAAATCACCTGACGCCATTCGGGTTTAAACATATCGAGAGGTGAAAATCAATTCCGGGTACTACCTGGTTTATATTTATGACTTATACCACAGAAGTCAGAAGAATGAATATCATCGGTACATCAAATCAAAAATAATTTCAGCAGATGATGATGTCTTCATATTTTCCGGTTCCAGATAAAATAGACAAATTAACAATGAAAATGAATGAGAAAAAGTAAAAAATTGTCAGTATTGTTCTCTAAAACGTGCAAGATGTATATTCCAATATTCTTTGTCAATGTTTGCTATAAGTTATTAGGTTTAAGAATAAATCAGAATTACAATGTTGAACTCTGTTTTTTCCTATATTAATATTCTGTCATAAATGACAACAATAAAATCCAATTCTGGAAAAGTCTTGTTTTACAGTTTTCTTAAATATTTCATTTTCAACTTAACATGTATTGGAATTACATGAAATAATTCAAGAAAACAATTTTGACGCGACCAAGCAGCATTTGAAAATATTTCAGCCCCGAAGATTAGCATATAAAGTTCCGTTTATTACAAATACAAAAACTCAGATATTTGAACGACATAATTAAAAAAATCTAAATATTGTAGTACCAAAACGCAAACGATAACGATTAATTTCTTTTGGAAAAACAACACAAAACAAGAGATCCCAGAGGGACCTTGGCGCCCACCATTTGAGGATCTGTTTTCAGTTCTTGAAGATTTTTTTTGTTTGTTACAGGTGTTTTAAATGTTCATGAACTGGTCTTCATTGAATGTACTCTATGATGGCACAAGATATTTTTATTAAGCACCTATTAGCAAATATCATTTGAAAAAGATCCCAAAGTATTATTAGATAGCAGTCAGTTACAGGTGGATAATGGACAATATGCTTGTGCTGTATTACTGTCGACATCCAAGATAGCTGCCTGTGGGCCACCTTGATTTCAAATCAGTCCAAAAAAGGTACAATGCACAACTAGGGACCGAGGGAAACCAATATCTATGAAAGATCAGAAGGATCCATCCTGGACTTCCTCAGATATAGCAGTAACAAACTTTTACTTCCTGCATATGAAATATGAGAAAGATCCATCCAGTACTTTCCAAGAAATAGCGGTAACAAACTTTTACATCCAAAATCCAAGATGGCTACCTGTCGGCCATCTTGAATTCGAATCAGTCCAAAAAAGGTACAATACAAAACTAGGGACCAAGGGGAACCTGCATATGAAATTTGAGTACTTTCCAAGAAATAGCAGTAACAAACTTTTACTTCCAAAATCCAAGATGGTTGCCTGTCGGCCATCTTGAATTCGAATCAGTCCAAAAAAGGTACAATGCACAACTAGGGACCAAAGGGAAACTGCATATGAAATTTGAGGAAGATCCATCTAGTACTTTCTCAGAAATAGCGGTATCAAACTTTTATTTCCAAAATCCAAGAGGGCCACCTGTCGGCCATCTTGAATGCGAATCAGTTCAAAAAAGGTACAATGCACAACTAGGGACCAAGGGGAACCTGCATATGAAATTTGAGAAAGATCCATTCGGTACTTTCCAAGAAATAGCGGTAACAAACTTTTACATCCAAAATCCAAGATGGCTACCTGTCGGCCATCTTGAATTCGAATCAGTCCAAAAAAGGTACAATGCAAAACTAGGGACCAAGGGGAACCTGCATATGAAATTTGAGTACTTTCCACGAAATAGCAGTAACAAACTTTTACTTCCAAAATCCAAGATGGTTGCCTGTCGGCCATCTTGAATTCGAATCAGTCCAAAAAAGGTACAATGCACAACAAGGTACTAAGGGGAAACTGCATATGAAATTTGAGAAAGATCCATCCAGTACTTTCCAAGAAATATCAGTAACAAACTTTTACTTCCAAAATCCAAGATGGTTGCCTGTCGGCCATCTTGAATTCGAATCAGTCCAAAAAAGGTACAATGCACAACTAGGGACCAAAGGGAAACTGCATATGAAATTTGAGGAAGATCCATCTAGTACTTTCTCAGAAATAGCGGTAACAAAATTTTATTTCCAAAATCCAAGAGGGCCACCTGTCGGCCATCTTGAATGCGAATCAGTTCAAAAAAGGTACAATGCACAACTAGGGACCAAGGGAAACCTGCATATGAAATTTGAGAAAGATCCATTCGGTACTTTTCCAGAAATAGCGGTAACAAGAATTGTTTAGGGACGGACGGACCACGGACGCAGGGCGATTTGAATAACCCACCATCTATTTGAATAGATGGCGGGCTAAAAGACAAGTATAAGCATTTCCTGCTTGACATTTGTCATTAAAAGTCCAGGAAGTGTCTATTTCCGTAAGCAAATGTAAAGAATAGAAGAGATTAGGCGAGTTTGTTTAATTATTGGAGTTAATACATAAACATACACTGGTAATAACGTGTATTGCTTGTCACAAGTGCCCCATCACATCATAATAGCTAGTATTCCTGTAGTCTCCTCCGTCGGCAATAATGTGTATTGCTTGTCACAAGTGTCCCATCACAACATTATAGCTAGTATTCCTGCAGATTAGTAGACGTTTAAATATCCATCAACTTTAGTACTTCGTCAGAAATGCTGTACATGTGTCCGCCTTTTCCAATAGGGACCGTGTACTGTATTTACTATTTTGGTTAATTCCAGATTTTGGGACACGCCTTCCGGCTTTGTAATTGGTCCTGCCCAAATTGTAACTCTCCTGTATGAAAACCAATAAATGCTCTCTTGCGTTTAAGGCATGGCTGGCTTTGGGTTGTTTGTGACAGACACAACAGGCCCTATCTCATCAGAAAAGCAGGCAACACATGTAGGAACTTTTTGCTAGTTATTAGGCAAAAAATATAGATAAAAATATTTTCAAACGAAAATAATTTCATTTGTAGGCATTTATACTGACAATTCGTACCTTCACTTGCTGTTTCGATATTAATCAATGATTAAAATCTACTTTAAAGTAACCATTCACTTCAACAGTATCACACTCAGGCAGCGAGCTGCTGCAGAGCTAATCATCATCATCTGAATGGGTACCTGGAATGTATTTTTTCATTTTAAATGAGGGTCACATAAGAACAAATAATAACAATGAATTAATACATAACAACAGATTGTTAACACGAATACAATATGAAATGAATCAGAATCTTTGCTTAAGGTAAATCTTCATTGAAACCTAAGAGCTAGCAACATTATTCACGCATTTAGTCCAGAGCAAATGCCCCTTCTACTTAATAATGAACATACTACATATGTTAAATTATCATCATTCGATTATTTAAATAGGACGATTCAGAAAAAAGTCATAAAGCAAGAATCCGATGAAAATTATCACTATGTATGAAACTTACGTGTATATCATAAGTACAAAGAAAATCAGCAACATTTTCATGTGTAGTGTAGGTTAAGATGACTTAGACTGCAATGATTCTTAACACAGCAAAACTAGTTCAAAAATTGAGTAAGAAACAATAAGAATATAGAAACTGACTAGATACACGAAAGAAACTTAGAATTCTGAAAATTGTAAAATTTTGTCTACACTTCCTGTACTGCTTATGACAGAAAATTAGAGATCACAAAAAATCAATCACGATATGTGTCACACTCCACAAAAGGCTTTTAAACATCTCAGTCTTTATAACTTTTTATGGAAAATAACATAGTCCTAGTACAGTTCTGTCAAAATGCACATTTTACAGCAATCTTTGGCCGTGCTTAATCCTTTCATTGTTTCAAGGTTAAGATTGGTTCTCTCTGGTGTAGCTAGTGTTTTTATTGTCAGACAATAACCTCTCACATCTGCATTGTCATGGGCTAGGGTGAGAGCAGACTTCACAACTTTGAAAAGAGTTGAGTACTTGATCAATCCACTAGATGTCTTTGAGTCAGTCGCTTTATTCCATTAAAGGTCAACTCTGACATACTGCCTTTGCTCATCTTCTGACCATTCTACAGGTACCTCTGATGTGTTGCAATCAAGCCACTCATTCTTTACTGATGGCATTTCCTCTCCTGATATTACATGAGTAACTTTCCTAGCAACTGATGTGATGGCTTAGGATCCCTTATCAACTTGGCTAACTGCCGTTTCCATGCCTCTCCAATTTCAACCTTCGTGTCAGGCAAATGGTTCCCTGTGTCATTGGTATCTATATCAACAGATGTTTTTTGTCCTTCAAGCCATGACATATTCTTCTGTATCTTTCATTATTCTCGACCGAGTTGGATTTCACCGATTTTGGAGGTTTGAAGTAATCCATGCTCTTAACCTCAAGTTTGTCAACACTCTTGTTGTGACTGGCAACAACGTTAACTATCTACTTGGTACGTGTCTATGGAACAGATCCATATCATACTCCAGTTAAAGGTTTTGAAATTTTTCTTGTCTCACTCGCTTTTGCTTGAAAAGATTGTACATGTCAAAACTTAACTCTTCTGGATCATTTTCATAACAGTTGAGAACTTTTCTAACAGCATTGTGCACATTATGTAGATTGTAGTGTTCAAAGTCAATTATTATTATCATTATTATTACATCCTTAACGGCCCGTCAACACATAAAAGTTCATTAGGGCCATCAAACGGTAAAACACACAGCGATCCAAAAGGAAATAACATTAAACAAACCAAAAGGTAAAAGACAAATGTTAAAAATCTTAAATTGGTATGTTAACACAAAATATTAAAATGCTATGTCATAGACCAACATCTTTCAGGTAGTGTAGAATTTTACAAATCTCAGCAGTTTCAAAAAGGGATTTTAGACATGTAATGTTACGATGAAAACGCTCTCGAGTAGACAGAAGGTCAATCTGTCCAATACAACATGTTTGACGGTGAATGTCTCATCAAATCCTATGCTTCAAGGACCATCTTCGCCTTTCAACATATATGAATGTGTGAGGTATGCATGACCCCTCCGAAGACGGACAAGGACAACCTCGTCTCGGTGGTTGTCTCTATAGTCTGGAGCCCATTTCTTCAGACAGTCGAAGAATTTCATCAATATTGGATCGAAGACCTCTACAATTCCATTGGATTATTGTATCCATTATAACAAATAAAAATAGAGATAAGTGGGTGACCATTGATAATTAGCTAGACTATTTATTTAACCTAAGGTGGTTTGACAAATTAATAGAGATCTTGGAGGATCTGGATGTAGCTACCTGGTACTCCATATCCTCCAGAGAGCCGAATTTGTTGAAAGTGTGAATTGGGTCGTCAGACCCTTTTTTCCTTCTATCTGAGGAAATTTGAATTTTCTGCTTTGGCTGATTTTTCACTTTTTGAGTGCTGGGGGCAGGTTTTGATGGTGATTGAGGGTTCTGATTCTGTTTTGATGGTGATGGTGGTGATCGCGATGACTGTGTTGAAGAGGTCTTTGATGCAGCAGGCTGAAGGCCCGAAATATTTTCGCACGCCATGTCAGTCTGTGTACCTGCATCACATGTCTGTGTTGCAGCATCACGGATCTCGACGGTCGTAATACCAACCTTTGCACGACTGGCATAGGATGGACCCGACACAGGCACTTCAACAATCTTTCTTGCTTCGGGGAAAGCAATGTTGTTTGTATACTTGACGCGAAGGATTTCTTTTTCCCTGCGCCAAGCAGAGCAATCTCTTGAATATGCTGGATGCCTTCCACCACAGTTAGCGCAGTGAGCTAAACCGTCACAAGCAGATTTGTATATGACGGTGTAAGCGAGTGGACGTACTTACAAGTGTCTCCGTAAATTTGTTTATTTTCCCCCAAAGTGATGCTTTTTGAACTTTGAATCGACAGCTGCAAAAAAGAATTGTGAATAGAAGACTTTTGAGGTACTGTGGAGTGGCTTCATCGGTGTTTTTGAACTGGTTTGTACGTTTTGTGTCTAACGACCTGTATTTTTACGTGTATACGTGTCATTGCACGTGCAGTTACTATCAT
This sequence comes from Ylistrum balloti, assembly GCF_031769215.1. Taxonomy (NCBI): domain Eukaryota; kingdom Metazoa; phylum Mollusca; class Bivalvia; order Pectinida; family Pectinidae; genus Ylistrum; species Ylistrum balloti. The sequence goes on from NW_026782186.1 coordinate 239,299, forward strand.
GCCACCCAAAGCAACAAAAACTAGAAGTGAGTCGACGTATAAATGCGACGATTTCTCAGATATAAGTGAATGCTTCAGACAATTAGATAGAAGAATTTCAGGGGAAATAGCAACCCTGAAAAATGAAGTCTCGAAAATAAATGCAGAAGTCACGTCGGTCAAAGACAGAGTATTTGAAAATGAAAAAGCTTTAGAGCGTGTGGACGAGGAAATCTCTACCATAAAAAGTGATATTTCTGCAGAAACAAACGAAAGGCTTAGTCTTGAGTTGTGGGGGCGCAAGTGGAACCTAGTTTTTCGAGGTATTGAGGGGGAGGTGAGGGAGGAGCCACGGACCACCCTAAAACATGTAAGGGGTTTTCTGAAAGATAGTCTTGAAATTAATGATGAGGTTACTAAGAACCTCTTATTTACAGCTGTTCATCGATTGCCCAGCGGTCAACCTAGAAAGAAAACATTATTGTTCGTTTTTCGGCCCCCATGGACAGGGATTTTGTCCTCAAACAGGCTATGTCCAAACTTAAACCAGGGTCGGGCTTCGCAGTGGTACCTGACTTACCACCATCTTTGGCCAAACTCCGTCAAGAATTACTTGGTAAAAGGAAAAATCTCCCTGTAGATGAGAAGAGGAAGACCAAACTGATATACTTGAAAAACATGCCTTTCCTGACACTTGAAAAAAGTTACTGTTCTACACATGTATATTATATACTTCTGGTGTGTATGCATACAACGTACAAGGACAGTATAGAAGTATGTATACATACACGGATAACGTGGTACAGTACAGAAAAGATCGAGTCATAGTGTTGATATCAAGAAAAGACAGTAAAAATGATTAGATTCATTTGTTATCAATTAAAAACAATATATATACAGTTGTGTACAAGTATATTTGATATATATATACATTTACTATTAGATACTATCATGTAAAGGGTTTATAAAAGCCTAAATGTGTATACGAAGTACATGTAATTTTTGCTGTGCACCTTCAAATTCTGTAAGTAAATATTTCCAGTGTACCCAGGTTGTTGTAGCCAAAATGAGATGTTATATGCGTCTCTGGTAATAAGTTATGATTTTTGATTATATACGTTTGGAATGCTTACGATATCTGTGTTATACGTTGTGAGAATAACACCAGTAAAGTGCCTTTAATGCCGTAAGTAATAACCTAATTTTAAGTCTATAATCCATTTCCATGGTGTACATGTACAATAAAGAGAATCGGATGACCTAACACATTCCGATCGCACGTGCATGACACTAAATTCTATAGACTGACCTCACGGCCACAACTATCCGAGTGTGTGTGTTTTCTATGGGTAGCTTTTGCTACTGGTGTCTAAACCCGTGTATACAAGTGATGTACAGAATATAAAGTAAAATATCATACCCAGTTACTAGTTACTGAAAAAATGTGAAAGTTATCTTGCCTACAATATAAAGATAATACTCAATAGCTTTTTACTCATCTGGTAACAAACTCTAATACTACAATTCTAAAGTATTGTAATGTTTGTATTTTTTAGTATCAAGGCCTATTGAAATGCTTCATATAAAAAGTATGTAGTAAGGCCGCTTAAAACAGGAAACAGATACTTCACATTTGCGCTTGCGCAGTTTCACATAAAATGGCAGCCTCCGTTGAACAACACATGACTCGCCGAATGTTGAAGGTAACAAATAGCAAATGCAACACATATAGTCACAATGTCATCTGTTATTATTAAAAAGAAAACCAAACAATCGTGAATCTTCATCATGATTCGTTATCTTTGCCGGAGTGTTTTGGGGTTTTTTTATTATTTTTTTCCACATGTAGCTTCGAGGCGATCCAGTACAATACCAATACAAACAGTGCATTCGGAATTGTTCTGACGACTGTTGCTATCTCTATTTGAAAAACTAAAAAGCTACGATATGCGTTAGGTAAATGAATTAGATCACTACTAAAATTGATGTACATGTACGTACTATTTAATTATCTACTACATGTACAAGTCGAGTACAGACAAAATTAGACCAGACCTGCACTCTTCAATTTTTTTCTTTTATTACATTTTTTGTGTTTAAAACATAGAATATAATACAGAAATGTTAGCTAGTTGAAGGCAAGTTATGTTTAGTATGTTTGTTGGTTTCATGTCTATAGCTGTAAAGGAGACACCTGTAAGTGGACTGAAGTACAATGAATTTCTCTTATTTTTTAATAATTGAAATGATTTGTAGTCGGATTAGTGGAATAGAAAATATATTCACTATGGAAGTGGGAGAGGGAAGCTAGGGGGAAAGGGGAAATTTTGTTTTTGAAAAAATAATCACATCTTCTGTATTGTCTTACATCACAATATCATTCATGTATTCATACATTTTTACATGCTGTCAACTGTCAATGGACCATATAATCTGTTCTTACATGTATGATATTAGCATTTTACTATGTATGTTAAAAATCATAGTTGTATATTAGTTAATGGCTGAAGGTCTCAGGTTTGGAAGTGTAAATTGTAGAGGGTTGTCCTCAGATCCAATAAAACGCAGGGACTTTTTTGACAAATGCAGGAAAAATTATGATATAACTTTTCTTATAGATACACATTCCATTAAAAAAGTTGAAAACTTATTGAAAATAGAATGGGGATATGAGGCCTGGTTTAGTTCATATGTATCGAACAGTAGAGGGGTAGCAATCTTGTTTAAAAATTCTTTTGGTTTCTCTTTGTTATCCAGGAAAGAAGATGCAAATGGTAATTTTTTAATGGTAAATATTCATTTAACCTCATGCGATAGGAACTTAACTCTAGTAGCAGTGTATGGACCAAACAGCACAGATGTAAACTTTTATCATCAACTCTCTCACCACCTTGAATTTTGTGAAAATACGTCAATCATTATAGGTGGGGATTGGAATGCACCACAGAATTATTGTAAAGATACTAAGAATTTTACCAATAGAAATAATGTAATCAATCAAGGTAAAATTATAGACATTGTGGATTCTTTTGATCTTGTAGATATCTGGCGAGAGCAGCATCAAGATGTAAATTTTTGTACTTGGCATGGTCAAAATAGGAAACACTCAAGACTAGACTATTTTCTGGTATCCTCTGATTTAAACTCTGCTGTAACAAAAAGTGGCATAGGCATAAGTTATAGATCTGACCACAGTCCAATATCAATAGTGTTAGAATGTATTAAACAAAAAAGGGGAAAGGGAACATGGAAGTTTAATAATAGTTTGCTGAGAGATCCAGACTATATAGATTTAGTAAAGGGATGTATAAATGAAGTAGTTAATCAATATGCAGAAAATCCTGAGGTAGATAACAAAGATTTGTTGACATTTAGTATCCGTGACTCTTTATTATGGAAAACCATGAAATTTACTCTTAGGGGAAAAACTATTGCTTATACAGCACAGAAAAAAGAGAACGGGAAAGGGAAGAAAAACAGTTAGAAACCAGATTAGAAACACTACAAAAAGCAAAATATAGACAGCTAGAACTTATTGGAGAGGTAGAGAATGACCTAAAACTACTCAGGGAGAGGAAAATAAATGGTATTATTTTAAGGGCAAAATCAAGGTGGAAAGTAGAAGGTGAAAAAAGTTCCAAATATTTTTGTAATCTGGAGAAGAGACATTTTCAGGAAAAACTAATTCCGAAACTTATAAAAGATAATGGACAAGAGATAATTGATTTAGAAGAGATTATTCAAGAACAGAAACATTACTACGAAAAATTATATACAAAAATACAGCAGAAGGAAATCAGCATATTTTTTTTGATGATACAAATCCATTCATAAAAAAATTGTCTGTCTCACAAATTGATGAATTAGAAGGTAAATTAGAATACAGAGAGTGTCTCTTCTCAGTAAAAAGTATGAAGAACAAAAAATCGCCTGGTATTGATGGATACACTGTAGAGTTCTATACATTTTTCTGGCCAGATATTCATTATTTTTTATATGGTCTTTAAACCAGGCACATATAGATGGTCAATTTTCTATTTCACAACGACGTGGTATAATTACATGTATCCCTAAGGAAGGAAAGTCTAAGTTGTATATGAAAAATTGGAGGCCCATAACTCTTTTAAATGTAGATTATAAAATTGTATCATCTGTTATTTCGAATAGGATAAAGAAAGTTTTAGATACTCTTATTAGTGATACACAGAAAGGCTTTATAAAAGGTAGATATATAGGAGAGTGCACTGGATTGGTTGCAGACATAATAGAAAATACTGAAAAAAGAAATATTCCAGGACTAATTTTATTGATTGACTTTGAAAATGCTTTTGATTCTTTAGATTTTGGTTTTATTTTTCATCTTTACATTTTTATGGTTTTGGGCCTTCAATTATTCAATGGATTAAAGCTCTGCATAAAAATAGTTCTTGTATTTAAAACCAAGGGCATTGTTCAGAATTTTTTGATGTACAGCGTGGGGTCAGGCAGGGCGACCCTTTGAGTCCCTATATATTTATTTATGTGTAGAACTACTAAGTTCAGCTTTAAAAATTAATCCAGATTTACTATTAACAACTCAGAATATCTGATAAACCAATTTGCAGATGATACATCTTTTACACTCTCAGATGATCCAGTGTCCCTTGAAACAACATTAAATATTTTGGAAGATTTTGGAAAAGTATCAGGACTTAAAATAAATTTTGAAAAAACTCCGGCAATTTGGATTGGGGCAAGACGGGGTTGTGGGTTGGAACTTTTACCTGAAAGAAATTTATCATGGAATCACCCAGGTATTTCTAAACTCCTTGGTATTAAATATAATTTTCAAAAAATGAACATATTTGAAGATAACTACATTGAAAAATTAAAAGCAGTTCAAAAATTATTGAAATATTGGTCTTTTGGAAATTTATCTTACATTGGAAGAGTAGCAATTATTCGAACTCTAGCATTGCCTATTTTTATTCAGATATTAACTGTCCTTCCGGACCCACCTTCACATATTACAAATGAGCTACAAAAATGTTTTTTTGTTTTTTTGTTGGATGGAAAGCCAGACAAAATAAAGAGAAATATTATGTATACTGACTATGGAAAAGCGGGATTGTGTCTTCCACATGTTTTAAGTTTTTGTCATTCTCTCAAGATGTCTTGGATAAAAAAAATCATTGATCCCTTGAACCATTCAGCATGGAAAATACTACTCATAGATGAATTGGAGGGTGTTGGAGGTGATAATATTTTTAAAATGACCAAAGAAGGATTAACAGAATTATCAAAGCATTTTAATACTTTCTGGAGAGAAGTGTTTACAGCTTGGGATTCTATACAGGAAAATGTGTCCCCCACAACCCCTGAAGAGGTGGTATCACAGCCTCCCCACAACCCCTGAAGAGGTGGTATCACAGCCTCCCCACAACCCCTGAAGAGGTGGTATCACAGTTTTATTAAAAGAGACAATAGATGGGTTTTTTTATAAACATTGGTGTAAAAAGGGCATATTTTTTGCTTCTGACTTACTAGAAAACAATATACTTATGTCTTATGATAATTTCTCTATAAGTATAACATTAATGTGAATTATTTAGATTACAATGGCGTTATTAATGCCATACCAAGACATTGGAAAGCAATTCTGCAGAATGTAAATGTTGATACACCTACTGTTGAATATAAATTAATCAATAACCTCACTACACATGATAAAGTAATAAAATATTTTTATCATATTCTTATTCTTTTATTTTCTGAAAAGCCAATAAGCAGTCAAAGAAAATGGCAAGAAATTCTCACTACTGATATCAGTGAAGAAACTTGGGAACTGATTAATCTCATGCCAAGGGAGGTAACTGATGATACAAAACTTATAAACTTTCAGTATAAAATAATACACAATATATTGTATACTAATACAAAGTTAATGAAATGTAAACTAACAGAAAGTGAAAGATGTACTTTCTGTATAAATGAGAGGGAAACTATTATTCACCTGTTCTGGGAATGTAGTGTTGTCAAAATATTTTGGCTTTTGCTGATGGAAATGTTAGAAAACAAATACCAAATAACCTTACTTAGGCATCCAAAAATCTTTATTTTTGGTGTAACAGATGTAGATATGGAACACCGATATGAAATTAATTTTTTACTAATTCTCATGAGATACTTTATTTACTATTGTAAGTTGAAAAATACGGTACCTACAATTTCTGAAGGGAAAAAATACATGAACTATTATAATAAAATAGAAGATATGGGAATATATGCATATACATATAAAAAACAAGAAAAGATAAAAAAAAAATGGATTTTTATCAATCAGTTATAAAGTTAAGATAATCTGCTGATTAAAATAAAAATTATACAACTATACGTTAAGTTACCAACTTGTGAAAATATAGTATATTACTAAGTACATGTGTATACAAATTTAAATCATTATGTGTAAGTTGTACAGTGCAGTATGCTATTTAAAAGTATGCGTGTATACAAATTTATATCATTGGTGTGTAAGTTGTATAGTACAGTATACTATTACAAAGTATGTGTGTATACAGATTTATAGCATTATGTGTAATTTATATAGTACAGTATGCTATTAAGTATATGTGTATACAATTTATATCATTGTGTGTAAGTTGTATAGTACAGTACACTATTACAAAGTATGTGTGTATACAGATTTATTTCATTAAGTGTAAGTTGTACAGTACAGTATGCTATTAAAATGTATGTGTGTACACAAATTTGGGTCATTGTGAGGTGAGATTGTATAGTTGGATGTGATTATGGAGAAAAACTTGAATAAAAAAAAAACCATCACAAGCACCATCTGACGACCCATCTTCGTGACCCGGAACTCCACATTTACCACAAATTTCTTGGCCTGTTGCTGGCAGATAACTTCTACAAGGAGTTCGCCAGACCGCAGTTTTTTAACACTCTTTGGAGTACTGCATGTTGACAGGATTGTTTTTTTTTCTATAACAAAACGTGAAAAGGATGACATTGGTATATCCTTTTCCAACGATCATATTACGATGAACTGGTTGAAATCATGGTCATCTTCTGAGTCTGATGATGAAGGACAAGGTCATCTATTTTGATTTTTGTGCCCATAGTTAGGTGTATAGATTTTCATTACCTGTACTCCTCATCCACCTCGGAGCCCAACAAGGAGTCACTACTAACGGTACGGATCTCCGGTACACGAGTGTCAAGGATACACAGGTAGTATACTCGAAAGAATAGATCTCTCTCGATTGATCATTAAGCCACCGCCTTCTGGGATACAACTGTAAAATAAAAGTTACAAAAATAGATGGGTATACGGTTGCATGAAATGAAAAGGAAAACACATGACACTTAGGGTATAAAGTTGACCCAGGGCTTGGCATGACCAACCGATTAATCATTGATGACCACAATGACTGAAGTAATGTATTGGGGAAAGCCAAGCAAGATTGCTTGAGAATAAAACGCAAATCACATAACCGCCCCTCAGCCACAAGGATCCTTTCTCCTTTTCTCCTAGCACTAACGGGACGCAACCCACAGCAGACAGGTTGCCCCTTTTAGTGGACTTTTACCACATGCAGTCGGACACAGCGGATATATTCTAACCCCTATTCGCAGGGGGTCAATTTCGAGAAGGATGAACGAAGGTTGTAACTGTCTGTTTGATTTAACCATGTCATGAAGTGAAAAGTCAACTTCAGGTGAATTCATGATCCAGGGTGGAATTTTTATCGTTCCAAATGACATCAATATTTGTGTTTTGTAAAAGAGCGGAGATTCGAATACCAAATGATGGAATGGGTTTTGGTTTGCCTTGAAACAAGGTTTTATATTTTGGATCAAATACTAGAGGGAAAAGCAAGATTTGATTGATTTGACCTTAGCTGAATGGTGTATTGCAAAGCCAGATTATTTCGACGGCTATAAAGTGATGGCTCGTTAGCCTCTACATAGAGGCTTTCTGTACATGTGGTCTTAAAAGCTCCGAGAGCGAGTCTGAGACCTTGGTGATGAACAGTGTCTAATAAGTTTAAGTATGAAGGTCTAGCAGATCCATACACAATGGAACCGTAGTCTAGTTTCGATCTAATAAGGGCTCTATAGAGTCTTAGCAAAACTTTTCTATCAGCTCCCCAATCAGTGTGGGACACAACCTTTAGAATATTTAGTGCCTTAAGGCATTTGGCTTTAAAGTATTTTATATGGGGAAAGAATGACAATTTCCTTTCGAATGACTCACCTAAGAATTTCGTTTGCTCGACAACCGGAATGGGTACACCACAGAGAGACAGATATTTAGTAAGGTTCATCGGGGAGCGTGATGTTATTCAATGTTTCCGAGGAAAGTACTTAGTAATGGGATTGCCTGGGGCACAGTCCCAGTTGATTTGTAGAAACCAGGGAACTGGGACGATGGTAGAAGCTGCGGAAAAGTATATTGTATCTCAGAAAGATCACAGTAGGTGGAGTGCTGGGCATATACCTATGGGATCACGAGGTATGGATACCAGTTAAGTGGTTTCACAGGGCCGAACTATCATCTCGCTGGAAAACATCAAGGACAAATCACTCCTGGATAACAACAGGAGTATCCCCACACAAGTTTAGACCCTATGGCTCATCCCTATGAGAACTACCCCGACGGGCTAGTTCACGTGTTGAGATAGAGTACCACGTGTGTTTTTCACTTCAAGAACAAAAATGGCGGAACTATGAGGTGAGGTGAGAACCAGCAATTGCATGTTGTCTATTGACTGTTGTGAAACTTGAAATCACATTTCGAAAATAGCGTCCATATGACTACTAAGATAGATGTCATGATTTGGCAGATTTCTAACATTGTTCAGGTCTCCAAACTCGATATGCGAACAATAGATCTTACGTTACACACGACCGGGCCGGTCACCCACACTGGCCGCAGATCCACATGTTGACATGTGCATGTGTATTATACTATCACACATAACAGGTTATCTATTACACGGCATAACAGGACAACCATGTGATAAATATTGCTACATGTTTTGTGTACATTTATATCACTTTTTTCAGATAGCTGAACATCAATCAAAGTTACATTTGCCACAAATCAGCTAGTCCATCTAGTAGTAACAGCTTAATTACACAGGAAAACAGTGCACGTGTTTTCGTTATCCATTGATTTACAGGTACGTTGTGAATCAGTGTTTTATATCCCCTTCCTCACACATGTCACGATACAGATTTTTTAAATCGATTCTGTTGAGCTTTGGTGATCGTCATTTTGGAAGCAACAAAATAAAGTTACCACCCCCTGCATATGACTTGTCCAAGATTTAGTTGAGTTTCATGTAAAAAGTTTAAAGATATGTTTCCTTTAAAGCGGATTTCAACATCGGGAAATGGAGAATTCGGCTTATGAATGATGAAATATATCTATAATAAAGCGATACACGCACCTGTAACGCCGAATTTGTTGTTTTTGTACATATTTTTATCAACATGTTCACGCTTGGTTTATTACGAAGAAAGCCGAGTGGGTCACATGGCTTGTCACGTGACGAAGTCATTTACATCCGCCGCAAAGAAAAAATGGATTACGAGGTAAACAAACGCACATGTCTTATGTATGACACTTGCTTTTGCGCCTTTCTGCTTATTCTTGTTTACAGCAAGTGATTCTATAGTGTTTTAATATATAGGTTTTTAACAATCTTAGTAATCGTTTTGTTTTGGCTTTGTCGTGCGAGAATTATCTATGTCAATCGCGGGCGCTAAACTAGTAGGGCCCCAAAGGGGGTAAATACAATCGGAAAAGAAAAAAAAATCATTGTGCAGAAATGTACAGGAATTGATACTTTGTATTCATTAATATACATTGCACTGTTCATTATGAAGGCTATGTTTATCATCACGGTTGTTTTTCTTACAGTTACACCAGTACCGACCTATTTTTACACTTAGAACGAATACCCCCAATTGGGCCCTACCTTACAGTCAACACACGTTGTCGATAGTAAATTCAAGCGAATAATTCAACTATTTTCATTTAATATTTATCAGATAACACTTTTAGTAGTGCTTTTCATAACATGTTCACGCATCAAACACTGAATATTGGATTATAATCAATAACATGCGGATACGTTATAATTATAGGGCTGACGTTAAGCTAACCAGTCAAGCAGTAGCTTCGCAAATTCTGAATCCGTATTCAGTCCAAGATCCTCCTGCATCTTTCGCCATCTATTGATCTCCTGTCTATTATAAATTCTTTCCAGTCCTCTTTTCTGGTCTTACTCCTTCCTCTTACGCTTTCTGTAAGGTAACGTTTAGGTCCTTGTCGCCTTTTCGTATTTGTGTCCGCCATATTGCTTCTTTCTAGACATACGCATGCGCGGCATTAGTGTTACGAGCGGTAAGGTATGCATTAGATCAAGACCGCGCTGTTTACATTCTTTATTTTTTAGATATCAATAAAAAATGGTGACTTAATTTTAGTAATTAACAGGCAGTCTTAGTTTTGTAACATACCAATGGAAAACGTTTTAGTGTTTTTTAACACTATAGTTGCTTTAATGACAAATGAATCAATATTCCATTTACAGATGGCAGTAAAAATGAAATGTAAATATATTAGTATGTACGCAGTCACTTGTGAATACATCATTTTGAATTTTAGATTTATTAAAGTCACTGTGGTATAGTGTCCAAGAACCTACATTATTTCTCCCACAAAGAAACTGATTGCACTATAAAGTTAAATTGTAGTTATGTACTACATTCCATGGGTTTTTTAATGGTATAGTGGGCCTGTATTAATCTGGTCACCTCCTTTCCCATTAGATTAGTTGTTCTGAGCTAGATTCTTTTCCGGACTATTGTTGATATATATATATATATATATATATAGAGAGAGAGAGAGAGAGAGAGAGAGAGAGAGAGAGAGAGAGAGAGAGAGAGAGAGAGAGAGAGAGAGAGAGAGAGAGAGAGAGAGAGAGAGAGAGAGAGAGAGAGAGAGAGAGAGAGAGAGAGAGAGAGAGAGAGAGAGAGAGAGAGAGAGAGAGAGAGAGAGAGAGAGAGAGAGAGAGAGAGAGAGAGAGAGAGAGAGAGAGAGAGAGAGAGAGAGAGAGAGAGAGTAATGTTATGGAAAGGAGGAGTGCCAGTTTGGGCCTTCTGGTGGCCATGACGAATACTTTTTATTTTTTTTTTTTTTTTTTGTCTATTAAAAACTTGAGGTCAGGCGGTAATGATATGACATTAATCTAAGGTCAGCTCAAGGCTGTTCAGTTGTTATAGGGGGGACGAGTGGGGGATCAAATTCATAATTAATGCAATAATTATCAAACTAAAATATATCTTTTTTAGTATTTTTCTCTTAAATGTCATTTGATGATATATTTCAAAACCTTGATTAGAAAAAAATGACCAAAAAATATGCCATTGTTGAAAAGTAGGTCACGGTAATTAAGTGCCCTAATTACTAATTAAGTCACACTTAAGCACCGTGTATTGTCTTCTATAAACAATACGTTTATCACGTGCAGTGTATTTATTTGAAATATTTTTTCATGAATTAGAGCAATGAAGAAGTTTCAGCCAGGGTAAGAGATTCATGCCATTTAAATAGACTAGTTCCAATTTAAGGTGCAAGAGCACCAGTCACTATCTTATTCCGGTTAATGAAAATGAATATTGAATTATACTGTATGAAAAATTATTTCAAATAAATTTCACAGAATAATAATTCTTCCTTGTATTAGTTGTATTCTTGAGATTTAACATAAGATGGTTTGACACTATAGCTTTAACATAAAATAGTATGACATCATGACATCTCCCTGATGCATACCTTGTTAATGGTCTTGTTTCAAACACTAGCAAACTTCAGTAATCTACAATGCAGTGTATGTAACACATGGTATATCCAGATATATAAGTACACTTTGTTCTGAGCATTTAATACAGCGGATATTTGTGTCATTTTTTATTTGTTTGTCTATATCTGTGTGTGTCAATAATGGTTAGAGACAATTATAATCTGAGGCCGACGATAATTCTTTATCTCTAAGTATGATTTTAGAATCCCTAGTTAAGAAATTTAATAAAAAATGACAGAATGGCTTTAACCTCAACTTTTTATTCAGGAAATACCATCACATCATGGCCTCTGCAAGTGGCAGGGAAGACAATGGAAGTGATGATGAGGTATTATTTTTCTTTCATTAGTCGAAATACATTGGTATACATCGATACAACAGCAATAAACACTACTAAGTTCCAATTATTCAAATGCATGTTAAAGGTATCGTTTCATTTCCAGGACATCATTACAGTATGGGGAATGTTGGATGACAAATACACGTGCATTGAGGTGCCAATGTCAATCAACAAAAGGGAAAAATGACTCTAGCCTTCTCTGAAATTGACACATATCGACATCAATAAAGACAAAGATCACGATAAAGATGATGACAATGTCGATGATGACGTTGAGAATGTGGACAAGGTGTCCCACGAGTATGAAGATTCGGAGGATGAATGGAAGAATGATAATGAGGATGACGATGACATGGATGAAGAGCATATTGAACCTCCGAAACAGGTAAACTGTCATTTCAAATGCCATCAGCAAGAAAGGTTTCGATAAATTTCAATATCAACACATTTGTTAACTTTAAATAAGGTAGATTTTTATGAAAAATGATTTTGACTTGACCCGTGAGAGATACTGCCTTGCACGTTATTCTGATTTTCGTGCTTCTAGTTAGAAATGGCCAGAGATCGTGGGCGGTGGCGAACCTCCAGTTGAGCGCAATAAAAAAACCCTACAAGAAAGGGAACAGATTACATTTTAAAAGTTCTCTAGCACAAAACTGGATATTCGATACCCATTTATCTGGTAGTATAGTCCTCGGTTTATGACTACTTAAATGTGTATCTTAAAATAAGAAGATTGCCCTGTTTCTCAGAAGAATCCAATGAAAGTGATGAGGTTTCCTTTCTTGGTCACCACGAGTGGACATTCCACCGATCCACATGAATGGAAACCATGTCAATAGGGCCATCAATGAATTCTGGAGGGATGCGGGGATGCCGATGCCATTGTCCGTGACAAGGATGCGCAAATCCACAGTGACAAGTGTTCAAGATAGGAATCCAACCTTACGTTACAAACTTTGCGTATACTAGTAAAACTGAATTTGATGCATACGCACAGCATGCAATATTTGATATTCATAATCGATGTTTTAAACAGGTGAGTTAGTTAATATCCATTATGGGAAGACGATATCATTACATTAAACCAACATTGGTCAGAATTGAAGAAGTCTATTTCCAAAGGTCAATGTCACTGGAAATAAGTTCAAGATTGCAATTAAGCAAAGGTTACCGAGCAGCATGGGTCAGCTAAATGAAGATCAAGTTGATTTTGTCGCATATGAATGCTGTATAATAAAGGAAATTTTGCTGGCATGTCAATGTTCTGGTTCAAATATTACTCATATCCTAGATTAACCTTTCATATTGAGGGTGAGATCAGGAATGGTTATTCGACTGACAAGAACAATAATCGGTATAAGCATTTTCATTGATAAATTTCCTGTCTTTTGCAGAAACCCTGTCTGTTTCTCAAGAAAACCCGGAGGACGAAATCGTTCATAATGAAGTCGACCTGGGGCAGAAGAAACAGTGACAGAGGAAAACGTAATTGAGGAAGAAGCAGAAAAAGAAAGGAAGAGGACCTATGACCTTATCATATTCGAAGGAAGAAGGTCCTTCTCCAGAGAGGAGCAAAATATGATTTTTGAAATTTTTGAATAATATATAAATTCTTCCGAAAAACCTCTCAGTCAGAAGATAGCTAGAGATGAACTCTCAAAATCGTCAGCTGGACAAAAACTTCTGACAAAATTTACCATAAAGCAGTTGGTCGACGAGGTAAGAACCGCCAGGAAAAGTGTAGCTAAAAAGCGGAAAAAATAATACATCTTATTTCATGTTCCAGTAAATCTTATGTTCAAAATGGAAAATGTTTTCTCTATTTCCCAATTTGCAATGTATAATTAATGGATCAAAAATAAAGGAATATCTGTTTGTCAAATTAAATGCAACTGAGTCACACGGGTAGGTATTAAGTTTTCTAATTGTCATATGAGAAAAAGGAATTGTACATATTATTGACAAAAAAATAGAAAAATGTTTTGCTTACGATAACTTGAGTCATTTTTAGCAAACCAAGATCAAACTTCACACAATACTTTTTCCCCTTTGTTTGGGTTTCATTTATTGAGCAGACCATTTTTTATGTTCTTACGGAAGATGTCCTCATAGATATACACTTTTTTCAAATTTTCCTTATATAACTGATATATAAACGATGGATCAGAAATAAAGGAATTTCTGTTTGTCAAATTAAATTCAAATGAGTAAATACATAACTATGTTCCATTAACTATTAAGTTTAATAATGAAAAATGTAACACTCGATATAATTTCATGAGTTCTTTTATTGTCAGATGAGAAAAAAGAAATTGTACATACTATTGAATAAAAAGAAATAGAAAATTGTTTTGCTTACGACAACTTGAGTCATTTTTTAACAAACCAAGATCAAACTTCAAGCAATACTTTTTTCATATTTTTTGTTCTTATGGTACATGTCCTCATCGATATACACTGCGTGGTCAGTTGCAAACATACTTGAATACCATAAAACAACTATCAATCGGGAGCAGCAGCAAACATTGAATTTCCAACAGGAAACATCTAAAAACATTGGCAATGTAACAAAAAGCACTACATGGCCACTTGAAAACATACAAACATTCCGTAGAACATTGAATTATCTACCAGAAATAGCAGAATGCATTGAATCCCTAATGAAAAACGTCCAGAAACATCAGCAATGCAAGAAAAAAGCACTATGTGGCCAGTTGCAAACATACAAACATGCCATAAAACAATGACTAACATTCGGAAACGGCAGAAAACATTGAATTTCTAACAAGGAACATCTTGAATCAATCATTGGCAATGTAACAAAAAACACTACATAGCAAATGGAAAACATGCAAACAGGGAGAAAGCATTGAATCACCAACGGGAAACATCTAGAAACATCGGCAATACAACAAAAAACACTGCATGGCTAATTGGAAACATACAAACATACCATTAAACAATAACTACCCATCGGAAACAGCAGAAAACATTGAATCCCCACCAAAAGCATCAAAGCGTCAACTGAATTCCCAAAGAAATCCGTCTAGAAATGTCATCAATCCAACAGAAAGCACTGCATAACCACTTGAAAGCATACCTCCATGCCATAAAACCTTGCTTTTTTTACCAGAAAAAGCAACATTTATTGCAATGTCAACAATAAACATCCAACAGCATCACCAATCCTACAAAAAGCACTGCAAAAACATTCGAATACACGAGAGAAAGTCATCGCATGTCAAATTTTGAAGGGTAGGTTCTAAAAAACATTGAATTCCGAAAAAGCGAACATCGCAAAAGGGCAAAAAGAGTCGCAAAATACCTCTATTTCAGGGTAAGAATAAGGTCAACATTTTTTCATGAAAATAAATAATTAAATGAGCTTTAGCTGAAGTTTTCCGGCATTGCTTTGCCGGAATGTTTATGCATTCATTTGAGGCCAAACCCTGAGGGGTTTGTTTCTTTGCGACCTTTCATTTCAGTAATAATTACCATAACTTTAGTATGCAAATATGGTACCTACACCCATCTTTGTATCCCAAAAAAAAAAAGATTAAAAAATCCCGCCCTCTCTGCGATCATGAGCCTTCACGTCATGAACATAGAGTTATCTCCCTCCTCTTATCTTTATGGCTACCGGAGCGGGCGGACTTGCTATAATCCAGCTGAGTGCCTTCCTTTCCTTATAGCTTATGTTTCGTTTATAGCCGAGTAATTAGCTATTGGCTTTTTGCTTTAAAGCCCCAATATACGTAAAAATCACTATAAAAAACAAGCTTTATCTTATTTTCCCCGTAATATATGTAACAAAACAGATACTTTCCTTTAATCAAAGAAAATTGTTTTCAATTTAAATAAAAATGGAAAAAATCGGAAAATAAACAATGTGGGACCCACAATAATTCATACATTACCGCTCGTAGCGATGACATTGCGCATGCGCATATTCCGCGTGTGTAAACATGGCAGACACAGTACAGACGTTCACCAGTCGCTTCCTTTTTTTCCAATCATACGTCAGGCCAATTCTGAATTCTTATAATTGTGCGTCGTATCGTTTCTAAACTAATTATTCCTTCTAATAATTTCCTATAAACTGAATGTTTATCACAGGAATACCTCAAGTCTTCGCAAACAATGCTTGTAAACAAAAACTTACCGTAGACATATCTGCATGTGCTTCCTCTATAAGTAGAAACCTCAACTCTAGCGAGATCAGGTCATGAACTTTCCGACGTGGTTCGGCAACAATCGTAATTTCGATGGCGGCGTGTTTAAAATGGGGGTGTGTTTACAAATAGCGAGTTTCAACTGCTCATATATCAATACTTTATGCACAAAGTCATGGTAACTATTGTTTGAATAACTTAATTTTAACTTCATCTTAGAGAATATCTCAATAATTATGTGTGATTCTACACTAAATTTTTGGTGAATGTTACGTATATTGGGGCTTTAAATCCATCTGTAACATTTACAGTCTTTTGCAGACTTTTAGTTGTTAATTATCCTGCTTTTTAGGCCTTTATTCGGCCAGCTTTTGTTCGGCCTTTGTGGGCAACTTCGGTAGATCTGAAGGACGCCTATTTCCATATCCCCATCAAGAAGTCGGCACGGAAGTTCCTCCATTTCACGTGCAATGGCAAGGTCTTCCAATTCCAGATCATGCCTTTTGGGCTGACGACAGCTCCTTTGGTATTCACCAAGTTGCTGCAGGTAGTCGTGGGATTCCTTCACTCTCGCGGAATAGATGTCCACATCTATTTTGACGACTTCCTCATGCTTCACAGGGTGAGGGAATCGCTAGTGAAGGATACCCGGCTGGTCCTGACAGTCTTGCTCAGAGTCGGCTTCATTCCTTCCAGAGAGAAGTCAGAGGTTTCCCCATCTCAGGACTTCGTCTTCCTGGGGAACCGTTTCGATACGGTTCTTGGCATAGCCCTACAACCGGTGGAGAAGTTCGAGAAGGCCAGGGCTCTAGCTCTGTCCTTCATGGTCCAGGTGCGTTGGTTCCTCAGTTTTTTGGGGTATCTCAATGCCCTGGCAGATGTGATCCCCCTCGGGAGGCTTCACATCAGACCTCTCCCGATGTTCCTCCTGTCCAACTGGGTTCCGTCATCAAGGAAGTGGGAGGCCTGGATAACTCTCACTCAGTCAGGGAGTTCGCTCGCTGGTGGACCATTCGGGAGAGCGTTCTCCACGAGGTTCCTCTGACCAAGCCTGTCCCCTCGATGACCCTGTTCACGGATGCGTCCATGACAGGATGGGGAGCTTACCTCGACGGCCATTGCCACTCGGGGAGTGGTCTGGGGATCAGCTCTCGGAGCACATCAATGTGCTCGAGATGAGGGCAGTTATTTTGGCACTGCAATCCTTTCGGGGGTTTCTGCAGTCCAAGGCGATTTGTGTGGCTACCGACAACTCTACAGTTGTTGCGTTTCTGGAGAGACAAGGGGGCACCAGGTCTCACGTCCTGTGTGCCCTCTCCATCCGCATCCTTCTCCTCTGTCAGGAGATGCAATTGTCCATTGCGGTCAAGCATCTTCCGGGCAGGCTGAATGTGTTGGCGGATACCCTCTCCAGACGCCGCCAACCGGTGTTGACGGAATGGCAGCTGTCCCTCGATGTTCCGGGGAATTTGTCAGGTGTGGGACAGGCCTTTGATAGATCTGTCTGCCACTTCTCTGAACAATCAGCTGCCAACCTTCGTCTCTCCGGTCCCATATCCGAAGGCTTGGGCTGTGGGCGCCCTTTCTCTGGACTGGGACGGGATGCATGCCTATGCATTCCCTCCCTTCAACCTGGTGGGCAGGGTGCTTCAGAAGTTCAGGGAGCATCATTGCTCCTTACTTCTGATTCTCCTTTCTCGAAGTCTTTTGTTATCATTTTCTCATTTCTGATTATCATCCTTCAAAGATAAAAATCTGAAAACCATCTAAAATTAAAAATTTCTAAAATATTATGGGTATAAAAATGTTTTTCCAATAGGTCTGGCTCCTTTATTTCTTGGCCAATTTCAATGTTCTTTTTTTTTAAAAATTACATTAAAATAAGTGTTACTCGCACAATTAATTTCATCTCTAAGCCTCTATTGATGGATTTAATTTTTGAGCAAATTACGTTAGGTCGCAAATACCAAGATAATATTTCTCGATCTCACAAAAAACGATAACCCTAGGGCTGTATGCCAGCTTTACAGCGAATTTTTTTAGTGTAAATAGACCGGCAGAAACTCTATCATTCCATTTATTTTTTACCTCTAACTAATGCTGAATGACCTAACCCTACGCTTAAATAAAAAAGTTGGGATTTTGTGCCCTAACTTCTAACCAATGGGCAACGACAACCCATCTCGAGAGGTTCCGTTCAGATTTTAAAACCAAATAACATATGTGAATTACACCAAAATTGATTTTTAAAATTTTTCTAGTTGACATTTCGACCCTAATTTGGTCTTAAAGGATCAGTCGCAAAATACCAAACCCCAACCACTTGTGTCGCAAAAGACCATTTTACTTTGGTCGCAAACCCACAGTTTGGTGGAAGAATACGATTCGGTCACTTTGTACCAATTCACTTTGGTCACAAAAACCTATTCAATTCATAATACCAATTTTCTTAACCCTATTCTGACTTCGGTCGCAAAAGTCCAAAACCTCATCCCCCCAAAAAAGGGATTATAGCCCTTCCGGTATTTTGGAAGAAGTCGTTTAAAGGTTTTAACACATTTGACCTCTGTGACCTTGAATATGGGTCAAGGTTATTATTTTTTTTTTTTTTTCTATCTTTGTTGGGCTTCATCACAGGAACCTTCCAGCCATATATAATGATTCTAGGCCTCCCAGTATTTTGGAAGAAGTCTTTAAAGGATTTAACACATTTAACCGGTGACTTTGAATATGGGTCAAGGTCATTTCTTTTTGCAAACTTTGTTGAGCTTCATCAAAGGAACCTTCCAGCCAAGATGATAACAAGTTTTTTAAATGAAAAGTTGACAGATGCTGGAATGACGTATGGACAGATGGATGCCGCGCTATGGCATAAGCTCACTTGGCCCTTTGGCCAGGTGAACTAATAAAAACATTTTTCGTATTTCTATTTATTTCAAAATCAGAAATGAATTCAGGACAGAAAAATGTGTTCAGAGATTTTTTGAAAATTTAGGACAAATGTCCAATCTATTATGAGACACACAAATGATATTTCAGTGTGGATATACATTGATGGAAGACCCTATGTTTTCAAGATAAAATTTTAGTTCATTGAGCAATCCTGTGGATGTTCATGACCTTGAAATTATCAGAATATACCTACGTTACCGATACATACGGTTCTAATTGTTCAAAACTACGTCCGAAATGCTTGTTTGTATTAATATCAGTATAAAGATAACATTTGCCTGGAACGATGATTTGCATAATTTAAACAAAAAATATTTTATAATGTTGGTAAATGATCGCTCCCTCTCCGTAACAATGATTTCTTCCCCCTGGGGAATATTCTTGAGCTACTTCCGGTTAGATAATGTACATTGCTAGAAAAAGACGGAGAACCAGATTGGGGAAGGGGTCTCAGCCTGCTAGGACAACAGTCTTGGAGCCAAATGTGACAGCACAGGAGACGACGCCTGCATTGGCACAGACCAGCCTTACTACTGACACACAGCCAGCAATCCGACAACGGTAACACATGGCACTGACCAGGAAATTTTGCAGATTCAGCGAGACAAGATTGGTCCAAATATTTCAGGTATGATACCGAATCCAATAGCAAGTGTGCATGAGGATTTAGGCTTGCAAATTTCTCAAAGCATTAAACAAAAAATCACTGAAGGTGAATATGTAGACTTGGCTTCTTTGTTGACTAATTCCATGGGGGAAACTAGCCTCTCTAAAAAAAATCATGCATAGTCGATGGGTAACTAGTTATCAAACCAAAAAATCAAACAGCAAAAATAACAGATATCGCTAAGTGGATTGATGCTTTCATTATCTTTTTAAACATCTATACATCAGTTCATCCAGAACATTTGCATGGTCTGTTGAAATACTTGCAAACAGTTCGGCTAGGTGCTAAAGATGTGGCGGTACGGAATGGCTTAAATACGATGAACAGTACAGGCTAAGAAAAGCACAAAATCCACAAGAAGCATGGGGTCATGTTGACAATGAACTGTATTTACTTTATATGCAGCCACACAGACAACCAGTGACTCAATCATGCAATCAAAATCCCCAGAAATGTTTCGATTTCAATTACAAGGGCAATTGCACACAATTACATTGCATTTACACATTAATTGTTTGAAGTGTAATGGGTGTCATGTTAGTATGAATTGCTTTAAGGCATCTGGTGGCAATAACAACCCATATACTGTTTGTGCCAAAGCAGTCACCCAAGGCCCTGCTAGGCAAAACAAACAACAAAAACAAGGCGGGCAACCAAATTTGGACAATGGGAAAAACTCCAATTAAAATACCAGTCCTCAGTTACTGGGTGTCAAAATACCCTAACATGGGAGTGGGCATGGTTTTAGACTCCATTACCTTGGTTTGTGGTTGCCTAGGGAATCAAAAAATTAAAATCAGCATCTTTATACCCATCCCAAACAAATAAAAAAAAAATATGCAGGAAGTAGAATTAGGTGTTTCATCAAAAGGACCTGCCACCTTACCTATGTCTCAGTGGCGTAGCTCTCCTATAGGGGTAAATCCTAAGAAGGATGGTAAGTGGCGGCTCATAACTCACCTTTCATGGCCTTTATGGGATAGCGTTAATAGCAATATTGATCCCGAAATGGTTTCCGTTCAATATTCTTAATTTGACCAAGTGGTAGATATGATTGCTGAGCTAGGCAAATGTGCGTTATTAGGAAAAATGGACATCAAGTCTGCATTCAGACCTTTTCATCCAGTTGATTTCCCATTGCTAGGATTTAAGTTTCTGGGCAAATATTTTGTAGAAAAATGTTTACCTACGGTTACTCAGTGTCATGTAATTTATTCGAAAAAAAGATCACTATCTTCATGACTTTATATTTCTTGGAAGGGAAAGAACAAAAACATGTGATAGGCTTATGTCAGTTTTTCAGGAAACGTGTCAAGAGATAGGGATACCTATTGCAGAGGAAAAATCAGAAGGCCCTACTACAAAGCTGATATTTTTAGGCCTAGAAATTGATACTAAGGAGATGATAGTTAGAGTTCCATTGGAGAAAGTCAAAGCTCTAAAGGCAGAAATTTTAAACATGTTAAATAAGGGGATAAGGCAAAGTTGAAGGAAGTGCTGTCTTTATCTGGTTTAATGCCATTCTGCGACAATGCTATACCCACAGCCAGAGCATTCATCCGGCATATTTTTGATCTAATGACAGGAACAGATAAGCCCTATTGCAAGGTAAGAATATATCAGGAGATTAGAGCTGATCTTAGAATGTGACTATTGTTCTTAAAAGAGTTTAATGGAAGGTGTTATTTTTCAGAAAAATATTGGACTAGCAATGTAGATTTAGGGCTGTATACTGACAGTGCAGGAAATGATGAGCTTGGTTGTGGTGCATGTTGGGGCAGTCAGTGGATTGCATTGAAATGGCCAACAGACTGGCAAAATTAACCTATTCTGGAATTGGTACTAGCAGTCATCAGAATTCAGGTCTAAACAAATTGATTTTCACATTGATAATGAAAGTCTGGTCAAAATCCTTAAAAAGAAAACATCGAAGTCATCACGGGTCATGTCCTTGTTAAGGCCCTTGTATGCATAATAGTATTCAATATGAGGCCACACATGTACCTGGAGTGTGCAATTCAGCTGCAGATGCATTGTCTCGTTTCCAGTTTACAACGTTTTGAGAAATACGGCCTTGGGCAAATCAGGAGCCAGCAGGGATACCAGAAGGGTTCCTCTCAAGGCTATTTACAGTTAAGTTGACAAATTAATCAAGCTGTCTGTTGCTACAAATACTAGGGATGCATATGAGTTGACTCTGTGAAGTTTAAGACAGTTTCAGGAGGAATATCAATTAGATATATCTTGGCCTCCTCCCATACAAAATGTTATGCGATATATAGGTTATATGTATCAGAAGGCCTATACATATTCCACAGTCAAGACTTATTTAGCTGGGTTAGGTTTCCATTGTAAGATGTCGGGGCACAATGATCCAACTCAACATTTTGTAGTAAAATAATTAGAAGGTCTCCGAAGAGATAATGATACGGTTAGAGATGCTAGGATGCCTATCACCGTGGGTAAGTTGGCAGAGATATTATCTGTACTCCCAATATTTGTAGCTCCCAATAACACAGGTAGCATTGTTCAGTTGTGCATACTCTGCGTTGGTGAAATAGCTATCAGTAGTAGGGATATGGCTTACCGGGTAGTAACAATATCAGAAGTATCACTTCAGGCAAATAGTGCTACAGTACATCTGGCGTTCTCCAAAACGAATCAGAATGGTAGGGAACAACTGTTTTATTGACCAGTAACGGTACCCATTACTGTCCAGTCCGTAACCTCCGTAACTACTTAATGGTCAAACCAAACTGTTCAGGCCCTCTGTTGTCATTTTGGGGGTAAGGCATTAACTAGATACCAGTTTGCTAGTGTCCTTACCAAGGCATGTAATGCTCTTGGCTATGAAAGCAGACATAACAAATCTCACTCATTTAGAATTGGGGCAACAACATCAGCCTTCTAACATATTATCTCGGCTGACGATATCATGCATTTAGGTTTGTCCAAGTCTTAAAGCCTACAAAGGATATATCAGAATCCCGACAGAGGAATAAACAGTACAACGCTAACAAGCGTTTTTAAAGTCATAGTTTAGTGCCATGAAATAACGAACTAGTAAAAAGAATATGAACTAAATATGACAATGCCAAAAACCGCAGGAAAATTGACCCACTGTAACCAAAGCTACGACCTATCAATTATCGCGGCTTGCACCTCCCCCGGAAAAGCCAATCAGCGTGTGGCGGAAGTATGTGTAGTGCTACACACGAACTCGTGACCTCACAAATTGAACTCCCATCAACATGGATGCTTACAGTAAATCATCGTACAACGGGTCAGAGGCAAGAGACAATAGCGATTGCGAACTTATCTTGGGATTTTCCTTGTCAGATTATGAAGTAGATAGTGTTACGTAAAGGCTATCTACGATTACGATTTACTTCCGTGTTCGGTGTCAAATAGATACTTGAATAATTGAATTGTTTATGGTCATATAGTTAAAGGGATTAGGTGACTAAGACAATTGTAGTGTTTGTTTCCGGTTGTTTCCCGCCATATTTTACAGTATAAAAGGGGGCCAAACACTGTATTTCTGACTCTTGCTCTGACCGTAGAAGCTGACGAAACTAATTAGCCAGCGGTACTTGATACGGTAGGTGTGTTTTGTAAAGTGTTTGGAGATCGTGTACGAAGATTGTTGTGCAGATGAGCAGTGCTGAGGGATAGGGCTGAAATAGTGCCTTGTACTCGGCCAGTATCTCTGTTACACGCGTCACGACTCATTGCTATGCTGGTTATATACATACACATGGAAACTCACCTGATCACTCGCGTGAATAGCCTGGGGTTTTGCTCGTCCATTGCGGGCGTGATAGCAATGTAGGTTCGTTGAGTAGTGTGAGTTGGTAGGACAGTTAGAGTTGCGCCCCTTTGTACAGTTGTCAGTCGCCTGCTCATTGTTTACGTTAAATATAGCTGTATGTAGGTAGGTACAGTGGGCAACTGAGTGTGTTGTACATCTCATTGTAAATAGCGCAGTGAGTGGTGAGGATTACTGCTCATTGTATATTTCTGTATGTAAGTTAATAAATTCCTTATACCCGGTATGTCAAATCTTGTGTTCATAATATATATAGACAAATAGTCAAGACATTTACAACAGGTAATGTTAAATTGTTGTGTAGATATCTGTAAGCTAGGCAGCTCATTTGTTTGGTAATATATACTGTAGGGTAACTTTGTATATTTAATGGTTATTAGGCGTAACTCTGAGCTCGGATAAGCTCGCTCATATTTGTATATATTTGTACTTAAGGTGTTATGCTAGGTTATAGATACAATGTTTATATACTGTGTACTCAAATACAGTGATTCCAGGAAATAACTCGGTACGAACACCCTCTACACGTTACAATGATGCAGAAGGGATTCAGCCATACCAATGCGAACCAGAAGTAGGAATTGACAAAGATTTAGATAGCATTCTGCCAGCAACAGTACAGGAGCGCTTGGGTTCAACCGACTGGTGAGTTCAAATACCAGCTTTTATATTTACTTACGTTGAAATTTCATGTCATACATTGTCATCAGAATCATCACTAGTTATTATATTAACGTCCATTGTTTCGATTTACGGTATAAACAACATGTAACATCGCGGGCTCTTGTAATTTATTTTACTGATTAAAATATATATGTAGGCCTTCAGAAATGCCGACATTGCGCAGTTGAGTGTCTGATATCAGGACATATATACAGTGATATTTGATTACTATTTGCTCAAAAGTAAATTGTAGTTATAGTTTAATAATGACAACAGTCTAAATAATTTAAAGTGTAATGCATACATTAAAATGTCGATCATTTAATTTATTTTACAACTAGTATTATTACATTATTAGTGTCAACAAAAAGGTATTTTATGAGATAACATTTAGCGGAATTTCTAGTGATTGCAAGTGTCACTTAATTGTTATTACTTGATGGTATGTTTACATAAGAAACAATAATGTACAAATTGTATTTGCACCAGGATGAGGTAAATTCATTCAAAGTCCTTTTCATTATTTTCTTGTCCATGTATTTTCCCCCTTTGTTCTCATATACTATTCTTTTGTCACAGGTGTCAACGTGAAAATGCCATGACATGCCAACAGCTTCCGATTGCATTTCCTGTGCTGAAATAATGCAGGTACAGCATGTAATGAAAGAATTTCCTGATCTGAAATGCATTACACAGCATCCTGGTTTTTCCTCAGTGTGTTTAGATGTGTACGTGTTGTGCACAGCCTATCAAGCATTCAGAGAGTACCATAATGGCAACATACCAGACAGTCCTGCATAAGTAGTGATTAACAATAAAAAAAATACTATTTTTACAAATTGTATATGACAGGAACAGTTCTGAAAAAAATGATTTAAAACAAAAAACAAAAAGTTTTTAATAGATTATAATTTCCATTATATTTATTTTTGTGTTAGCACGGTAACCCAGCTCAGAGACTGCCACTTGTTATTTGTTATACATATCTTATAAACAAACAACAACAGGGAAAAGAAATGTTGTCAAATGGTCATTTATTAAATGACAGGAACATTTCAAATACAACCATAATATTAATCACTGTTGTTATATAATATATAGATCTGAATGACATTAACTTCAGTCTATATGTACAACAAAAAGATGGAGTACAAATTATCGGCATACAAACATAAGTTTGAATTTAAAAAAAAACACCAAAAAAAACATGGATATATAAGCTGGCTCAAGACAAAATGTGGGAGTGTGGTATGGGTGGGACTTCGAAAGATATTAAACGTAATCACTGCAGCAGAAAAATTATGAGGAGTGATGAAGATATGACGCGGTCAAAATCACGAAGAGGTGCGCGCCTCGCTGATTGGTCAATCCAGGCCCTGACCGCCTAGCATCACGGCTACTGCCGCTGGTCACATGAACAGCCCCTCTGACTGGTCAAGCTAAAACCGTGACCGCATAGCGAGTTGCCCTACACGGCCCTCTTAGCTAACACGTGCGCACACATAACATCCAAATAACAAGAGATACAAACTACATAGGGTAACAGATGGTCAACAGGTGGTCAGAGTTCAAGATCTTATTCCAAATAACAAAATCATGCAAGAGCCAACTTACATAACATTATAATGTGAAGAACATCTGTAGGATTATGACAATTATACATATATATATATACATGAATATATAAAGTAACCATCTAACACAAATGTATTTATTTCATGAAATAAATTTTATATGTTTGCACTTTTCGTGTAAATATTTTATGTTAAATGAAAACTATTCAATGGATACTCCCACAAAAGCTTGCATGCTCTTACAACATAAAATTCATTTCTATTCTTATTATCATATAAATGCAAATGCACTAACATACTAATCAAAACATTGTATGCACACAAGAGTCTCATTGGTCGTTTATTGTTAATCCAACTCGTGGATAGAATTCTTCATAATATATCATATGAAAATTTGATTGAAAGTTGTTTAATGACTTTTGAGCTGGTTGAGTATTTTCACCCTTCAGCACTGAATAATGTTTTTTAAAAAAAATCAATCATATCACACTACTGACCAGCACAGTCATTACAATACTATTACAAAACCATTACAAACCCATTAAAAACCCTGTTTTCATTAAAAGTAGAACATTATTTCATGTTTTTTGTTTTCTGTTAAAACCGATAGGTCAGCTATTTAATGGACATTATATTTTTTCAAATTTCAATTACTTTTCTATTAATTATTAAACTATAATGAGCATAAGTAAAATAATGGTCATTATTTCGTGTTTTTCATCTATTTAATGGGAATAACATTATTTTGTAATTGCCATTATTTTTTTGCTACTATAATGTAATGGTCATTACTACTCAGGTATATATGTAATACCCATTAATTTTTCTGATCAATGGCCGTAAGATATTGTGATCATAATGTAATTGTCATTACTAAAAGATATGGCAAAAATGCAAAGCTATAGTATTATGCATCATGTAGCTTGGATGTCATCAGACCAAGAAAAAATGTTATAAAAATTAAAATGAGCACTGTACACTAAAAGAAATGCAATGATGATTTACCAGATAAAAATAAGAAAAGTTCATATACAGTATGTTTCGTTCACTAGTACATAAGATAATTTTATGTTGAAATACATAGTTACATAATTTTTTGTATATATATTCTTGGAACAGAAAATTAAATTCAAGGAAAAAATTCAGATAAGATTTTTCACTTCATTTTATAATGGAAGTCCATTCTATTTCATTAGCTTATATATAAGTATGTGTTAAACATTCTGCATTGATCATATCATATTTTCAAAAATCAACCAAATTGAATTATTTTAAAAGGTTTTCTGAAAGACATGTACTATATGATCAGTGTTTTTTTCTAAGTAGAAGTTTTCCAGCAGGATCAGTACACATGCAATATCCTATTTTGAAGCAAAATATAATTTTATAGAACGTATGCAAACCTAGCTACATTAATTGGTCTTTGTCATTCATTGCCACACTTTTTGCCTCACGAAGTTTAAAAGGGCAACTTCCCGCTGTCCAAGAACCATAAATAACCATCTTCCTCTACACTCACAAGCGGTTTGGATAACTTCTTGACGTGAATGAATTGCTTAGACTTCTCTGAAGCAATGGGCACTTCCACAGTTTGGTAACATTACATTCAGCATTAGTATATGTTTTAACACAGGTCAATGTAGCTTGTACACCATCTTCCGTTATATGGTGATAAAAATCTAAAATGATACCAAAATTCACAAACTGACTAGTAGTTATTTGGTCTTCCTCTGGTGGTTTCAATCAAACATAGCATGACTTTGTTTGAGCCGACTCTCGACCTGACTTAGCAGAAGTCGTATAATATATGGAACGTCCTGTCTCTGATTGTAACACTCTGTGGGACGAAGCCTCCTGATGGTACATTTGCCACAACACACACAACCTTCTTTGGCCAGTGCACTATGTAAAAACCGTAACTCTTTGCCAGGCAAACAAATTCCAATACCAGCCTCGAATACCAGTTCATGATTACCATCACATTTAACTTCCAGGTGCTCTGTAGTTGCAGCGTAATTAGAAGGCATCCTTCTTGTTGAAATCATGAAATTACACCAATCAAAAATTGCGAAAGTCTCCATTACTGTAGCCTCTGGATGACGCTTCTTGAAGACTCCCGTGCATATCCATGAGTTAAATCTTTCAAAGTGGTACATCCATGTACCATATACAGGACCATAATGTCTATACTATATACTACATTTACTATATGGTGAACAATATGGGTTGTTATATTTTGTAGAGATAGTGGAAAATCACGCTCTAAAGGAGCAAGTGCTCTGTTGAGTCCACCTTCCATTTCATCCAAGTCATCAATAAACACGCATTCAGAACATATTTAAGTAATACTGTCCAATAATATGAATAAGGTATTTCTACAATTCTCAGAGAGACAACCAAGTAAGCAGTATTTAATAATTCCGTGTGTAGCAATCTGCTTCCAGTCATGGCTTTTCAAAGCACTTCGGTTTTTACAAATAAATGGTGAAGGTTTTAAGCCAAAACCATGTGGAACAAGTATTTTTCGCCCTTTCATCCGCACGCTCGATTTCCTCATTTGTAAGAACATATGGTAGATCAATCTCAGTACATGTCCTTCGTTTCTTGTGGTTGTTCTTAATATTTATATCATCCGCTTGTCTGTGACTGTAGATCAATCTCAGTACATGTCCTTCGTTTCTTGTGGTTGTTCTTAATATTTATATCATCCGCTTGTCTGTGACTGTCTGATGTACTTGTATTGTTCACAGCTGTTAACCTACCTAAATCTGATTCTGCTGAAAATATCTTTTTCACATCACTCTTTTTCACCAACAAATTCATAATGTTATATATCAAATCCTTAATTGTGTGGCAAGAATCCGGAATTGATTCCTTTAATCGGTCATGACCTGGGAGCTTTTCTAACACATATGAACTTTTGCAGCCTGTTGCTGTTGCTACTAACTTCTTATTAACCATTTTGTCAGCGGTGTCATAAGCTTTTCGAAAATTCTTTTCCTCTTCCATTTTTCTTTCCCTTGGTGCCACGGAAAAATCTGTATTCTTGTCAAGAAAAGTCTTGTCCAAGCGTAATGGATCGCTCAAGGCCAAGTATGACCTATTTGACAAATATATCACCTTGTCCAGATGTTTACAATGGCGTCTTCTAATACGACACCAATGAAATTGTGCTAAGCTACCGCTTCCATGTTGAGAAAATACTTTTTCCCGGGTAGTCTAAAACAAACAGAAGTAGTTTGATTTTCTCATTTATAGGAGCATTTCTGTAACTGTCAATTGTCTGACATTCTGTGAGATAGAGTAGCTCATCAACCATAAGCTGCAGATAGGGATCTAATTTTAGAGCTTCTGATCGACCTGTTCCTGGAACTATGCCGACCAAGAAAATGTTTCCAAACAGATTTTGAATTTTCCTAGGAAGATTCAACAAAGTTAGCATCATAGGTGTCATTGAATATGCAATTCCTTGGTTGTGGTATGGGTTACCACCATCCGCCTCAAATGCAAACGATAATCCTGTATAGTCTCCTTTAAAGAGTCCACTTTTATCATATACTTCCTGCCATGCAGGTGAATCCTGAATAATCCCACATTTCTGGTTTGAAATTGTGCGCCAATCTGCCTCCATGTAACTGAACTAGTTTAGCCAAGTTTTTTCACCATAAATTCGTGCAATTCTCGGTACAGTGGGTAGATAAATAAATTGTTTGGTTTTAGTTGAATCACACTTTTGGCACTTCAGATTAGTATTTGTGTTGTTTTTGTACACTATGCAGTCATTAACACAACATTTGAAAATTAGTTTCTTTACTATATATTGATCCACCATTTTCCTTGCTTTACAATAATTTGAAGGCAACTCCATTGACATCTGGCAATCTTTGTTGGAGGTATGTAGTATCTTCTGAATGTTAAGGTTGCAAGAAAATGAACTTTTGCTCATTGAGTGTGACGAGAATGTATAAAAATTCATAGCTAACCATTGCAATACTGATATAATTGAACCTGGCATCATTTCACAAGCTATTCCACTGGTATACAAGTTTTTGTCGTATGTAAATGACCAGGTATCACTAACATTGTAATTTTTAACAACTTCATTTTCATTGTCAAATTCTTCATCACTAGAACTAGCACTGTCAAATTCCTCGTCGCTCAAAGACACATCCGAATCGTCTTCACCGTTACATTCTGTCGACTTGGATGAATTTAGAACAGGACAGCCTTTTGTAAGTTCTCTGTCAACATAAGCTGATCCTGCTGGCAAGGTGTCCACCATGCTATCATCACATTCCATTCTGTGATATAATAGAAATGCAATGGTATTGAATATCAAAACTAGCTACTAGTGATACCTGGAAAAATTTATCTTTTCTAAATCAATAAATATACCTATAAATTTACTTCCCCATATATATAAATGCTTGTACATATTTAGCTAGATTAAATCAAGACACTTCAGCTAAGCAGAAGTAGTACAATGTATTTTGTTGAGTGACATTGTTTAAACACCAATTTATCAAAAAACTGGAATTTGTTCGCTAACCAAAAGCATGTCTCCCGTAGCTAGCTTCAAACCAAATATGTCCCAATTTGGTCTTTAGTAATATAACAATAGTGCATACTAGAATAATGTCCTTGACATATGACATTGTGCATCAAGTAAAAACAGTACAAATTCAATATTTACCTTTCAACTTCTGAGTCTTCGTATTCAAAAGTAGACAGACTAGGAGGATCAAAAGTGATCGTTGGAAGCTTTGATTTTTTTTTCTGGAAAATGTAGAGAGAAAATTATTAATCTAAATTTAATTTTGTGGGTATTGCTGGTAAACAAAGTTGAGATGTCTATATTAAGAGAAAAACTAAATTTCCCTGGCCTATCATGACCGGTACAGTGACTGCATTCACAATAACTTTATGCGAAAGAGAATAATTAATTATAATTATATTTTAATCAACATGGGAGTGTCCAGAGATAAAATGCACGTTCAGGGATACAGCAGGATTACCATTTAATTTTTATTGGTTTAATTGTACATTGTATGTACTTAAGATTACCGTTACATTTTTATTGGTTTAATTGTACATTGTATGTACTTGTAATGTTTTGTGCTTTATATAAATTTGCACTATGTCATGGTCCTCGTAATTTTGATGTTAATTGTAAAAACATTTGTTATTTCAGCGCACGCTAATATTTATTTGTTTTTGTATATCGATTTACCTGTGAATCATTTGAGCGTAACGTATTGTAGCATTGCTCTGTATATAAGCGTAATACCTTTTGTCCATGCACGAGCTTTTGTAATTGAATTGAATTCATATAGCATACGCCTTTAGTAACGATAAGGGAGTACGTCCTCATTGTTGAGGTTAACCTACGGGTATATAAGGCCGGAATTTCAGTGTCACAGGTCTCTCATTCGCTGGAGCTGATAAAGGACACAAGGATAGTTGGTGAGCAACCAGGGCATGAATACGGTGCACATGGTAACGCAGTGAGGAAAAACTGACATCGCCAGTAAATCCGGGTATATCGCTGAGGTATAGAGTTTGGCGAAGACGTCAGGGTTTGGCGTAAGGGGCAACGCGGGCGCCGGGAGATTGGCGACAGGTTGCCAAGGACGCCGGTTAAGAATATCACGGGACGGGCGAAAGAGGGATAGTCAACGGCGATGTGGGTGCCTCACACTGCGTTGTCAATGTACTTTTAAAGACACGCTATTACTGACGCCGGCGTAATGCGGGCGTAACGCCGTCATTGCGCCTGCCAAGTCTGTTTAGGCCAGTAACACCAAATTTGCCGGCGCATTACTTAACTTACGCATAATTTCACACCTAGAGGCGTACTCCCAATAGCAACGCAAATA
Organism: Ylistrum balloti; assembly: GCF_031769215.1. Lineage (NCBI taxonomy): Eukaryota > Metazoa > Mollusca > Bivalvia > Pectinida > Pectinidae > Ylistrum > Ylistrum balloti. The sequence goes on from NW_026782186.1 coordinate 271,230, forward strand.
CTGTCTACTTAATGTCTACTGTGAGAGTATTATTTGTAGAAATGTCCTTTGTGAACTGTGTCAAATAAAACTTGTATTTGTCGACAACTGTTGTTTGTGAATAATTTGCGGCTACGCCAACTCGGCAGAGGGCGCTCTCGAAAGCAACTGATAGCCAAAAGGACCCGGACTGAAAAGGAAATCCCTTACATTTTTGGTGGCAGCGGTGGGATTCTATTGTTTTGTTTTGTTGCTTAACAATTTTGTGCGTAAAGAAGATGGATACGTTAACAGAGCTTTACAAGACGGTAGATAGATTGGAATCCGACCTTGACAGCTTGCAGGGCACAGACGACAGGCGTCACAAGCGTATATCAACTCCAGCGGATGAGAGAATGCAAACATATGCGGCGGAACGTCGACGTTATGGTGTCGAGCCACAAGGTGCTCCATTAGAAGAAAGAATGCAAACATGTGGAACAGAACGCCAGAAATATGATAAAGATTCTATAGGCGCCCGTCCAAAGAAATATCCGGCGGCAACACCGGAATCGTTGCACGATTGGCAATATGCCGGCCGGTTCCGGCACGTAGCTAGCGAAAAGGAATTTCAAGCCGCCGGCCCGGCCAAGATGATGCAAAACAAAAACGGTATGGAACAAACGAATGTAGTGAACGAGCATATGGGGTATTCCCCGCCGTTTTACAGAGCAAAATCCAGCACGACTCCGTTTCAACCACGAGTTACGGTGTATGATGACAGGGGTAACTGGCGGAAAGAAAAGCCGGCGTTTGAAATTTCATATCGTACCGACGACCAGAGACCAGTGACTGGAAGGGTGAAACCAGCAACTTTTGATGGACTGACGTCTTGGATAGACTTCAAAACACACTTTGATATGTGTGCCGAGATAAATAAATGGTCATATCTGGCAAAGGGGATGTATTTGGCTGTAAACTTACGTGGTCTGGCACAGGGAGTGCTTGGAAATATGAAAACTACCAACAGATCCGATTACCACTCGTTATGTACAGCGTTGCAGCAAAGGTTCTCGCCCGAAAACCAAACGGAACTATATCGTGCTCAACTAAAAAGTCGTTGCGCGAAACCTGGGGAAAGCTTGCCGGAACTGGCACAAGGCATTTTGAGACTCACTCAGCTGGCGTATCATAGCGCAACGCCAGAAATCTGGCAAATTTTGGCCAAAGATTCCTTCATAGATGCATTGCCCAGTTCCGAGTTGCGAATTCGTGTTCAGCAAAGTAGACCATCTGACTTGAATGAAGCTGTCCGTTCGGCGGTAGAACTAGAAGCTTTTGAAAAAGCCGAGAGATGTCGTCCGGATTACAGACCACATGCCAGGGTTGCCGAGTCTGGCGAGCAGGCCAAGGATATTACTAAACCTGACCCATTAGCCACATTGCACGACATTGTGGAGGAGTTGGCAAAAGAAATTAGGTCCCTTAAAGAATGTCAAAGAAGACCTCGGGACAAAGGGAAGAACAACTGCTATTTCTGCGGAGAACCAGGGCATTTCAAGCGTAATTGCCCCAAAAGACAGAATGGAGGTGCCGAAAATAACGCCAGGAGGGCGAATATGGGAGCAGGGTATCACCAGCTAGAGTCAGGAATGTATGTCACAACTGATGTAAATGGCTTCACGACCAGTTTGCTAATAGACACAGGTGCCACGTTAACGCTCCTCTCGTATGATGTATATAAAAGCATCCCCGAAAAAAATCGACCAGTTTTACAGGAGTTTTCCAGAGATATTCTAACAGCTAATGGTGAACCTATGTCGATTTTTGGGAAGTCGGCATTTCGCGTGACGATCGGCACCAATGCAATGGATTTGGAGGCGGTCGTAGCTGATATCACGGCCGATGGTATCATTGGCCTTGATTTTTTGCGGCAGAGTGGTTGTCACATTGATTTACACAAGAATACTCTAACTACAGAAGGGAAGGTGATACCTTGTCGTTTGGTTGGCCGATTTGGTTGCAGCAGAATTACCATTGCTGAAAATACGACTATACCGCCGCGCCATGAAGTAATCATTAAAGGAGAACTTAACAGCAGTGGCCTTCATGAGACGTATGGAATAGTAGAACCGATAGAAGGTAAAAACAAAACTGGCAACGCAATTTTAGGACGCACCCTTATCAAAGGTACAAAATTCGTCCCAATTCGGTTACTGAATCCAACAGACGAAGCCCAGACTTTGTACAAGGATACAACAGTCGGAACATTTGAGCCTGTTTCACAAGTCGTACGAAAAGTGGCACAGTGCCGAACAAAAGCCACAATTCCAGAACACCTGCAAAAGTTATACAAAAGCACTATCGAAAACCTTGATGAAGATCAAAGCCAAGACGTAAAGGAGCTCTTGTGCGAATATTCGGAATTGTTTTCAAAGGATGATCAGGACCTTGGCCAGACCGATATTGTAAAGCACCAAATAAATACAGGGAATGCAAAGCCGATTAAGCAACCCCCTCGCCGCTTGCCATTTCACTCACAGAAGGAAGCAGACCGCCAGGTTGACGAAATGTTGCAAAGAGGAATCATCGAACGAAGTAGTGGTCCTTGGGCTTCGGGGATAGTACTTGTCAAAAAGAAGGACGGCAAAACACGTTTTTGTGTCGACTATCGCGGCTTAAATGACTTAACTATTAAAGATGCGTACCCGCTACCCAGAATCGACGATTTGCTTGACAAGCTATGCGGAGCACAGTGGTTCTCCACTTTAGATCTGTCTTCCGGTTATTGGCAAATCGCAATGGATCCCGTCGATAAAGCGAAAACTGCTTTTGTAACACGAAAGGGTCTTTTTCAGTTCACGGTATTGCCATTCGGTCTTTGCAATGCGCCGGCAACTTTTGAGCGCCTTATGGAGGTAGTGATGGCCGGGTTGCAGTGGGAAGTTTGCCTTATCTACTTGGACGACATTATAGTTCACGGGAAGACATTTACAGAATGCATGAATAATATGAGAAAGGTTTTCGACAGGTTAGCAAACGCTGGGTTAAAGCTGAAACCACGAAAGTGCACTCTCTTCTCCCGAAAAGTGTCATTTTTGGGACACGTTGTTTCAGTCAGAGGAATAGAAACAGATCCAGAGAAGACTGCCAAGGTCAGTGGATGGCCAGTTCCAACAAGTACGACAGAAGTTCGAAGTTTCCTAGGTCTCTGTAGTTATTATAGGAAATTCATCGAGAGTTTCTCACGTATAGCTGCACCATTGCACAAACTCACGGGAAAAACAGAAAAGTTTGTCTGGTCGGACGAGTGTCAAAACGCATTTGATGCTTTGAAAAGGAAGCTTACCTCAACGCCTATATTAGCGCACCCGAACTTCGAGCTACCGTTCATACTTGATACAGACGCTAGTAATTCAAGCATAGGCGCTGTTTTGTCCCAGATACAGAATGGCGCTGAACGTGTGATCTCTTACGGCAGCAGAATACTGACCAAAAGTGAGCGCCGCTACTGCGTAACGCGTAAAGAATTGCTTGCCGTTGTCTATTTCATGCGTTACTACCGTCATTATTTGACGGGTAAACGATTTTTGGTACGAACGGATCATAGCGCGCTCCGCTGGATCATGAAAAAGAAAGAACTGGAAGGCCAAACTGCAAGATGGATAGAGATTTTGTCGGCGTTCGAATATGACATTCAGCACAGATCTGGAAAACAACACGGGAATGCGGATGGTTTAAGCCGTATCCCCTGTCCTCAGTGCGGCAAAAGAACGGCAAGACTCAAGCAAAACGCAAAGCGTGTACGTGTCATAACTGGCAAACATGAAGAACCAACTGAGAAACCCCATATACAGGATGACCAGGAAAAGGATAATGCGATTTCATCACTCAAATCCTGGATAAAAGATCACAAACGGCCAGACTGGAAGGATGTAAGTGCAGAAGGTAGTGAATTAAAATCTTATTGGGCGCAATTTGATAGATTCAAGATAAAGGATGGGGTTGTGTGTCGTTCCTGGAATGACACCAGGAAACAGAGTTTGATATGGCAGATCCTTGTGCCTCGGCATTTAAGAGCAACCGTCTTGAAACAAATCCATGACGGAAGAAGCGGAGGTCATTTGGGAATTCGCAGAAGCCTGAAGAGGTTAAGACAACGATACTACTGGCCTGGACTCCAGAAAGATGTGCGTCAGTGGATAATCAGTTGTGAAAAGTGCGCAAAGGGCAAAACTTCCAATCAGATGAGAAGGGCTCCGATGCAGATTGCTCAAAGCGGCATGCCTATGGAACGCATTGCAATTGACATCACAGGACCCTTACCGCGAACAGAAGATGGGAATCGATATGTTTTAGTAATTGGTGACTACTTTACAAAATGGACGGAAGCGTTCCCAATGCCGGATCAGGAGGCTATTACCGTCACTAATATACTAGTGGAAGAAGTAATAAGCAGATTCGGCACACCAATATACATACATACCGACCAGGGACGACAATTTGAAAGTTCTTTATTTAAGCAGATGTGTGAGATGTTGGGCATCCAGCGAACTCGTACCACACCCTACCACCCACAGAGCGACGGAATGATAGAGCGGTTTAATAGGACGTTGAAGGAGATGTTAAAAGCTTACGTGAAAGAAAATCAGACTGACTGGGACGTTCAGCTGCCATATTTGATGATGGCTTACAGGTCGTCAGTACACGATTCAACAAACTTCACACCGAACTACCTGATGTTAGGGCGGGAAATTGCTATGCCGGTGGATGTGATGATTGGAAAGGTACCTGAGGAGAGCAAAAAAAACTGTAGGGCAGTGGGTTACCTTTGTCCAGCAGTCTCTGCAACAGGCTTACACATATGTTCGACAGTTTACTCGGGCTTCTGCACTGCGCCAGAAACGGTATTACGATCAAAGGTCCGCAAACAGGAAACTGAAAATAAAAGATCGTGTGTGGGTTTATTTCCCGACTGTCACGCCCGGTACTAGTCCTAAGTTGACTGCGTTTTGGCGCGGTCCTTTTTCCGTGACGAAGATCGTGTCCGACGTGACCTACGAAGTTTGTCCAGTTGGGGGTGGCCGAAAACAGATAGTGCACGTTGATCGGTTAAAACCGTGTCGGGATAGAAGCGGCGATTTTGATGATGCCATTAGAGAGTCAGATGAGAGCGGTGGCGAAGAGGATTCAGGAGCCGAAGAACACCCAGCACAGGAGTTGACTCCTGCTGGTTCAGGTGATATTGATCTGTTAAATGGTGTAGGGAGTACGGCTCTAGGTGATAATTTGCGACCACGCAGAAAACGATCGATTCCGAATAAGTTCCAAGACTTTTATATGTATAGTGTCTGTTAGAAGTAGTAAAGATGCCTATTTCTTGTTTGCAGAAGATCAGCAGCTGTAGACCAGCGAGACTTGAATGTTTTGCATGCAAAAAGACGTTCGGTGAGATGAGGTGCCTTCAAATGCATATAGCACACTGTTCCGTGGCCAAGGAGAATCAGAATGTCGAGTACATTCCTAGAAGCCGGAAAGATTCTAGGGAGCGTAGTCGTGACACTGGGGAACGCAGCCGAGGAAGAAGTAGATCGCCTTCTCGTCGATTTCCTTGCGATCAGTGTGACCAGACATGTGGACGTAAGGCCGATCTAGAGAGACATCGGAGACGTTTTCACACATCCGAATCACAACCACAAGCAACTTCAAAGGCGGCGACCCAATCAAAGAGTCCAAAAAGGAGGAAATCGGCACCTGCAGAGGTGGCAACCGGAAATGAGGAACAGACCATATCGACAGCTGCACATTTGGACGAACTTGGGCTGGATCCAGATGCATCTATATCCCTGGCAAATAGACATTATCGGGTAGAGGCAATGGTGTCCCCGGTCTCAAGCAGTTCGCCCAGGACTACAGATCCATCTAAGAAGACTCCGCCGGAGATGGTTGAATCTCAGAATGGGACGGCGACGACGGCTACGAAGGAGGCGACGGTGTCAAGGGAGCCTGTATCAGCAACCGTACCTTCGACAGTTTTGTTCCCAGAGGCGAATGTTGGTGACTCGGAACTGGAGAAGGGCAATGCCACACCGCTTCAGCGTAGCTTCGGCGTACAGTGTAAGGTGCGAGTAAAACACCACAGGCGGAAAGAATCCACAGTGAGAACTACAGTTGTGGACAGAGAAACCATAGTGCGGTCCAGCATACATGTAGTTACATGGGACGACCTGGAGGAAATGATCTGACTTAACGTGGACAGGAGGAGATGTTTGATTTTTTTGATTACCTTGTTTATTAATGACATTGAAAGAATAATACAAGTAATGTTCGGGTATATTTGTAAAAAAAAAAAAAAAAAAAATTTAATTTTCCTTTCCAGCAAAAACATTCCTGTGTAATATTTTTTTTTGCTTCCGTTTTTATGTGTTCATGTGTTTGTAAAATTTGTACATACCCTTTTGAGTAACAGTTGGCCGGGACGTCCAACCCGGAGGCGTGGATAGTGTAATGTTTTGTGCTTTATATAAATTTGCACTATGTCATGGTCCTCGTAATTTTGATGTTAATTGTAAAAACATTTGTTATTTCAGCGCACGCTAATATTTATTTGTTTTTGTATATCGATTTACCTGTGAATCATTTGAGCGTAACGTATTGTAGCATTGCTCTGTATATAAGCGTAATACCTTTTGTCCATGCACGAGCTTTTGTAATTGAATTGAATTCATATAGCATACGCCTTTAGTAACGATAAGGGAGTACGTCCTCATTGTTGAGGTTAACCTACGGGTATATAAGGCCGGAATTTCAGTGTCACAGGTCTCTCATTCGCTGGAGCTGATAAAGGACACAAGGATAGTTGGTGAGCAACCAGGGCATGAATACGGTGCACATGGTAACGCAGTGAGGAAAAACTGACATCGCCAGTAAATCCGGGTATATCGCTGAGGTATAGAGTTTGGCGAAGACGTCAGGGTTTGGCGTAAGGGGCAACGCGGGCGCCGGGAGATTGGCGACAGGTTGCCAAGGACGCCGGTTAAGAATATCACGGGACGGGCGAAAGAGGGATAGTCAACGGCGATGTGGGTGCCTCACACTGCGTTGTCAATGTACTTTTAAAGACACGCTGTTACTGACGCCGGCGTAATGCGGGCGTAACGCCGTCATTGCGCCTGCCAAGTCTGTTTAGGCCAGTAACACCAAATTTGCCGGCGCATTACTTAACTTACGCATAATTTCACACCTAGAGGCGTACTCCCAATAGCAACGCAAATACTGTCTACTTAATGTCTACTGTGAGAGTATTATTTGTAGAAATGTCCTTTGTGAACTGTGTCAAATAAAACTTGTATTTGTCGACAACTGTTGTTTGTGAATAATTTGCGGCTACGCCAACTCGGCAGAGGGCGCTCTCGAAAGCAACTGATAGCCAAAAGGACCCGGACTGAAAAGGAAATCCCTTACATACTTAATTAAATATATATATATGTAATGTCAAATTTAATATTTTTATTAAATTTGAGTTTATGCAAGAAACTGTTCTCCTTCTATAGCTTCCTGTTTCGATTGTGATTTGTTGTTTATTTTTTTGTTTGTTCATTTATGTGTCGTATCTTTATGCTAATTATTATGCCAACGAGTGTTTTTCTTTATCTTTAACCAATCAGCAATTACCCCGTAGAGGGGTATCAGTATTGGCATCCATTAAGTTTCAGCGTTTGATGAGCGAGAGGAGCGTTTTATTTTGTGCCTTATATTTTATCAATTGAAAATCTACTACTTCACTTTAGTGGCAAAGTTTGTGCATACGATCTGTACTTTCTGCAGTCGTGAGTTTTACGTTGTGTGAATTCAAGAGTGCCGAACTTGATACTATTCTCCTATTTTGGATTTCATACCTATCAGTCAGATACTCTGATCATTCGCCATTTTGAATTTTCCATCGGCAATTCCAGTGTCAATACAACGAGTGTTTGTACTACCATTCGCTGTCGTGAGCTGTGTTGTGTGTTAAAATTCCCGATCTGGTGTATTAACATGCGTCTGTGATAAACAGGAGTATCGTAAACAACCACCACACAACTATTGGTGCTGAAGAAGTTCCGTGTCAGAGGTGAGGGTCGGATTCATTGTTTCCATAATGGCTACGAAATGTGGGCGTAAATCTAACCGAACAGTTCCTTACGAACCCGGAATTATTAGAAAATTGGACAATCGCTAGATTGCAACAAGAACTGCATTTATTGAATGTGCCCTACCAGAGTGGTTATAAAAAATTCAAGGAGACACAAGCGGCCCTGAGAGGTGCGGTATCCCAGCATGCCCCGAGCGAAGCGAGTGCATCCCATGATGCATCCGTGCCAAGATGACCGCCAGCCCGGAAGTACCGAACGGGCAGATTCAACCAGCTTACGCAATATGATTTTGAGCTTAGCAGACAGTGTTAACACTCTCCACAACTGTTATTCCAGGTTAGAGAAAAGCGTACTCACACTCACTCAGTCAAGATCCGTGCAACCTACTGCTGTTGCCGCTGCTGGCAGTTCACGATGGCGACTGATGGTATCTGAGCTCCGACTCCTACTACCCATGTAGCCAATTCGCCGTTGATGCAACACGGTTCGACATTTGCGGCAGTCACAGAGGAATTTACACTGGACAGTGCGTATCAGAAGCTTCAAGATGAAACTATTCCCACTGGCTATTCAGCAGGTATAACCGGAAAAGATGTAAATTTGGCTGCTATCCTTATTCCTTACTACAGTGGTCAAAGTGACTTGGGCTTAGGTACCAATGAGAAACAGGATGCTAGACCCAACTGAACTCTTACTCTAAGCGAATTTATACTAGCTTTTAGCATTTACAAACAAGTTATGTGTTCCATTCACCCACATCGTCGAGTTGAACTGGACATGTACGAGCGAGATATCGTGGACATGGGAACCAGATACAGCTCCGGGTTCTATGAATATCATTGACAGTTTTCGTTGAAGGCAGCAGCCCATTTACATTTTAATAACCGGAAAATAGATTGAGATAATACTTTGTTCTGCAAGATATTTGCCAATTTAGTTCCAGTTTCTTGTTCGATGTGTGGTAGCACTGCACATACTACAAAATTTTGCCCCAACCCTGGCCAGGACAAGCGACAGAGTAGCAGTGGTTTCTCTGGGAACAGCCAGTCTTGTCAAAATAAAGGGCAAGTGTCTATGGCTTCTGACTCAAAAGGCAATCCCAGAGTTGTTTATGAAAGGCGCGAGATTTGTAACAATTTCAATGGTAGATTTGGTTGTGTTTCCAATCTTTACAATTTCCTTCACATCTGTCTTACTTGTAAGGGAAGTCACACAAAAGCAGCCTGCTCTTTAGAGAGCCGTCAGCCTCAAAATAAGACATCTTAGCCCTCCATCACCATGACCCTATGACAGATTCTACCCCAATATGTGTCCAGACATTACATTCCAAACTTCAAGGACACCCCGATCAGCAGTTCGTTAATAAGTCAACACATTGTCTAACTTGCTGTTTTGACACTGGTCTACAGTACCTTCCTACTAACTCCATAGTTTGTAAAAACTTGAGGTCAGCTATCAGTGACCCAGGAGGTGTTTCAGAGTTGTTGGAGAAAGAACTAAATAAAGGATACTTAATAGGTCCTTTTGACAATATTCCCTATTCCAGGTACCGCATTAACCCGCTAGGCTTAGCTGAACATAAGTACTCGAAGAAAAAGCGTTTAATTGTTGATTTATCTGCTCCACATCAAGACACAAACAATCCTAGCCTAAATAGTCTGATTGATAAGTTAACTTGCTCGTTGAAGTATGTTACGGTAGACGATGCTATACATCTTATTAAGCGCTGTGGCCTCAATGCATGGCTAAGGAAGACAGATATCACAGATGCCTTCAAGCTGATACCAACTGATCCCGCTTTGTGGCCTTACCACGGCGTCAAGTGAAACAACAAATATTTCTTTATGCGCCTCGTATTCGGATGTCGTTCAAGCCCAAAAATTTTCGACAGCCTTTCTCGGGAAGTTTGTTGGATAGCTAAGAACAAGTGCAATATTTGTAACATTCTTCACTTGCTAGATGATTTCATAGTTATTGAACTGGCTTATGTCAATGCATCTTGTACTATGGAACGTTTTATGTCTATGTTCAAGGAATTAAGCATCCTGGTAGGTGCCCATAAAACTGTGGGCCCATGTACATCACTCGAATACCTTGGTGTGTGCCTAGACTCTCATCTGAGGGAATATCATCTTCCACGTGAAAAGGTGGAAAGAGTTATTGAGTTTTTGGATTCTTTCAAGAGAAAAAAACCAAACGCGACTTGCTGTTTGCTCGGTGACATGAACTTTGCCTGTCTGTGTATTAGACCGGGGCGTTCTTTTGTCTCTCATCTCATATCGCTTTCTACTAATGTTCGTGAGATACATCATCACGTGAAAATCAGCAATGAGTGTCGATCAGACCTTTACATGTGGTCGTTATTTTTTAAGAACTGGAATGGCAAATCCTTTTTTCTTGATGATCATATCACATCAGCAGCCAACCTCCATCTTTTTACCTATGCTACATCTGAATCTTTTGGGGGAATCTACCTTAACCAGTGGTTTCAAGGTTTTTTCCTAGTGAACTTAATGCCATGGACACATCTATGGCCCTCTTTGAGCTATATCTATTGTTATGGCTTGAGTGTTGTGGGGTTTACCAGTGGCATAATAAACGTATACTTTTTCATTGTGGCAACGTAGCTACGGTAGACATAATCTCCAAAGGGAGATCCAAAGTGTCCAGCATTATGTGTCTTATTCAAAAACTTACCTACTATTCTGCTGTGCATAACTTTGTGATATATGCATTCCATATACCTGGTAAACAAAACAACATTGCAGATGCCATCTCTCGTTTTCAGATGTGCAAATTCAGGCAGCTGGCACCTCAAGCAGATGTACTACCAGTTTCATGTCTGCCTATGGCCTCCTTGATGATGAGCTGAATGCAGCGGTTGATAGTTTGTGGAACCATGCCCTTAGTGAGAGGACTCTGGCTACTTACAAGTCGGGTTTAAACTGTTTTGTGACATTCCTGGTTATGAGTGGAATTGCATGTGCTGCTAATTCCCTTCCCATTGTTGATGAAGATTTACTTATATTTTGTGTGACATACTGCCAGGAAGCTATATGCTTGAAGTTCGACACTATTAAACTCTATTTAGCTGGCATTAGGTTTCATTACATCAAGTTCAACTTGGGTGATCCTCTCGCAAACACCATGCGGTTAAATTACATCTTGCGGGGCATTAAAAGAACTCCAGTGAATTTTTCCAATAAGCGATTGCCTATAACCTTTAAGTTGCTTAATCATATGTGTATAACTATTTCTAGTAGTCAAGGATTGTTCGAATCATTTGTTAAACAAATGCTATGCTGTATTTTTCAAACAGCTTTTTATGGTTTCTTGAGATGTGGAGAATTTACATGTAGGAAACTCCGTGACCAAATATACCTTCGTCTTAGTGATGTCCATGTTCTACCAGATAAGTCCAGTTTCACCTTGTATTTACGTTCTTCCAAAATGGATCCTTTTGGTAAAGGCGTTCACATAAGAATTTTTGATAATGAGGTTTTACATCCTGTGCTGATTATGGTAAATTATTTAAAGGTCAGACATTCTCTCGGGCAACTCCTTCTTGCCCTTTGTTCATCGAGGAATTATTTAATTCTAAGCCTTTAATGCGTCATACCTTTATTACTTACCTGAAAGCCATCTTGTCCCACATAGGTGTGAATAGTAAAGATTTCAACATTTCTTAACAGGGTCCTTTCATTAGAATCAGAATTAGAATCAAGCAGGGTAGGCCTCAGAACTTAAATGATGCTATCAGACTTGCAGTGGAGCTGGATGCATACAACCGGGCAGAGAAACATAACAAAGATGAACGCTCCTACGTCAGAGGAGCAGCATCCGAAACGGATACGGAACTTGAACTAGTGAAGGAAACCACACCAAAAGCACAGAACATGCTTGAGCAGATACAAAAGAAGCTTGAACAAATGCAAAAGGAAATTGGTACCCTCAAGGCTTTAAAGCAACAACAAAATAAGTCTTCAGACACAAATGGAGGGGACCAAAAGGATAAAGCAAAGGTGTGCTACAAGTGCGGCCAAACTGGTCATTTTAAACGGAACTGTCCTAAATTAAGTAAGGAACCAAGTCACAATAAAGAGGTGGTCAGTGGTGCAAAACCGGTTAGCACCCGAGTGAAAGGACCAGATAAAACGGAACATGGAATATCCTCTGCAACAACACAGGCTGGACTCTATATGAATGCTGAGGTACAACAAGTAAAAGTAAGACTGCTAGTAGATACTGGAGCCACAGTAACTATACTTTCAAAAGCAGTGTATGAAAATATCCCGGAAGAAGCTCGACCAAAATTGCGGGAAGTAACTAGGGACATAGTTGCGGCAAATGGGGAAGAGCTAGAAGTTCCTGGGAAAGGTGATTTCGTTCTGAGACCAGAAGGGTGTGGCGAGATGTGCACTGAGGCAGTGGTTGCTGAGATCAGTCCCGACAGCTTGTTAGGGCTGGATTTCATGACAAGGAAAAACGGAGTACTTGACTTACGAATAGGAAAATTGACTCTGGATGACGCTTCAGTAGAAACACAATATGAGGGGAACTTTGGTTGTTTCAGGGTTTGTGCATCTGAGCAGAGGATAATACCTCCAAAAAGTGAGGTGATTATACCTGGCAAACTGCACTCAGATGTTTGGGAAACACCAGGAGCAGACTCTCTGCTAGTGAAGGCGTCAGGTAATTTCATGAAGAGTGAAAAGGCACTGGTTGCTCGTGCATTAGTAACCACTGCCGGTATGGTTCCTGTCAGATTAATGAATCTACAGGACCAGCCACAAGTCATATACTCCGGGATGACAATAGCAACTGCTAGTCCAGTACGACAAGTAATCAATACAGATAAAACAACAAAACAGTTGTCAGAAACCCTTAGACCCGACCTAAAGCAGTTGTTTGAAAAATCAAAGATTCATCTCAATGCAGAGCAAAGCAAAGAGGTGGAAGTCTTATTAAGCCAATACTGTGATGTATTCGCAGAAAACGATGCTGATCTGGGTAGGACAAGTGTTGTAAAACATCACATTGAGACAGGATCAGCTAAGCCCATAAAGCAACCTCTCCGAAGAGTACCAGCCCATCTGCGGGATGAGGTGGACAAACAGGTAGAGGACATGCTGAAGAGAGAAGTTATACAAAAATCTGTCAGCCCATGGTCTTCTGGTATAGTCTTGGTACAGAAGAAGGATGGTACGATGCGCTTTTGTGTTGACTACAGACAGCTTAATGCTGTAAGCCAACATGATGCGTATCCCCTCCCCAGGATCGATGAAGCGCTTGACCAACTAAAGGGTTGTTCATGGTTTTCCACACTGGACTTAAATTCTGGGTACTGGCAGGTTGAACTGGAAAAACAGGATCGTGCAAAAACAGCCTTTAGTACTCGCACAGGCCTGTACGAATTTCTTGTTATGCCATTCGGGTTAACCTCCGCTCCAGTCACGTTTGAAAGGCTCATGGAGACAGTGTTAGCTGGGCTCCAATGGCAAATCTGTCTCATTTACTTAGATGCTATAATTGTAGTGGGACGGACGTTTAAGGAAATGATGGCTAACTTGAAGGCTGTGTTCGCCCGACTTATGAATGCTGGGCTTAAGCTTAAGGCCAGGAAATGCCAGCTCTTCGAGAAACAGGTCCAGTATTTGGGACACATCGTCTCAGAGGCCGGGATTTCTACAGATCCAGAAAAGATTGAGATTGTCAAGCAATGGCCTTTACCGAAAAATGGCAAAGAGCTCAGATCATTTCTTGGATTCTGCAGTTATTACAGAAAGTTTGTCAAGAACTTCTCTGGTATAGCCAAATGTTTACATAAACTAACCGAGAAAGAAAGAAGGTTTGAGTGGACACAGGAATGTCAGGAAGCATTTGAAGGTCTCAAAAATCGACTCATCAATGCTCCTATTCTGGCACATCCAGATTTCACACATTCTTTTCTATTGGACACTGACGCCAGTAACGAAGCTATTGGGGCTGTCCTGTCACAAATAATTGATGGAGTAGAGAAGCCCATCGCTTACGCAGGGCGAACACTCATAAAGACTGAGAGGAAATATTGAGTGACCAGGAAAGAACTCTTGGCAGTAGTACACTTCACAAAACACTTCAAGCACTACCTCTATGGTACAAAGTTTACTGTGCGTACAGACCACAGTTCCTTACGTTGGTTACTTAATTTTAAAGAACCAGAAGGACAAATGGCACGATGGTTACAGGTCTTGAGCAGCTATGACATGGAAATCAAGCACAGACCGGGAACACAACACAGAAATGCTGATAGCCTAAGTCGCATTCCCTGCGAACAGTGTGGATATCACTCTGAGTGGGAAAGCAAACTAACATCTACACTGGATGTACAGAAGGCTGATGCAGTGCAATTGGCTAGCTGGACCAATGACCACAATATCCTAAACGACATTGGGAAATCACAATCTGCTGACACTGATTTAGCAGAAGAAACAAAATGGGTAAAGAAAGGTAGTAAACCCCAATACAAAGATATTGCTGGTCGAAATGTCGTAATTAAAGCACTTTGGTCACAATTTGGATCCTTAGTAGTTGAGGATGAGATACTGCTCAGGAAAAATCTTGTACTTCAATCTTTGCAAGTAGTAATACCGGCTTCGCTCCGTAGGACTGTCCTAAGGTTTTGTCATGACCAGCGAACAACCGGTCATTTAGGTATTAAGAAAACTTTGGCCCGCATCAGGCAGAGATATTACTGGCCTGGGTTACAGTCAGATGTGAAAAGCTATCTCGCAGGGTGTCCACAGTGTAACAAACGGAAAAGCCCAATACCAAACCGAAGAGCTCCAATGCAGATAGTAGATTCAGGATTTCCCATGGAGAGAATAGCACTGGACATTCTTTGTGAACTCCCTGTTACAAATAGCGGTAATAGACATGTGCTAGTAATTTCGGACTATTATACCAAATGGACGGAATGCTTTGCTATGCCCAATATGGAGGCAGCAACTGTAGCACGAATACTAGTGGAAGAAGTGATATGCAGATTTGGCATTCCGAACAGCATTCACTCAGATCAGGGGTCTCAATTTGAAAGTGCTTTGTTCATGGAGATGTGTAAACTTCTAGGGATTGACAAAACGCGTACCACGCCATACCATCCTCAATCAGATGGAATGGTAGAACATTTTAACAAGACGCTTGTTACAATGTTGAGCGCATTCGTGAACAGTCATCAAACTGACTGGGATGAACATCTCCCGTATGTGCTAATGGCTTACCGTTCCACGGAACATGAAACAACCAAAACTTCGCCCAATCTTATGATGTTGGGACGTGAAGTGACTACGCCTCTGGATATTCAATTCCAAATGCCTATATATTTGAAAACTATTCCCAGGAATGAATGGGTGTGGAAATTAAAGGAGCAAATGGAAGAATCACACCAGCATGTAAGGCAATACACCAAGGGGGCGATGAACAGGCAGAAAAAGTACCATGACCAGAAAGTGTCATGGCAGTACTTCGAGCCAGGAGACCACGTTTATGTCTTCTTCCCAAATGTACGGCCGGGAAAGTCACACAGACTGGCCGAACGGTGGCAAGGGCCCTTTAAGGTAGTCTCCAGGGTGGGGGAGGTAACCTACAAAGTTCGGTGTGGTTACAAAGGCAAAACACAGGTTGTGCATGTAGATAGGATCAGAGGGGCTAAAGTACAGAGACTAAGTGGTGAAAGTAAGAATAAAGCAGTAGGTTTGAGAGATGTACATGTTCAGGTTGATGAGAATAGTTTAACAAGAGAAAGTGAGGAGAAAAAGGACCTGGTAAATGAGAGGACATCCGAGGAGGAGGGGGAATTCAAAGGGGGAATACAGGCCCCAAAAGATACAGGCGCCCTCCAAAATGGCATTCTGATTTTACTTCGGTATACCACATAAACAGTGAATCCTTGTATGTAATGCCTATTTTCTCTCTATCCAGGCAAATGGCGAAGACAAAGACCACACCAGTAAAGCATGTGTGCCCCATCTGTCATGGAAGGCTAGGGAGCCTGGAGGGGATGAAGGCCCATCTGGTGGAATGTGGGATGAAGTCCTTAGATAACATCCTCAAGTGTAACCGTTGTGCCTTCACGACATACAAACAGGCAAACCTAAAACGACATGCCACTCTGGCGGCAGCAACAGCCAGTAATGTAGAGGAAACCTCAAAGGCAATTCCAAATCCTTCAGAAGACGAAGACTCTAGGGTGAGCTGGTGCGAAAACATTCCTGGGTCGCTAATTGGTGACATTTCAGACTCTGAGGTGGAGGAACTGAGCAATAGCTCCGGATCTGGGAGTGCTCCAGAACAGGTAATGGGCCGGATAATCCGGAAACTTGACCTACTTTTGTGTACACCATGGCCAGCAATTATTGACCTATGGGAGGAACGGAAAAGGATATATCTCAAGTTGCACCAATAAGCAACGCAAAAAGTTCTATTGTGAAAACAAGTGTGCAAAATAAAGTCCAAACACGTGACCAGTGGGGAGCTAATAATAACTCTACATGTTTTTCTCCATCTCGAATAAACAGCTGATTCTTTTACTGTAACATGATAAATGTAAAAATAATCCAGTGTATCATAACTATCAATTGAGTTTTCATATCTCCTGTTTTTAAGTAGAATTTGTTTTATGAGACTTGATAACATTGATTGAATGTGCTGTTTATGTCACAGAAGTAAATTACACCTGTGCTAAAACTGTACCTGTTCTCATCATCAAAATACTCAAAGCCAGACTTTGATTCAGAATCTGAGTCCGAGGGTTGGAAATCAGAGTCTTCCATTCTGTCATCTCTGTATATATCTTCTGACGATGCAAATGAATGGTCAAGGTCATCAGCCAATGCCACTGTGATGTTTGGTATTTCCTTGCTTGGCCTCAAAATGTTGCATTGGATCTCAACATTTTTCATTTTGGGCTTCTGAGGAAGTGTTTGACATCCTACACAATACAAAAATAACAAAAATTAAATGCATATTTAAACATTTACTATCATACTTAATTTTCTTATGTATAATTCAATATGAATTAGACTTTGTGGTCCAATTATCCAAAATTAATTCACCCAAGGTAATACATATTAAAATGGAAATAAACTTATTAGGCAATATTTCATCCAAATGTATCGTATTTTCAAAATTGTTTTATTAAATGAAAAGAAAACATCTTTTCCACAACTTATGACATAAGTATGAATCATTATGGGTGGTTGGATGGTGCAGTGGATAGCGCACTTGGCTTTCACCAAGGTGGCTGGGTTTGATTCCCCGATCGGATGTGAAAAGGTATGGGGTCATCTGCCAAACCACATGGGTTTCCTCCGGGTTTTCCGGTTTCCTCCCACACAAAGGCCCCTCGCATGCTAACATTTGGGCCAACAAGAGTGATTAATATTAGTTGAATAACTTGTTTCATAACTGTTGTAAAATAAATAAAGTTTATATTTAAATATGAATCATCATCAGACTCCTTCTTATCGTAAATATGCTTCCCCTTACAACAAACATACCTTTTTCCTTTGAAAGCGGTGTGACCTGGATACGAACAGTCCTGGCATTCGGTTTTTTCCATGACAACTGCGTTGCAGATGTTCTGGTTGTAACGCTGACATTTGTTACTGTAGGTGTCTGAAAGGAATTATCACATATTTTATGCTTTAATTGGAGACATCAATTTTCTTTTTATTAATCTAACGCTTGAAACTTTTAACAAAATATGTTCATTACTTTGTACCATTACCCATTTCTTTATCAATACCATTTTCTTGTACCTTATATTTTGATAACATATTGATCATAAATATAGTGATATTAAATTATATCAAGAAATTCATATTTTTCTCCCATTCTATTCTTTGTTTTTAATTAAAAAAAAAGTCACCAATTTATACTCCTGTATTCTTATTATTTTGATTTTAAATTAATTAATTTAACTTTTACCTCTAAAACTGAAGGGATGATTTCTTCTTGATTGGTGTCAATACTGCATAGGTTCCTCGTCATTGTTCATATTGGTACCATTTTCCTCCATAATAGCATTGATAAGCTGTTTGAAAAACATTATAATATCAAATAATGAACCATTCCAGGTATGTTATTTTTTCATACGTACATGTAGAGTATAACAAGTTCATATGTGATCAATATAATCAATAACAATTATTTTTTTTTTTTTCATACTGCAAATGCTGCAATCTGATTGGTCTAAAAAAATCATACCTCTATGAAAAAAAAACAATAAGCCACGCCCCCTCTTTGCTGGAACTATTTTTCCCCGGCAACATCAAAGACTTACAAAAACCTTTGATCTTCACCTCCAACTTCCGGTTTGTGTTAAACCAACTGTACTTAAAATTGTTTTAAAAGGAACCAAAATATACACTTCGCTACTGAAAAAGCCCCAATAAAAACATTAAGGGAAATAATAATAATAATGATAAACAAAAAGTTATTTCTAGCGTTGTCTGCTAGGCCTAACTGCCGTCTGCTACCTGAGCTTTAAAAGATGGCACACATAAATTTTTACCTTGGGGACGCAGAGGAAATTTTAAACTGTGAAGAATCTTCATGTACTCAGGAAGTGGAACTTGACATGAATGATCAAGAAATTGATCGAGTTACAGATTTGTTGGAAAACTCCAGTGGATTTTCTACACAAGTATCAGCAGTACAAGCAAATACTGAAATGGCTAGGGTCATGGGGGATATCATACAAGCTCCGGGACAGGGACGTTTTAAACGTTACACTGAAGAGGAACTGAAATCAATGGAGGATTTGAGGCAGTCCAAATCCACAAAAAACAATACCAAATGGGGGCTGAAAATGTTTCAAGGTGAGTGTTATAATTATAAGCCCACATGTGAGAAAAAAAATCTGCCCTGGCCAGGAATCGAACCTGGATCATTCCTTTGAAATAGGATGCTTTTCTACCAAGATGATGAAATCTTTTTTTATCTACAGCAGATATAAAAGAAACATTTTTCTCTTTTTTTTTTGGAGTAGCAACTTTATAGGGTTGTAAATATTTATGTTTCAGAATGGAGTCGCCAGATAGACGGACAGGATGTTAACATGGAGATAATTACTGAAGAAGACCTAACGCCTAAAATGTCAAAAAACGCACAGTTGGCGGGTTCTAAACCAACCAACAGAGTATCACAAAAATACACTGATTAATGTCCGTGCTGCAATTAATCGCCATCTACACGACATAGGTCAGTCAAATATAGACATAGTTAGAGAAAGGGCGTTCAAAATGGACAACAATATGTTGGATGCGAAGCTAAAGACAAATGTTAGAAATGGGATGTCGCAGCCAACCATTCACAAAGCAATTATATCAAAGATTTATTTTGAGACAATCCCGTCCTATTACATTACCGAGTATGGAAGTACCTGGCAAATCATTTTGTAAGCCGGGATTTGGAATTTCATGTACAGCTCACCCCTAAATCTTTTCATTTCCTTCATGATGAAAATGATGGTGAATATGTTGTCATCAATCACGAAACTGCAAAAGAATAAGCAGGGTAAACATGCTAATATAGAAGCTCCGTGCTCCGATAAACAAATGAATTCGACACAAGATGATCGCTGTCCTGTAGAAGCACTTATTAAGCTGCTGATTGACAAACTTACCGGTCACGAATTTTTTCAATTTTTTTTGGCTAAGAACAGCAAATATAAGTGGGCCAAATTATATTAAAAGCGCTTGGGTGCACATTTTTCTTTATTTAATTGATCATAACCTTATTCATGTTCCTAAATGTTTGATGATTTCCAGCCAGTTTGTCACGGAATGATTCACCGCTTACTACCGTAGATGGTTTGTCCAACACTGATGTCGCCAGCATCAATGGAACAAAGTGGTTTGGAAGCCATTCATGATCACCAGGTTTTGAAGCGTAATTGGTACAAGTCCAAAGTATTTTGATAGGATCAGTGTTGGGCAATTGTGTCGCAGGATCAAACGGTTCATTTAACTTCAAGAAGCTGAAATCTTTGGTGCCATTAATTCAGGGATACACAGACCTGATGGGAATTTGCGTGACGTTTGCCAAGGCCTTCATCGTCCAAGCACTGGAATACCCATCCCCGAGTCCAGCACAGTCTAAACACGACTTGTCATAATCAGGTGAAATCCACCGGAAACCAGCTGTAGCTTTGTCCTTGCAGTTGTAAATCTGTTCTCAGTTGGTGACCATCTCTATACACGTCCTGTATCTTATCTGTGTCGACATGCCTTAATATTCTACAAGATGCACGGATACTGCATTGAATAGACAGTCATCGTCTGCCGATGATTTTGCGGCTTTCGTCAAATGTTCAGTTGTGTATCGGCGCAATATCGCATTGGCAACGCTGTCTGCGGACTGAAGTGGTAGATTGTTTGATGGAAGCACCAAAAGTCGGTTTGATGTGAAGAAGGCTTTCTCTCTTTCAACGAAAGTTTTCAGTTTGGCGAAGCTTATTCCAGCAGCCTGCAAAATAAAATGGATATTTCCTGGTAACCAATTTATTATCAGTTATTTTTGAAATTGCGAGTTAAAAGGTGCTTACTTCAGCTACTTATGTAAATAATTTAATTAAGATTTCAGACTTAGTTTAGTTTTTATTATTTAAAACAGAGACATATAAATCAATTGAATTGCGTATATACACTATATAAAGCTACATAAGCAACAATTAACATGTTTATATGAATAGAATCCTGACAAAGTATTCTATACAATGGGAACTAGAATCATTAAAAAGTAAATAAATAAAAAGTATTATAGCGATTTTTCTTACACTGGCCTTCATAATTCATACTGAATTGCTCGATAGGTAAACGCAGCGAATATGTGCATGCTCAGTAGCGATTGTCACACATTGTTGAGTATGTTTAAGGCCAAAATCTAAGATGGCCGCCAGGCGGCCATTTTGACTTTGGACCGGTCTAAAAAATAGACAACGCACATCTAGGACCTAGGTGGAACCTACATACGCGCCCAGGTCATCGTTTAAAATTACTAACAAATCGTTTCCGATTTCAGACAAATAAAAAAAAAAAAACATATTTTTTTCTGATGCAAAGTTAATATGGCAATTCGAGTGTGATAACCATCAAAGAGAAGTTGTATGAGGGAGATTAAAGGTGCATGGCTAGTTGACAATTATCACACTCGAATAATTCAAAGTATGATTTAATACACTTACCGATTTCAATCTTGCCAAACCGAAGAGGAAGTCGAACCCAGGATGGCCGTCTAATCTACAGGAACAACAGATGTACGATTCGTTGGATGAATGTTGCAAATTGAGCAGAACTGATTTTTTCCCAATCAGAATGGAACCAAACGTTGGAAGATTCGCAGAGCAAACTTTGAAAAAAATGTGTTTCTTTGCTGCACGTACCACATGGCCATTGAACTTTTAGACCTTTCTTCCCACGAGACATGTTGGTAGGTTATAGCGAATCTATTGTTTTTCCTTACCTTTTATTCAGAATAGGCGAAATACATAGTCCGAAAGGACGAATTTTATAGGCGGACAAAACCTATTGGCTGTATCAGTCACGCCAACTCATTACGATTGGTTAATTCTCGATAAATACAGCAATCACAATTAAAATTAACTTCAATAACTTACCAAATTATTTATTGTTTTAAGAATAATGTTATATAAACCATTTGGGGTAGGTAGTTTCCATTTACACAAGCAACCCTTTATTCACTGTGAGGTTTGTTTTTGTAACAATCTCAACACACACACAATTAATTAATATTAATATTAATTATTATTTTCTTGTCATTTGAGGCATGAATCGGTCTTAATCAAAATATTTTATTTAAGTGTCACTTCAATGGATATTGGGCATAAAGATAATGGTTAGCTTTTATTTAACGTAAATATACTTTGTTGTTTTTATTACTTCACACAAACAAATGGACAACCACAAATATGTTTTATACAATTGGAATACATCTTCGATAGAAAAAAAGATATAATTTAGAAAAATGTTATCGATCCATGAAATATGTTTGTAGGGCCCAAAGAAAAACGTCCCTAAAAAGAGTGTGTAATTATTTTAAGTAAAAAGAGGGTGTCCATTCCCAGAAATAACCATTACAGCCAATACTTCCATTTACTTAACACACATTTTAATAAAATTTCCGCTGATATCACTAAAAGGTTGTATTAGTTTGTATACACTTGCGTTTCTTATATAATAATTCTTAATATACTTAGTTCTAATATCAGCATATCGTGGAAACTTACAAATAAAGTGGAACTCGTCTTCAATGTCATGCATGTTACATAAAGTACAAATTCTCGCATTTTTATATTACATTACATCACATTATTATGGCGACCACGTTCAATATTTAGATCGTGTGCAGATAATCTTATTTTTGCAACATGTTGTATAAGACTTGTATCCAAACATATATTTGAATATAACCAAGTCCTAAATTGTAGTTTATGTTTTAAGTTTAAAACCCATGTGTCGTCATTTTCAATCATATCTCAATAACAGGATCTTAGGATACAGTTATCAGTACCAAGTAATTTAATCCAATACTTAAAAAAAAATTCAGTTTTCTTTTTTTATGTAGTGGTAACAACCCAATTCACAATAGACCATAATGTTTGTTGTAGATTTTCGAACACCTAAAATTCTCTTACAAAAATCTAAATGTAATTTTTTCTGATAGAATTGCATGTTACCATCGGGGACAATTATTATTTAATTAACGCGAAGATATTTTCTTTCGTTGTATTCATTGCCATTTACATGGTAGAAAAATAAATAAAGCCAAGCAGACACCTATAACGGTACAGATACAAACAGATTGCAAAAAACGTTAATTTCTCTCTTATCTATCATTTACATATTTATTTATGACATAAGTGTGTTATTGGGTGTTATTGGGTAGTATTGGGTGTTATTGGGTAAATCGACACGCCGCTTACCTACACTTCGCTTCATCTTCTCACTCATTTGTAAACTTCCTTTCCAGATTAAGTAAGTCTATCGATACTGCTGATACTACTGGATCGCGTTTAGTATGCAAAATCTTAATATGACACAGCAATTTGTACTCGGATATCACAACACTGATCATTTTTGTATAAAAACAAAGATGGCTGATCGCTGATATGTGTGTACGTGTTCAACTTGTGATGTCATAGGTTTGTATGTTCTGAAAACGCGGTCAAGGTTCTCATCGTAAAAGTTGCGTTTTCCAGAAACCATTGAATATCTCGAAAGATATTTATTTTAAAAAGGTAAACTTACTGTAAACATTTTGTAATATTTAAATGATTAAAAAAACAATAAAAACACAAGTGGTACACTATCACTTAAGGAATTATTTTGAAATGGATTTATTTTTGAATGATCGTTTCATAATGGTTTCATCACAGTCAATTCTGTCAGTGGCCCAACAGATCGGAAATTAAACAGAAAAAAAATCTGTAATATTGTACTGTACTACTTATGCTACTGTGAATAGATCTAGGAAGCTATCTATGTAATATATTGATTTTACTAGAAAATATCGGTCACTGTCCGTGCTATTGTAGATCTAGCTCTTTCAAATTTCTGATCGGAGATAATTTATAAGTACCCAAAGGCCAGGGTATGGAATCGTACAGGAACAGCTATGCCAATTGTAAGGTTTACAAGTGAAGTTATAGTTTTAGCTTAAATTTAGTTTTTGTCTTTCTGACATGATGTCTTGTTAACTCTGTTGAAGAGTGATGCAACGATTGCAATATAAAGATTGGGAATAATGAACATTTTAATTAACATCTGAATTCCGAAAAGTGTTTTAATAAAGATTAGGATAAACCTAGCAAAGTGTTAGGTCCCAGTGTGAATGTGTAAAGAGTTAGGTCCCAGTGTGAATGTGTAAAGTGTAATTGGTACAATTCTTATTATGCCTGAACTTTTAATATATGTACTGTATTTGTTCATCTTAGAAATTTCAGTATTATGTCAATTGCGTCCACTTTCAGTTCAACACTTTTGGTTCATCAATTTTGCACAGCCCTTGGCTCAATATTTGTCATTAATTGTCGACTGTTTTTTAGCATTTTAAAGTTTTGTTTCCATGGTGAATGGAATGAAATGGGATAAATAGCCTTACCAATACCCCTCGAGAGCAGTATTATCACTTTGGGTCTTATTAAAAGTCAAATTGAAACTTTAAGAAACTCAAGTGACCAGTATAACAATAAGATGTCAATAATCAATGAAATTGATTAATTGACAGGACATTTTCTTAGTACAGTTAACCAGGCCCTGTAGTGGTTTTTTCAGAACTGTAGTTCTGGTTAAGTAACCATTAATTATGTCCTTTCAGCTACAAAGACATACATTTTTGAAATACCTCTACTGAAGCTAAATGTGACATTTGTAATAGACATAGCCAAAGTTAATTTTAGGATCAGTTAGGACAGCTCCTGTTTGTAACAGACATGGGTTCAATTACAATTACATTATGAAAATGGCATTGCCATTACAGGTATTTTCAAAATAATTAAATTACCATTACATGACGGTCTAATATAATTAATTAAATTACACATTACTTTTCAAGTCAAAATGATTTTTGAAATACAAACGTCAAAATAAATTATCATACTGCACAGATTTATCAAACAAATTTAACTTTATGATTCAATCTCTGTATGACCATGGTCAAGATATTATTTTACTAGCTGTCCATCGCTTAATAATTTGACAGTCATGAACGTCAAAATGATTAATTACAGTATATTTAATATAGACTCCTATTTGGAAGTTCAAGACTATAAGCTTTATGATGATGTATTTATGTTGTCACCTTATGTTTTATTCCTGTTTGATGAATATGTAGTACTTGTGAGACGCTGAATAAACTATGAAACTCTCCCATATCTACATGTCACCTGTGAATATGTGGTAGCTATAGGCTAGAACCAAGAACAATATTAAATGAACTGATGTGATATTTGTCTGGCCAGGTGACTCAGACTTTTGTTTACATAAGGAGGCCATAACTTGATACTGTTTTTGTTCCTGCATTGTTAACTTAATTTTGGAAAGGGGCATACTGTTTTTGTCTGATTGTCTGTATGCGTCAGGGATTCCATCAAAGAACTGTAGATTTAATCACCAGAATTGAACCCAATTTAGTAAACTGCTTGATATCAAGAAGATCTTGTATGTGTTGGATATTGATCAAAATCCATCGACATTTTGATGGGTTATATAATTAACAGATTTTAAATGATAAAAATCACCAATTTCTAAATTTCCTTTAAATATTTTAAGTTTTAATCATCGGATTTAAACTAAATTTGGTTTACTGCTTTATTTTAAGAAGATCTTCGATGGCTAAGATATAAGTAAAAAAACTGACAGCATTTGCAGGAGTTATTAGACTCTTTTAAATTCTAAGAATTGTCAATTTCTTTGTTTCTGTCAAATGACTAGATTCATAAGGAATGGTTATCCCTTGAGGGCATCGTGTTTCACAAACAACCTTATTTTATCTTAATTTTTGTATCCCTTATGAGGACAAGTCGATTCCTTTAGAAATTCAGGGTCAGATGTCAAAGATCAAGGTCACAGTCAAAAAACGGATAGTTGCATGGAGGTGTTTTTCTTTGCATTACCCTCGTTTTTCTATCAAATTGCACAACCTAAAAGATATTCACATCTTGCAAATTTCAAGGTTCAAGGTCACTGTAAGGATGTTAAAAAATGATAATACAAGAGGGATAAAATATCTTGTGACAAGTTTTAGAGAACAAACACTATATAAACATGTCAGCAGAATCGTAGAACCAGCAAAACAAGGGTAAAATTGAAACAAAGACAATATCTTCTTGAAGATTCCCTGAAAAAGTACAAGGATAATAAGACGAGGTGTTCCAGAAGAAAAGGCATCTTCTATTTTAAGTTATGGTGACAAATAAGGCATCTTCTATTTTAAGTTATGGTGACAAATAAAGGTTGTTTTAGAAAAATTGGCACTCTTATGCAGTCATTTACAAACAATCTGGAAAATGAAGCTGCCGATAGTTGTATGTAGCATGTTTTTTCCCTGATGGTCTAACTAATGGTTTTAAACCAATAAGATACGCAGTCTTTAAAGTGATAATATGGTGTCCAAGATCAACATTCCCTACAATGTATCCAAAGAAATGGACAACTTCCCTATCATTGCATCTTGGAGCCTACTTGGGACATGTATTACATAAGTAATACTACTATGCTTGTTATTTCTGATATCTGCTGGTCATTTTTTATGGGCTGCAATGATTTCCTGCTTACATTATAGTTGGTTTCAGTATATAGCAAGCTAATAACAAAGAATTTAATTTATAATGGTCTTACCCTACTTTCAGTATAGAGTAGCGACCGGTGCCACCGCTAGGCAGCGTGACGTGTCCTATGTTGACAGATATGCAAAATGGTGACCCCCATCTCAAGAGGTATTTTTCACGCCCTTCTATGATAAAATCCATTAACACTTCTTCCAAATGTATTCATATTTCGAAGGTCAGAGGTTCCTAATTTGCGTATATGATGAAGCCAGCTGGAAATGTTAATAAGTTTTCGCTAAAATTTGATCTTCTGAAGTTTTCATCGAGTCAGTAAACCACAAATACGGCAATATATGCAGACTTCGCGAAAACAATGTGATTCCTTATATATCCTCTACAAGTCCATATGTTGATTTTATTAGTATTATCCCGTGAAAGCTAAAAAAGTGATTAAAATGAGGAGCTGTAAATTTGTCAAGAACGATAACTCTTCTTGTCAAATTGTCACGATTATGGCGCGAAACTGAAAGTCTAAAGAATAGGAATCAACTACAAGTAGATCTACCAGTGATTCAGTCACCCCCTCAACAAGTAGCGCATCAAACAAAAGACAAGCTGAAGCAACAGACAGTGACTCAATTGGTGAGCCTTCCCAGTCCCTTTTAAAAGGTTCTAAGCCAAAATTTATGAAAATAAATTTTGCAAATAGTCAGTCAGTCACCACCAGTAGGTAATTTGCTTGTGTATCATTCGATGAAATACAACGAAACAGATAAAAATGTCCAAGTTAAAAGCATAGACCTAGGAAACTGCAAATGCACACAGACTCTTTCAACACGGAACTTTACAATGAATGCATGCAACATAATTGTTGAAGATCTTGTAAACAGTGAAGACAATAACAAATTGTACCAAACCATTGTCACAGGAAGTGTCATGACTTTCACCAGTCCGTATGTATCTTATGACTTTTAGAATATGCTCAATATGGAAATGTGCAAATCAATAAATATAGACATTAACCGGTTATCAGATGACAAAGACAAAATTGCAAACATTAAATTTGTCTCCAGTAATATTCAGACAGGTGTCATTTTAGAGCTTTATAAACATTTGAAACTGAAAAAACTTGAAATTAGAATATTATGTGAGTGGTTGGCCAAAATAACTGGAAACCTGCCAGCAAGCTCTTTTGTCAAAAATTCATAGGTACCTAAAACTTTCAACAACCAAAAGGGGAGATGAAAAACTTCATTTCCTTTAAAGTGTGTTAGCTGTTCCCACTTGCACCATCAGTGGGCCCATAAAAATAGTCCCATCCCCATCTAAAAAACAGACAGGTAAAGCTACTTCAGAAAACATACCCGCACTTATGGAGCGAAGACAAAAAGTATGAGAGCTTAGGGATACTTGCAAAAATCTAAAAAGGACGTTAGACATTTGTTAAAGGAAAATGAAGCCAGTGATACTATCAAAAGACTGAAAAAAGACAGCACTGCACAAGACAAAACTCGGACAGCTTAACAAAAAGAGTGCAATGTAATGGCTAAAAAACTGACAAATGAAAAAACAAAATCAAAAGGATTTGATAAGCTTTACTTGAAAAACAAATCTGAGGCCCATTCTTTACAACAAACTTTGTCCAACAAAGAAAATGAAATATCTGTATTAAGGCACAACATTGAAGAAAAAGGTAGAGGAGCAAGCTACAAGCATTAGGTATTTAGAGAATTTATTACAAGATGAAATGGAAATACAGTTGTATGACAATACTAAGCAAAAGTATTCAACAGAGACAGTTAGATGTGTTATGGATTTAACAGATCTGAAGGACCAAGTGAAAAAGTAGGACAAGTAATAAGAACAGTGTCAAGTCTCTGTGGAAGAATACCTAATGCATTACCATCCGCTCGGATAGTTAACAATATTGCGGACAGCAAACTTGCTGTGGTAAATAGCTTACACAGGCATTGTCACATTCAGAGGACACAACCCTTTATACTGACGAAACAAGAAAATACGGAAAGACTGTAGAAACATATCTAGTCACAGACTCCCAACAAAACACGTACCTTTTAGGCCTCCAAGAAATGTTCAATAAAAGCGGTCAAGTGTACTTTGGACACATTCAAGGAAATTTTGTCTGATATAACCGACCACTGCCATACGAAAGAGACAGATCAGGAAAATACTCTTGGATATCAAACTTTAGCAAACATTAGTGATACCATGTACCATAGACCATACCATAGACAGAGCATCAACAGAAAAAGCCTTCAACAAACTTCTTGAAGAATATAGAGCAAGCATATTGCCGCAAGTAATTGACAACTGGGAGCAATTAGATGGTGAGAGAACATCTTGTTCCAAAATGAATATTGTTTTCTGTGGCCTCCATATGCTAGTAGGAATGGTTGGTGTTTGTGAAGGACTGAAAAAAATTGAGAATATGCATACAGAAGGAAAAGACAAAGGTTCAGGAGTATTTCCAGAATTAAAAAGGTATCATAAAATGGAAAGCGGTACCTTACGACTCTTGAAAACTTGCAGCAAAGCATTTGCTACTGGAGAAGACGAGAAAAGTGAGGCCATTATTGATTGGCGGACCTACTTAAAACAGAAGGAAAAAAACCTCATTACAAGATTCAAACACAACAGGTTCAATTTAGTCTTTGAAATGGGCAAAGCAGTGTACTACCACAGTGCAGATATCCTTCACTTTCTTACATCAGTACACGGTACACCAAACAATCTGTTGCGTGGTGTATCCCTGGATATTAACGAGCCATTGTTTCTGGCAGGTACAAAGGCTTTTTGACTCATTTCACAGTTTATCTCTTGCACCTCTATATAGACTTCTAGAAGCACCAGGTCATATTTTGGGTATGAATAACACATTTCAGAAGCTTACTGATTTCTTGGACATTTGGACAACTAGATCAATTATTGAGAACAAGGCTAAATGCGACAACTTTAACCAATGAGAGTTTTTTATGTACTCTTTCAATAAAACTAGAGGGCAGTTGGATAGTTTATTAGAAGATGAGCGAAAAAAATTGCTGGATGAGGCCAGAAAAGGAGACAAGATCAGAAAGTTCTGAAAACGGTTGGATGTAATAGAGAAACATCGTATAAGGCATCAGCAGGAAAAACAAGTAGAGCTGGAGAAGAGAGAGGTCAAAGAATAAAAAAAAAAGCTGAACAGTTAACTAGTGAAATATGCTATTATGGGCTCTGGCAGAGTGAGGAGCAAGTCGAAGAATGCCTTCTCCTGTTAAAAGATGAGAACGAAAAAAGAAAAGCACTGGAGTCACAACTCAGGTTCAGACAGAATGTTTTACAGCAGAAACATTCCGACAGGAAAATATACAATTTTTCCATCAAAGATATTAATGGGAAGTATAAAAAAATTACCATTGAATGATTTGAAATCGAATGTTCTAACTTAGATTAAATCTACACTATCGAGAACAACAGTAGAACAGGAAAAGCAAGGAAAACCCCTTTTAGTGGGAAAAACTGTAGATCATTGGATCACGGATACAACTTACAGAGGTGTTGTAATATCTGTTGTTCCTGGATTCCCAAGTTGGTACAACATTCAGTATGAGAAAGATGCAGCTGTCTTATAACTTGGCAGAGGACTACAAAAATGGTGATCTTCAGATTGTTGTATCATTTTAATGTGTGTAGAAGACTGAGGAAACTTAATTTTTTCCTTTTTTCCATATGTGACTTGAGAAAGTGAACTTTTTGCAATAGTTAATAGTGAAACATTTGTTAATAAGAAGTTACTGGACATTTTATTTACACATGTGTTGTGAGACTTTTGTAGATAGAAGTGAAGATATGATAAAGAATTCAGAGAGTAAGCAAAATCACTTAAATTTGAAAGTTACAGTTTTCTTTGAAGTTCCAGTTTACAATACATACCGGTGTACAAAATTTGTTGTCAATTCTTTTACATGTACTATGAATCTATGATGGATTGATATACCAAATATCATTATATCAATGAAGTATGTGTGATGATTGACAAATGTTTTGTACATTTATTTTTAATATACAGTAAAACCTGCTTTAGCGACCACCTGCATATAGAGATCACCTGCTCATAAAGACAGTTTTCGCAAGATTACAATTTCAATATATATTTACTTCTATTTAGCGACCCCATAACACCAACCCTCCCCCCCCCCACCCCCGCCTCCTTGTAAAGACCGTTTTTCTTGAGTCCATTTACCAGTCTTTATAGGCGGGTTTCACTGTAAAGTTTTTGATGCAATAAGAATTTGATGCAGATATAGTGTTGAAAGCTAACTCTTGTTCATTTTTCTGAAGTTTCAGGTAGTATAATATGTATTTAAACGAAAGATTTTAATGACTGTTTCGTATTAGTATTGAAGTACATCTTGCAAAAGAAAAACCTAATCTGTCAAGATGTATTTTGATACATGCATGGTTGACTTTGTTTCATTGTGCATGTATTTTTGTTGATTATTGTCTTCTGGACATGGATAATTAAATCTATACACTTGAATTTTAATGTAATGGAAAGTAAATTTGCCTGCGTTCAGAAGAAATTAAGTTAACCACAAGGAGGATTTCACGACCATTACCGGAAGTCACGAAGTAGTTTATATAAGTAGTGAAAGTGACGAGTCCGACGAAGAGAGCCATAACATGGCCCGAGATAGAAGAATACCAAAAGTAAGTACTTTTTTCACAAGTACCGTAATGACTTACGTAGAGACGGGTCCTACCAATGTCAGGAATCCCTGCCAATGAATGGCAGGAAACTTACATTGCTCCGTGTTTAAGCTAACAATATTTCGTATCGTATTCAAACCTTAAAATTACTTCAAATAATACATTTTTGTTATGTTTTTGGTGTATTTTAAGCATTTAAAGAAATTTTTAACGTGTTTACTAACACATATGTACACCGCGGCATAGGCCATGATAGGGCCCTGCGACCGCGAGTGGGCAACCTGAAACATCACAAGTCGTTTGTTTTATTCAGGCATTCTGTTTGTTAGAAATATGTGAAAAGTGAGTGTTTTGTTCACAAATTTGTGAAATATAATAATTGAAATTATTGTCATTTTTACGAACCAGGCTTCGAATATCTTACTTTGTTTATCTCACGCTAGTGGCAGGAAGGGACATAACTCGGACAGGTCTACATACTTATGACCTGCACATTTTGATTATTGCTGTGTAGAACATTTAGCCATTTGAATTTTTTCTTCAAATGTTACCAGACTCAACGACGGGGACGTAGTTCTACCAAGAGTCCATATTGTTTTTTTTATAAATAATAATTTATTCTGTGTTCTAATAGAAATAACAAAAACTTTATACTTTAAAATTACCAAATTTGATTACTGATAAAAATTCACTATAGTTTGTCTCAAAATGTTTTGTCACTGAAATTTCAGTGGTCTTTGAAAAGACAACTTAGAAATATCCTAGAACATTGATATTTGGCAATAATGATGCTTATGCAATATGATTAAGAATTAATGCCAAATAATGTGACAATGATATTGTTATGCCTCCTCTGGGACACCGTATTTCTTCAGAAAGTCAATGGGACGTCCTATAGTAAAACATACTTTTTATCATAACTGTCGAAATACTGATCACAACATCAGAATTTGAAAAGACAAGAGGCCCATGGGCCTTAACGGTCATCTGACAAAAAGCAAGCCAAACCTAGAAAGTGGGTTGAGGTCATTCATTTGAACAAACTTGGTAGCCTCTCCTCCAAGCATCTTACAGGCCCAATATCAGCACTCATGGACTTTTGCTTGTTGAGAAGAAGTCGTTTGTATATTTTAACATATTTGACCCCTGTGACCTTGAAAGTGGGTTGAAGTCATTCATTTGAATAAACTTGGTAGCCTTTCCTCCCAGCATGCTACAGACCCAATATCGGCACTCATAGACTTTTGCTTATTGAGATGAAGTCCTTTGTATATTTTAACATATTTGACCCCTGTGACCTTGAAAGTGGGCCAAGGTCATTCATTTGAACAAACTTTGTAGGGCTCCATGCCAGCATGCTATGGGCCAAGTATTAGCCCCCTAGGCCTTCTAGTATTTGAGAAGAAGTTATTTAAAGATTTTGACATATTTGACCCCTGCGACCTTGAAAGTTGTTCAAGGTCATTCATTTAAATAAACTTGGTAGCCTTTCCTCCCAGCATGCTACAGACCCAATATCGGCACTCATAGACTTTTGCTTATTGAGATGAAGTCCTTTGTATATTTTAACATATTTGACCCCTGTGACCTTGAAAGTGGGCCAAGGTCATTCATTTGAACAAACTTTGTAGGGCTCCATGCCAGCATGCTATGGGCCAAGTATTAGCCCCCTAGGCCTTCTAGTATTTGAGAAGAAGTTATTTAAAGATTTTGACATATTTGACCCCTGTGACCTTGAAAGTTGTTCAAGGTCATTCATTTAAACAAACTTGATAGCCCTTCATCCCAGCATGCCACAGGCACAATATCAACAATCTGAGCCTTTTGGTTATTGAGAAGAAGTTGTTTAAAGATTTTAACATATTTGACCCCTGTGACCTTTAAAGTGGGTCAAGTTCATTCATTTGAACAAACTTGGTAGTCCTTCATCCCAGCATGTCACAGGCCCAATATCTACACTCTGAGCCTTTTGGTTAATGAGAAGAAGTTGTTTAAAGATTTTAACATATTTGACCCCTGTGACCTTTAAAGTGGGTCAAGGTCATTCATTTGAACAAACTTGGTAGAGCTCCATGCCAGTATCCTCTGTGCCAAGTATTAGCCTCCTAGACCTTCTAGTATTTGAGAAGAAGTCGTTTGAATGAAAAGTTTACGGACGGCGGACGGCACATGACGCACGGCGCACGGCGGACGACGACGGACGAAGCATGATGAAAAACAAAATGCTGCCACATAGGAAAGTATGTGTCCAAATTTCAGCTTTCTACGACATTCCTTTCTAGTCCAAAACTATCGAAATGACTGTGACAAATAATTTTGAGACAAACTATAGATAATATAAAAATGGCAAAAATAGTAATACCTGAAACTCCACCTAAAAAACACAATACACCATAAGAAGAATTATATACCTGAAACCCTGAAAATATGCAACAATCCCCCCCCCCCAAAAAAACCCACCAAATTAATAGAATGTAACAAAAATAGGCCACATTACGATGTGACGAGCCGATCTGCAACTGGATTTTATCAAATACTGAAATTACTAGAGATTAAATTATAATACACTACAGATTCAGATTTTATGTGTTTCGATGAAAGTCGCAAAACCAGTCTCCCTTCTCTGTCAAATATTCTACACAACTCCGATGTTTCCAATTTACACACTGTTTTTTACCTTTTGTCCAGTCACATCCAATCATGCCTTCTATACAGTCCGGTTTACCACAACTAAAATTACATTCAATTTTAACAGTTTTATGTTTTGGTTCAGCTTTAGATTTATTTTTTATTTGTGGGAAAGGTTTGAAAGATTGATTTTCTAAACAAGTAATTAAATGCTGTCTGAGATACTGTGTGCAGAAGTTTACCTTTTTAGAACCTGTGAAATTTGAAAAACAATATTCAACTAAATGTGCAATTGCAAAAAGACCACAATCAAAACCATTTTCTTGTTGTACATCAGGTACTACCACTGCTATATTTTTACAAGGTCCATAAATTGAAGAAAGTTGTATTTGTAATGAGTCAGATAGTGTATTGTCTGATTTGTCACTCTGTAAACTATCAAAAACATAAATTTTTCCATCTTGAGACTGAACTGATGTCACCCAGTGTTGTTTACCATTATGATGTATCTGTCCTGAGGGAGATGTTTGTGGTTGGAATTCACTGTTCATTGTCCATTTTCCTTCAGATGTTTTTACTGGTGCAAATGTTGTATGTTGAAAACAATGTGGGAAATTGACGCGATAAAATACTTTGTAGATTTTCCATTATATCTGAACATAACCATCCATTATTTTCAATTTTAGCTTTGTGCCATTTTTTCAGAGTTCCTACCCAAGGTTTTTTGTTGTTGTTTGGAAAATCTCTTTTTTGACAGGTAATTTGAGCTGTTAACATGTAGTTGTACGAGTATTTGTAGTATGATCTATTTTATGTATGTTTTCATTGTTTGTTTCTTTTTTAATAATAGCTGGTATTTCAGAAGAAATTTGAGTGTTATTTATTGTGTTTTCAATAATAGTTTGTATTTCTGATGGATCTTTTCTAGAAGAATTTGGAGTTATTGTTTTAATTTGTGGTTGTTCATCAAATTGTACCTTTTTCTTAGATTTTATACATTCAGTGTCCATGGATTCTTCACTATTATCAAATTTCATTACTTTTGAATCAGGGGCTGGTATTACTTCTACATCCAGATCACGAGGTCTTTTTCTTCCAGATTTTTTGTCAGATTTTTTGTGTGAATTCTTACATAACTGTTTCAGATTAATTGTACGTTTTTCACAGAACAATCTAAACCAATTGATAACTTAGCTGCAATAATATGATAACAGGTTGTAGTTGCGGGACATTGACAACTTTCTTTAGGAAACAATGTAACTGCATATTTTTTATTGTCCCTACCGTCAATTAAGAATGTTTCTTTAGATGGGATATGTGTTACCCCGTTAGATTCTACAACATATTTAGCAAGTGAAATCTGTGAAGTATGCTTGTTTTCTGGTGTTTTAGGTACTGAAAGATTAGAGATTGGTGATGTTTGTTCTTGTAATGTTAATACTGAATTACATGTATCTTGTTTCTCTTCAGAATCTGAAATTTGTGATTTTGGTGAATCTTGAACTGTATGTTGTGGTGACACTGTATTTTTTGTGGGTGGTTCACTGATATCATTAATTGCTCCTTTCACTAAATCTAAAATATCTTCTGGTTTTACTACTTTCTTCGGAAGAACTAACTCATCTAATGGGATTGTTGCATGTGAAAACATTTCCTTTAAATTATACTGCCCTATTCCTGCCATACATCTCAACCTCTCTACATTATAGTAATTCTGTAAATAATACACACTTAAAACAAGAGAATCTACTGGTTGTTCTGTCCAATTACTCATTCTTTTCAATACTGCGTTTATACTTTCAGAAGCATTTGTTATACCTGAAAATGGGTCAAACAATTTGGGATATTTTTCAATTAACCATTTACCTGAAAACTGAATAATGTCTTGTCTAATGTTTTTATTGAAATAATCTAAAACTGTTGTACTCCATTTAGAAGTTAAATTATCTGATTCACTGAGAAAATCTTCACTATTACAATTCAATAAAGATTTCAAATCATTTACATATACTGCAATTTCAGGAGTTTCCACTTTCTTATTTGTCAACCAATATTTAAAATCTTTCTTTAAATGATTCCAGCAATGAATAATATCCAGGTTGGGGAGACATTGTGATATGGCATTTGATATTGCCTTTTCTCTATCAGTAATTATTGGAATTTTTATCTTTTTCAAACTTGGAATTTTAATGATCAATATTGAAAAGAATTGTTCATGGCATCTTTGATATTTTCTTTCATGAATCATAAAAGCCAATGGAATAACTGGGTTTTCTTTGAAAATTGTGTTACGAAAAACTAGTGGGGATACATAAAAGTCTCCCAATTGAAATGTTGTATCATATTGCAAGTAGAGAGTTTGATCAGATTCTAAATCTACAACTGACTTAAACACATCAAACATTTCATTCAATCCTACCACAGCCAAAAAATCAGGATATATGGTGATTTCTTTCACAAAACCATCTAATTGATAAGATAACAGCAATAAATTGTATATGTCATCCTTACTAAGTCTCTTTGAACTGTTAACCTGAGCTTTAATGTTTTGGACCTGTTTCAAATTTCTTGGATTCAAAACTCCCTGTTGACTACCCTCAATGGATGTATCACTAACCAAAGACCTGTATGTTTCCATTGGTTTCTTACAATTTACCTCTTCCTTTATAGATTCAATCCCTGAAGGACAAGTTCTTCTAAATTCATTGTTAGACTTGCTGTTACCATGAGGAATTGGAATATACACAGATTCATCACCTATGTAATGAACTACAACTACCAACCAGTATGTCAATCTCCTAAACTCTAATGAACCAGTAGCTCTATTCCGTTTACCTGTATTTGTTGAACCTGGTACCCTGACCTTATAATATTTTTTTTTAATCTCAACACCATTTACTTTCACTTTTGTACTACCCCCACATATCCACTGATACTGATCACATTTCCAATCATCAACATGAGAACCTTTCACCAAATAAACTTCAATACCTGATGGTTTGAAAGCCGGAACATTTGAAATTGAAGAGACATCACTATTTTTCAACAATTCATACACTCTAGACATAGACAATTCTTTTTCACTCGACAGACAAGAGGTAACACCACCACCAACGCTAACTGATCCCGATGACATTATTTTTTCCACCTCCTTATCCAATTCTTTTGATAAAGCCTCATTTTTCATTTTTCGCAATTGTCTACCATATCTGATCCTAATCTTTCTGTGTGACTTCACATCAACAATAGGCTCATTACTATCCTTTTCTGAACAATCCTGTTTTGAACAATCCTGTTTTGAACTATCCTGATTTGAACAATCCTGTTTTGAACAATCCTGTTTTGAACTTTCCTGATTTGAACTATCCTGTTTTGAACTAACCAGTTTTGAACAAACCAGTTTTGAACTTTCCTCTTTTGAACTACTAGTAACTATTTCACACTCTTGATCCCAAATTGAATTTAAACAAGGCCAAATAAATCTTTTCCTGACAAAACAAACACAGTCCATCATCGTTTTCACAACCTGTCTACTGCCATCTACACTAAGATGTAGTCCATCTCTACTTAAAAATGACCTCTTCAACAATCCTCCCTGCGAAAAATATCCATGACCTATGAATGATAACTGCCTATATTTGCCACAAATTGTTGCCAAAGCCTTGTTAATCTGCCTAGCCTTATCATTTATACCCTCCAAATATGAATGCTTCACCAAAACATTCCCATGTAAATGTTGCCCTCTTGGAAGAATTCCTGATATCACTATGTGCATATCAGGATGAACATGCCAAATTTTCTCAACAAGACTTTGAAATGACCTAAGAATATCCGAAACACTATCTCCACCCGACAGATTGTCTTTACCACTATGAATAACCAGCACATCATGATGACACACATCATCCCTGATCAATCCCCAAATATTTCCTATTTTCCCATAACTCCTAAACAACACCTTAGCACCATCATTTTCAGAAAGATAACTATCAAAATATTTTGCCTGGGAATCACCAGCTACAAGGACAGACATAATTGACAGCACTAAAGTCTAAACAAAAATAACACAATCAATATTTTACCTTAATTATGTACACAGTTGAAAAAGCACTATAAAGAAATGAACAATATGTTACCTGTTAGGGTTCTGCAATGGGTATGATTTGTACTGAGTGAAATGCCCATATTTATATGATATCATTTTTACTGAATTGTTTTCATTCATGTTAAAAAGTATTTAAAAAATCAGTGTTGATTACTTAATCACTAAATAAAAGCAACAGGTACTGCCAGACAACAAATTCGCACCTATTAGCAATTATTAGTGATCACTTGAATAAACAAGAGTGGCTGACAGCTCACCTGAGGAGTGTCTCACCTGTCCAAACAACAGTGCATGCATGACTTTAACAGCTATTATTTAGTAATCAATAAACTCCTGAATTGATTTCCCTTAATAAACAATCACTCATGATAATGACACATTAGAAGCTGAATACATGATGTTTGATGACACCTAAATGTATCATTTTAATAATTGGTTTATAAAAGTTTAAAAAAAAGAAAGTGAACACTTATTCCAAGCTAATCATAGTATGGGTCAATAATTATCAAATCATATAAATGAAGGGAAAATTTTTTGTGATACAACAATCATGGCAGTAACCGTCTTGTTTGGAAGCAGTTTTATTGAACGACTAAGGAGGTTTTCAGATGGAGATCTTCACGTTCCAGGAGTATGCACAGTATTTTGTGGGAAGGGGGGACTTCGTACAGATAGAATGGATCCTAAACTACTCAACACAGTTGCCAGACACAAACCCAACACAGTATTTATACAGATAGGCGGGAACAACATAACAACTACATCAACACCAAGGGACATCTTTGACAGAATGTGCACTCTAGTTGCACATTTCCACAACATAGGGGTTCATTGTGTTTTTATTGGGGAAATACTAACAAGAGGGAACTTCACAAAATCTCCGGGGTTAACAAAAGACAGCTTTGACAGACAAAGAAAACAAGTAAACAAGCTCCTAAAGAAGAAATTTTGCACTGACTTCATCACATTCGATGACATCAAGTACCCACAAGATTTTTTACCAGACCAGGTCCACTTACAGACACCCACATCAGATAGAAGAAACACAGGAATCATCAAGTATGGCAACAGGATCAGAAGAATTTTATGCAAACCAACTGCATAATAAAATAACCAAAACAGCCCTTTTCAGGGCTACACAAATGTCTAGAAAAGTAACCATTGTTTTGTATATATAAAATATATGCACTATTAAATAATATCAATATCAATAAAGTAATTTTACTGACCTGTTATATATGTACAGAGATTTAATTATCCTGTATATTTCCCCTATAATGCATCATTATATTGTAAATTATAGTTTCATGTTACACATTCAATTACACTTATTCAGTTCAGTCAACATATTTAATGTGTAGAATGCAGATTTAATTCATTATAAATTGTTTCTATGTATTTTAGATCTAGTAGGTATTTTACTAATAAAACAAAGTACAGGGGAAGTAAACAAGATTAATATAGTTTATCACAATATAAGAGTTTATTAATACCTTTATATAGAATCTTACACATGTTTTGTCACTTTATTTCAGTGTCATATTTAGTATTAATGATTGTGAACATGTAAGATTTATCGCCCTTTACTAGGTAAAAGCGTAGGCTACAATACACGATATACTACAGATGATTTAGGTGACTGTACATGACTGTACTCTCTAAAATGAAAAATCAAATTTAATTCTTTACATCATTGGCATTATCACTCACAATTTTAGACTTATATGATAGCCAGGAACATGAGTGATTCACGGACGAGTCGATCGAGTCGATTGTCATGCGCCAGTGATGGCCATGTGACATTTCTTCCGGATCCCGCTACCCGGTATCCGCGCCATGCTATTAGTCATTGTTTCTCTTTCTCCTGTCTCAATAAAGGTTACTACGTCCCTACTTACTGGTGCTGTTGTGACATATGTATCAACCTATTTTAATACTGGCGTGGTGGCAGCGATTACAGACTCACAAGCCTACTGAAAAGTGCAGTTACTCAAGCTTAAGTGAATCGCTTACCCATTCTAAACTGTTATACAGTGTCACATCGTAGTAAAGTCTACTGTGGATAGCTCCGGTACACATAGGGACGTGATCATGGCGACTACACATAGGGTGCCAAAGCAGTGGTGTTTGACCAAAAGACAGAATTTATTGTATACATTATCTTTGGACACAAACTTTGCACCATTCCTAGTCGATGGCGCCCGCTGGGAAAAAAAGTCCCGTACATCGCCATATCGGGGTTTCGTGGATGATGACGATACTGTCGCTGCGGCTAATCGTCGTACACGTGAACAGGAAGTAAACATGCTGGAGCTGATGCTGGGCCAGAAAGCCAACTACTGCCCCGTGATTTCACGTAACACAATTGTTAAAAACTCTACATCTACTGACCAGATTTGGCAATCTATTCGCCTTCACTACGGCTTCCAATCAACTGGTGCTCATTTCATCGATTTCTCATCAATAAAGTTAGAAGTGAACGAGCGCCCGGAAGATCTGTACCAACGTCTTATGGTGTTTGTTGAGGATAACCTCTTACGACGAGATTCTGGTATCACACATCATTGAGGTGTCATTGATGAGGACGAGGAATTGTCGCCTTCACTCGAAAATTTTATTGTACTCGCGTGGCTTCGCCTTATTAACCCAGACTTACCGAAACTTGTCAAGCAACCGTATGGTACTGATTTGAGGGCTCGCATCCTCGCTTCAATTAAGCCCGAGATTTCGCAGGCTCTTGACTCCCTTTGTGAGGATTTACAATCTTGCGAAGATGCCAAAGCAATGAGAGCAGCCGTGCACACTCCAAAAAGGTATCCTAATCCGACTCCTACAACCGTGAGAAATAGGCGAGTTTGTCCTCTCTGCAAAGAAGCGCGTCGTCCAGACAGCCATTTCCTCAGCAAGTGTCCCTTTTTACCTCAACAAGACAAATCATTCTTTGCCAAAGCCCGGCAGGTCCTCAGTCCAGACTACGACATCGATGACAACCCCAATGAGGTTCCAGAGATTACAGAAGAGCCTAGCCTCATACAATGGGTTATAATCAAACAGTCCCCCTACCTAGATACATTTCATGGGCATAATCCAGTCAGACTCACAATCGACAGCGGCGCGACTGGCAACATGATAAAGTCTAAGTGTGCTACACGTCTAGGAGTTACGGTTACCAGAAGTACTCAGTCCGCCCACCAGGCTGACGGCTCATCACTGTTGCGTGTGGTTGGTGAAACACGAACATACTTTTCCCGCGATGGTCAAAATTTTTTCTTCGAGGGACTAGTCGTAGAAAACCTTGACACAGAGGTATTGGCAGGAATACCATTCATGGAACGTAATGATGTGGCCGGACGACCAGCCAGGCAGGAAGTGATCATAAAGAATTCGGACACCTACACGTATGGGTCCAACCAAACTACAGTAGATCGTCATGCAGTAGGTAGGGCCTGCGTCATACGCGCAACGGAAAAGGCAGTGATTTGGCCAGGTGAATTAATTGAACTTGACCTACCGGAGGAGTTTACGTGTCAAGAGGTTGCCATCGAACCTCACGCCGACTATCTTACTAACAAGCCTCAAATGTGGCCTGACCCCGCAATCGTACAGACAGTTGCAAGCAAGATCCGAGTACCTAACCTGACCCGTGACCCGCTTTATGTGCAGAAAAATGACCACATATGTGAGGTCCGCTATACTGTCGTTCAGGATGACGTCGTTCAATCCCCCAACTCTGTACCAGTGCGTCGTCGCCAAGGAGTTAGTTCTCTTCATTCGCATGCTGTTAGTCTTGACCCAGATAATATCATGTCATTTGAAATGCATAACAAGTTCACTGCCATTCTTCATGAGTATGATGAGGTTTTCGACCCTCTTTTCCCGGGCTACAATGGTGCGGTCGGCCCCTTCCAGAGTCGCGTAAATATGGGACCAGTTCAACCACCTCAACGAAAGGGCAGGGTACCCCAGTATGCAAGAAGTCAGTTACAGGAATTGCAAGCAAAGTTTGACGAACTTGAGTCTCTTGGTGTTTTCGCACATCCTGAGGACAGGAAACCGTAAGGTGGCTTTCGTCTGGTAACTGCATTTGCTGATGTAGGACGCTACAGCAACCATCATTGTTGCCTGATGTTGATTCTACTCTTCGACAAATAGCCCAGTGGCAGTATATTATCACCACTGACTTGAGCCAGGCATTTTACCAAATACCGCTGAGCCGTGACTCAATGAAGTACTGTGGAGTTGTTACGCCTTTCAAGGGTGTACGAGTGTACACACGTACAGCAATGGGTATGCCTGGCTCCGAAACAGCCCTAGAAGAGCTCACCTGCCGTGTTCTAGGAGATCTTGTCCAACAGGGTAAGGTTGCTAAAGTAGCTGACGATTTGTATTGTGGGGCAAATACATTGGAAGATCTGCTTACTATCTGGGAGAGCGTTTTGAGATTGTTGCGGCATTGCAACCTCTGCCTGTCGGCCCACAAGACAGTCATTGCCCCTCGGCAAACAACCATCCTTGGTTGGATCTGGCGTCTTGGTTGCATACAAGCTAGTCCTCATCGCATAGCTGCCCTGTCCACTTGTGCTTAGCCATCAAATGTCGCGGGACTCCGCTCCTTCATCGGTGCTTACAAAGTTCTTGCGAGAGTCCTGAAAAGTACTGCCTGTCTCCTCGTTCCGCTGGATGATGCTGTTGCAGGCCGTGATTCAAAAGAGGTTGTTGCTTGGTCCGATGCGCTGTCAAATTCTTTCTCTCGTGCTCAGTCTGCCCTATCTACATGCAAATCTGTTACACTTCCACGTCCAGAGGATCATCTCTGGATTGTAACTGACGGCGCGCTGAGAAACCCTGGACTTGGTGCCACACTCTATTTATCACGTGATGATAAAGTTGAACTTGCAGGCTACTTCAGTGCTAAGCTGAGGAAAACCCAGAGAACATGGCTTCCATGCGAAATTGAGGCACTTTCCATTGCAGCTGCCATTAGGCACTTCAGTCTTTACATTGTTCAGAGTTGTCACACTGTGTGTGTCTTAACGGACAGCAAGCCGTGTGTACAGGCATTCTGGAAGTTGTGTTGGGGTGAGTTCTCTGCTAGTCCGCGTGTGACCACCTTCCTATCCACTGCTAGCAGATACCAGGTTAGTATAAGACATGTCGCTGGTTCTGCAATTCTTCCCTTGGATTTTGCGAGTCGCAATGCACCAGAGTGTAAGGAGCCCACTTGCCAAATTTGCACGTTTGTCAATTGTTCGATTGACTCTGTTGTCCGTAGTGTATCACCAACAGATACTCTGGACAGTTCCTCTGGACAGTTCCTCTGGCGTACCCTTTGCCAGCCATGCAGCATGGTTATCCATTCAGTCTGAACAAAAGCCCACCTTCGTCAAGGAACACGTCCATCAAAAAAACAAACTGACATACGTGATGTGAAACGATACATCAACGCAGCTACACTCTCTAAAGATGGCCTCTTAGTTGTACGACGCCACACACCTTTGGCGAAATTAACTGAGTGCATCGTTGTACCTAGGCATGCCCTTGATGGCCTACTAACCTCCCTGCATATCAAGCTCGATCACCCGAGGTTTCATCAGCTGCGAGCAACCGTCTGTCGTTCTTTCTGTGCCCTGGATATGGACACTGCGCTACATCGCGTATCGGACTCTTGTCATCAATGTGCAGCCTTAAAGAAGACACCTAAATTTCTGCAGGAACAGACAACGGGCCCACCATCAGATTCAGTGGGATGCCAATTTGCAGCCGACATCATCAAATGTGCCAGACAGTTAATACTGGTGGTACGAGAGTGTGTAACGTCCTTCACATCTACGTTGCTCCTTGACAACGAACGCAAGGATACTCTACGTGATGGTTTGATTAGGCTATGTATTGAGCACCATCCGCTTGACGGCCCGTTTGCCGTCATAAGAACCGACCCTGCTCCAGGATTTAAAGCATTGATCAATGATGAATCTCTGGAAAAGTATCGTCTTGCAATAGAACTGGGTAATGCTAAAAACATCAACAAAAACCCCGTCGCAGAAAGGGCTATTCAGGAGCTGGAGGAAGAGATATTACGTTTAGAGCCAGGATGTCGTGCTGTGACCCCTCTTCTTCTGTCTTTGGCAACAGCTCGTCTAAACACACGCATACGTGGGCAAGGATTATCTGCTCGTGAAATGATGACACAAAGAGATCAGTTTTTCAACAAACAAATCCCTCTAGCAGATCAGGATATCATTCTCCAACAGAATTCCGCTCGATTGAAAAACCACCCTCACAGCGAAAAGTGCAAGACGCCATCTGGCCGCACCCAACTGCCGTCTGCAGTAGTGCCTGGAGACTTAGTCTACCTCCACGGTGATCGCAATAAAGCCAAATCTAGAGACTGATGCTTAGTCACAAGCATTGAGG
The DNA here is from genome assembly GCF_031769215.1 of Ylistrum balloti. Classification (NCBI taxonomy): domain Eukaryota; kingdom Metazoa; phylum Mollusca; class Bivalvia; order Pectinida; family Pectinidae; genus Ylistrum; species Ylistrum balloti. Next base: position 315,508 of record NW_026782186.1, read on the forward strand.
GCTCGTGGTGTAATATCCGAAAGTTTGCAGGTAACCAGCTTAGAAAAGGATCTTACCGAGTACACCTTTCTGATTGTTTTAAGGTAATGTTACAAGACAGCTTTCCCCAGCCACTCTTACATGGTGAGGAATCTGAAGACGAGGACGGTGACACTCCGCAATCTACAATAGTGCTAGATCTACCGCCAGAGTCCGATATTCCATCAGTTATCACGGACATTCCAGTCCCGCAGTCTACAATAGTGCTAGATCCACCGCCAGAGCCCGATATTCCATCAGTTATCACGGACATTCCAGTCAACCCAGTACCATTACTTGATACTCCTGCAGCAGTTGAGGACATTGTTTCACAGTCCAATGACAATGCTGTACGTCGGTCGAGGCGTGCAAAACGGGCACCTACAGCATTTGAAGACTATGTCTTGTATGTTTGAAAATTTGACTTGGTTTTTGTCTTTTAATGACAGGAAGTCAGACTTGTTCAGTGTCGTCTAAAGTGTCATCTGAAGTTTTGTAAAAGGTATTTTTGGTTTGCAAAGAAAAAGGGTAGCGCCAGTGATGGCCATGTGACATTTCTTCCAGATCCCGCTACCTGGTATCCTCGCCATGCTATTAGTCGTTGTTTCTCTTTCTCCTGTCTCAATAAAGGTTACTAGGTCCCTACTTACTGGTGCTGTTGTGACATATGTATCAACTTATTTTAATACTGGCGATGAATGACAGGATTACCGTACTGCCGTAGCCTACTGGCTGTAGATCTATATCTTGGTAAACAATACGAAAACATAATTAAATTCAAATAGATCTATATAAACCCCATATCATCTTCCTAGGATCACCTGCATTGACATCAATTCAAATATTTGATCATCAAAAATCATTTCAATAAGGTGTCGATATTACCATGAATATCGACGGCCGCCATTACTTACTATAGTAGTAGGCCTACTTATCACGACTTGCACATTAGTTCTCAAAGTGCAATCTAAAATATAATAAAATCTGTAAAACATTAAAATAACATGTAAAATACTTTAATTAACTTAGAATAGTTTATTTTAATTCATAAAACACAAACTTAATCCACTAACATGCATTCCTGCCATTTCCTGACTTTCCTGCCATTCATTGGCAGGAATTCCTGACATTAGTAGGACGCCGTAGAGACTGAAACGACTACAATTCTCCCCATGGCAGTGTAGCGGGGACATTATGTCATGTTTAATTTTATTTGATGTAAAGCTGTCAATGCTTGATTTTTTAGTCAGCTTCATACAGGCGTCGGTGTGTAGTGTATGTACCCTGTGTACCCGTGACCCCTTCATTGTTCTGTCGTGTGACCTGTTACCCGTATCGGAGGTCTATGTATATCACGTGCAAGTTCTGTCTTGTTTTCCTTGCATTTTCGTCCGTGTTTGGGGTGTTCTGTCTCTTGTAATGTGATATGATTGGTTCTAGCTGTCTCGTATTGTCTCGTATCGTATCACTATCAGGATTTGTTGTCGGGCGAGTCATCGCCTTAACTTAATACCGGAGCAAGCCCAATGGCGCGAATTCACAAACATTTGATTAAAACTACAATTTCGTCACATTCTTTAACCGTTGGTACAGAAGTAAATCGCACGTAATCAGCTCCGCATTTCAATATATGTTAGTGGATCGACATGTTCCACATAATCCTTTCAAATTAGGGTAATATAGGTACTACATTGGGTGATTCGTATCTTATACACATGTAGACGAATGGAGGGGATCAGGATGATTCGTACCCAAGACGATTCGTACCCAAGATGTACATTTAATATTTTCAGTAGGGTACTGCAACATTCGAAAACAAAGCTTCTCAAAATTATATATTTTTCAAACTTCTTCACGACAAAGATTACATCATTTAAGAAACCAAATATCCGGAAAAAGTAAATTTTAATTAAATGAAAAAGGATACGGAATGAACATGGTAAGGGAAATAACTCTTAATGTACAATTAAACAATTAAAAGTATTTTAATATATATACTGAGAGGAAAAAGGTCAACTACGGGACCCATCAATATCGCCCGTAAGTTCCTTCTTCACTTCTTTCACTGTCTTCTTATTTACTGATAATTGTAGGGCCCATTTTTTCCATTCTAGATCATCTCTTTCTTCCAATCCAGCTTCAAGGTCTGCACGAAGTGTCGCTTCACTGGTCCATATTCCCGACACTCTCTGTCTACACATTGCAGGCGATGGAAAGGTCCTGTCTTTGGGCAAAGAGTAAACTCTACAGCTTCACGTAACTTTTTTTTCTAGACTAGCAGGTACATAGTTTGTTTACCTGCCTCTAGAAGCTTCCGGAAACACCCAGGTAAATCTAATAACCGAGCTTTCGAGATTTAGAAACTTCCGGAAACACACAGGTCATTCTAGTAACCGCGCTTTCTAGTAAAATCTGCCTAGCACTTTCTACACATATTGTGCCAAATAATTATAAACTGGTTTTTACGTAACCAATCAATATGATACAATGCATGTAAACATAGCACATCTAAATTTTGATTAATACACAACATTTATACATAAGTGTAGAAAGAAATATTCTATTCTGATTGTTCTAACAACTCTAGGAATAACCCCAGGCCATTTGTAGTGGGACAAGGAAACTCGAAAGAAATGCTGATCAACAGTCACCTCAAAAGAGGGCTTATGACAAGGAGAAGAATCAAAGCAAGAAAACTCAGCCAAAAGAGTAACTCCCACTGTTAAAGGGCAAACAGCAGGCAGAGAACAGCCCTATGAACAAGACAAGAAAAGTCTTTGGACAAAACTTGTAGGTAGTGCTAGTGATGCTACTGTAGACATAGTTAGTGTTGCGACCAAGTGTTTGGTTGATACCGGTGCCATGGTAAGTACCTGTGCAAAAAGTTCCTTTGATTCTTTACCTGATCGTGTACTAAACCCATTAGAAGATTTTGGATTAGAGTTGTGGTGTGCGGATGGAAGCAGGTTACCCACCCTACTTAGGCTATTTTGAGGCAGACGTATTTTGTAAAAATGTCATGTCAAATCCAGTGTGTGCTCCAGTACTCATAGTCCCAGTACAATAGGCGGGTACCTATAATCATAGGGACAAATGTTCTTAACCGTTTAGACAAGGAGGATATAGGTGTCTCCGATGAGGCTTATGTACGGAAAAAGGCATTGACAGGTTTATCCCAGGTGGGTAGTGTTACTACGACAAACAGGAGTCCTTACAGTATAGGTCCTGGGGAAAGTAGAGTGGTTGATGGCGTTGTTCGGAGAAATAAGGGGTTTAACTCTGTGGTGGTTGAGACTTGTGGGAGTGCCCCAGAGGGGTTGCTAGTGTGTCCTAGACTAGTGAAGGTTCAAAAGGGAGGAAATGCTAGGATATCAGTCGGGTTCTGGAGGAACGTTAACCAGGGTTGAGCCAGAGTTGGTACATGGTAGAGTTGTCTCCCCTGGTTCGAAATCTGGTAACAGTGTGGATATCCCACAATCAAATCCCAGTGAAATCGTCTCCCCTGTTCCAGAACCAATAGAAAGTCCTCAGGTACGTAGGTCGACAAGAAAAAGACGTAAACCGTATACAATAATTTATGCACAAGTTGATATTTTATTTTAAATGCATTTATTTCAGGAATAATGTTTCACTTTAAATGTTACATTTATACATTTCTGGAATGTTACTAATTTTCCAATGTTTTGTTTAATTTTCCAGGTATTTGCATATTTTACATTTGCACTTTGAACAATAGTATTTGCTTGTAAGTACTAACCTGTGGTTAAGAATAATTGTGTACTGCAATGATTTTGTTTCAGGGAAAGTAATCAAGCAGTTATTTTCACTTTGTAGGTAAGGGTTCCACGCAAGTCGGTAGAATGTCGGGACGACATTTCCCTACAGAGGGAGTATGGGTAAATAGGAGTAAATGTCTGTAAACGGTTTTTTTTTCGTTACTGTCGGTGCATTTATGTGTATGTCCCTATTTGGTGTGTAACCTGTTAGGTTTTGTCAGTGTCTGTCCTTATATGGTGTTGTCTTGAGACATGTTCGTGTCCAGGTGTGACATGTGAGAAAGTCATACGAGAGCGAGTGTGGTGAGAAATAAAACTATACCCTTGGGTGCTGAGCAGAACCACAGATAAGCCACGTCCTCAAGAGTCCAGGCGCCACATATATCTACGGATGTAAAGTACTGACACGACCCGACGGTCGGTGATGTGAGGTGGTTTCATTCCTAAAACAGGGGCACCAGTAAAAACTTTTAACACACAACGAATCCTAGTTGATGCTGTGATATAAAGACAAGTTTCACAATCTGAAGAATTGATGAAGATCAATAAAGTGACCTTATAAGATAGATTATGAACAGAAATAGTGACGGGTTTTGCCTTTGTCAGTTCCGATCCATAATTTGTGGCACTTTGAGAAGCTAATAAGAGATGGAACAGGTGCAGTTTGCAGCACATTACATTGCGTTTTAGTATATCAGAACTGCTCAAGTGATTGCTTGTTTGAACTTGAGTGTTGCATTGACTGGGTTAGTTTGATCTTGATGCTGAACATACAAGGAATACAAAATGCACACAACATATGCACACATTGCCCGCTGGACAGGCACAGTAGTAATCTTTGATAGGGTCATCTTGATCATTTCTGTCAAACGCAATCCAGGTTCAGGTTCACCTGCAACCCTTGAGGCCAAGGTGTTGGGCAGAGCCAAACGGGATTGCATTTGCTAAGCAAGACGACGGTCCCGAAGTCCCTTCTTGTGTGTATACATAAATTGGTCCATGTACAACATTCAAGGAAGCAGTAGCTACTTTAACCATTCCTCTATAACACTAAGGACGTAATTTGAGCTGAGTTCTTTGAACAGCTTACACTGTTTCAGTCGACCATGGTAGCTATCCACAACCTATCTTGACTTAGTACACTAGCGGTTCTCGTTGGCAGTAAGTGTATCATGCTGTGTCTGACCTGACAGAAGACAGGAAGGCATGTACACAGAAAACCCTGAACCTCGCAGCAGCTCCAACACATTCCTAAACCCCCGGTCAACAATCACATTGTCATCTTCACTGAGCTGCAAGGTCAGGTTCTCGGCTGTTCCAAGAATTTTTGTCAAGATATTTGCATTATTTTCATTGCCATAAAAAGACCCAATAGTATTAAGTACATAACCATGTGGATAGCAATGTTCATGAATTTACCATAGTTGCGCTTCTTCTGTGTAACTAGTCCATGCTTTGAATTCTTCATTTCTGAGATGGTCTACATCTATGCCTGTGTTGGTAGGGGTATCAACAGGAAGGAAATGGCTTAGTTCAAGAAGGTCATTGATAACCTGATTAGCTCTTTCTTGAAGATGAAGAGCTAACGGTTCCCTTGTTTGCAGATCTAGTGGCAAAGAAGGATTCAGAAAGTCACCAATTACATGGTCATTGCAAACACGAGCATCAGGGGGACACCATAGAAAATGGAAAAATATCAAGTTTGTCTTGGCACGCTGGGGTATAATGCATAGCCCAGTGCCCTCTTTTTTCACATATGACACCTCTTTTATGTGAATTGCCATCATAAAATAATTTCTCAACAGAAATTAGTGGTAGTTGGTTGGATGACATGAAATCAGTGTAATCATCATCTGCATCACTCGCCAGGTCATCTTGAGTGCTCATATCAGAAGGTTCATACAATTCAGGCTACAATGGCCTTTGCTTGAGGTACCTAATGATCTCAGCAGTCGGGAGCTGGTGCAGCCAGTTATACTGGGATAAATATACAAGTCTTACTTGAGCTCTGGCTCCTTGAGATAAATCTTTCAACATGGTTTTGCAACCACGACCTTTGCACACGTCTGACATGATTATAAGTAAACTTGATGGGATATTTGCAGTTATTTGAATTTAATACAGAATATCTGACATATGTGTAACTTTGTCTATGTAATTGTCTACGACATTTAGCAAAAATGGTATGAATACTTTATAGTAATACCTTTATATGTTTGAATTGCTAAAAATATATTTTATCGATTATAAAATCACTTTTAAAGAAGTATGAAATGTAGGCTGAGATTGCAACTATACAAAATGAACTTGACAAACTTTGATGTATTCTTTATTTTGTAAATTTTTTGCATTTTTTAAAATCAAAGATATCAATATAACATATGTGGTATCAAAATAACGGACATTTTATGTACTTTAGGTGGTATATAAATATTTTCATTTAAAATTTTCATATAGCAAGTTTTTGTCATTATGTTAGGGTACCTTTGTCACTCAACCTGGTGTTATACAAGGAGGTCCGGTATGAATATAAGTAGTTAAAATGACTAATCATTTATGCGGTTGTAAGTTATTTTCATGCATCTACATATGGCGAAAAAATAATTGAAATCTATATGGGGCCAAATGTTGACCTAACCTTTGTTTTTGAGGTGTTGCTGAGTTCTCTGCTAGTACACGTAATCTGTTTTTTTTACTAGAAGTCGTCTTTGGACACATTTTCTGTATCTCCGAAGCAAAGAAATGTATCAAAGGTTCCCATTAACCTAACAACCTAGACAAACATTTCCAAAGGGACAGCCATCAGGCACTGATATGCTTTATCGGTTTATGTTTAGTTTCTGTGCCACACAGGTGCTAAAATTATTTTGGAGTTTGTTTTTTGAGAAAGAATGTATACCAAATCAAAAAGAAAACATCACAAAAAATCTTTGATTAATGAAGATTGTGACAAAGCTATTAGAAATAGGAAAAAACTGGTTTGAGGCAATTCAAACACAATCCCACAAGCGATAGTTTAAACAATTATAAAATCATGAGGACAAAAGGCCGTCCTGCTATAAGTTTACACAAAATATTGTCTAGGAGATCTTATGTGTCAAAATTATGTTCCAGTATATCTACCAAAAAGGTATGGGATAAAAGGGCCATTTATTAAACAAATTTTAAAAGCTCAGTGGCAGGAGGAATGGAATATATATACCAATAATAAAGTGCATTCCGTAAAACCTTGTATCGGTGAATGGTCTCCAGACAACAGCGACAACCACTCGTCATACCCTACATATTCATATATGCTGAAAGACGAAGATAGTCCTTGGTGCATAGGATGTGATGAGTCATTCACCGTTAAACATTTTTTATTGGACTGCATTGACCTTCTGTCTACTCGAGAATGTTTTATTGTAACATGTTTCATGTCTAAAAAACCCTTTTTGAAACTACCGAGATTTTTAGAATTCTACATTACCTGAAAGATGTTGGTCTATATAATAGACTATGATGTATCATTTTAATATTTTGTGTTAATATACCCATTTAAGAGTTTTAACATTTTCTTTTACCTTTTAGTTTGTTCATAGTTATTTTCTTTTTGGATCACTGTGTTTTACCGGTTGATGGCCCAAATGACCCTTTATGTGTTGACGGGTTGTTAAAGATGTCATGATAATAATGTTGATAATAAACCTGTGATGTTTTTCACAATAAACCTTTTTGTCTTGAAGACAATCGCAAAGCAACCGAAACATGTAGACAATTTTTACAGTCTTTTTAATTTTTTTTCTACTTGAGAACGTTTTTATTGTAAGATTACATGTCTAAAATCCTTTTTTGAAACTGTTGAGATTTGTAAAATTCTACACCTGAAAGATGTTGGTCTATATAATAGACTATGACGTACCATTCTAATCTTTTGTGTTAACATACCCATTTAAGATTTTTAACATTTGTCTTTTACCTTTTGGTTTGTTTAATGTTATTTCCTTTTTAATCGATGTATATTTTACAGTTTGATGGCCCAAATGACCTTTTATGTGTTGACGGACCGTTCAGAATGTAAAAATAATGATAATGATAATTTATTATGTCTTCTTAGTAAGGAATGCAATTGAATCCTACATGGATCCGCCCGAAGACACTGCCGCAAAGGTTTACATTAGGAGTGCTGGATCACCATTTACTTATGTGTAGATTTTCCTTAATACAGCTAAGTAATTTCTACTGCTTCACCGACGTCCTCAGCCGAGGCCATCCCTCATTGCTTGTTTCGACCCCTAGCTCGGTACACTCTCAGGATGGGGGGTCCACAGTGATGATCAGTCACTGCGCGTCGGTGATGGGTGTCCAGCTACTGGAGTCTTTCTTCATCCACACCCAGCATAAAGATATCTCTGCTGCCTTGGCCATCCTCTGCACTGCTGATCTCTTGGTCCTGCCCGACATTCCCAATGCAGCTTCTCCACACAGACTGTGCGGGGAAGCCCCTGCATCCTACCTCGACCGGGTAGCTCCAAGTCTGCCACCCTTTCTCCCTGCACTCCATCAGCAATGCTTCGTACTTTTCTCTCTTCCGTTCGTGTGCTTCATTGCACCTTTCCTCCCATGGAACTGTCTTTTTTATGCCTCGCGCTGGCGAACATATTTGTAAGTGAACAAGATAAGAAACAACGTATAAGATAGATCAAAGATGGGAAGTTGATAACTGGTATTCTAGTCGCACGTGCCTTCATAATTAGATGCTCCGTGGGTTGGGTTATTGTTGTCCAATAGGGACTTGAATGAAATTAAGTATTTGGGTATTATTTATACTAAGACAATAGCCAACAGAAGTTAGTTGAGTCTGGGATCGAGTAGCGAGAGAGAGTGGAGACGGGCAGAGTCCCGTATGGGACCTGTTCCGCGATGGAGTGGGGCCTGGCCAAGTTGGCCCATAGACATTTGTATAGAACTCTTTATCTGCCTCATACAGGTATTTATTTTTGGTGCCACGACATGCTGCTGTATGTTGATTAGGATTTATCTTTTGTAATGGATATTAACGCAAAGTACTAACTATGGAAAACCACTATACGATAAAATAAACGTTTCGGTCAACCCAAGTAAACACTGTGTTTAGTCATTGTGTAACACTCTCCCGCCTAGCTTTCTGTATTCTTTCTGTTCTCTGGAGGTTTTACCTTTTCTCTCTAAGCACAGCTCTTATTTCCCTTCGACCACTCTTCTCGTCCTCGTCTGCTGTTCTGTACTGTCTTGAGTATCTCCTTCTGGTAATGCTTGTTCCTTCTGTCTACTTCCTCCTTGCCTTGCTCCGAAACGCTCAAGTCCCACTGCGTACACTAATGTTGACAGTGATGTCATCTCTCTGTGCACGTCACCTACCAGCGTCCTTTATAAGATCTTATCGAGGTCATGGTCGATAGTAATAAACATGCCTGTGGCTGCCCAGTAGAGAGCCAAAAACTTTAATTCATATATCAGATTATTTTCAAATCTTTCAACCTGGTTTTGCAACCACGACCTATGCGCACGCCAGATATGATTATTAGTAAACTTGGTGGGAGATTTGCAGTAATTTGAATTTAACACAGAATGTCTGACATGTGTAACTTTCACCCTCTACATATCATCCTGCCCTTGATATATCTAAACAATGTCATCAATATAGAGAATAAAACTGAAAATCTACATAAGCCAAAAAGCAGTGGATTAATGTTTTCTCCCGAGAATGTTATCGCAGAGATTCTCCAGACACACTCAGTTGCTTTCTTCTTTGGTTTGAACTAAGACTTAACAATTTTTGGTTTCTTGACCTTCATATCTGAAAAACAAGATGCCAAAGCCTTTTAAGATGAAATGTCTCAAAAATGTCTATTTTATATGGTGATGCATGTATTAACAGAATGATACATGTACCAGGAAGTAGAAATTTAGGATTGAAGGCTTAGATATTAGAATTGGTCAGAGACAATTTGTGTGTGCCTGTCTGTTCGTCTTAGGATATTGAACTGTTCAGTGTTACCAAAGCTGCCTTTTTCAGCTTTCGCACTCCCATATTTGAGGGATAAAATTGACTGGCATCAACACTAATTAGGTTGGTATGTACACGACCGCTTTTAGTTTGCTATCATCTGATGGTGCCCTGTGCCATCCACGCTCCAATGTCCGTCCTTAAACAATATTTGTGAATGCTTTCTAGTCATTCTCAAGCCCAAGTAGGGGGAAGACACTAATCATACATCCTTCCTGTTTGTGGTTTTGGGTCACTTTTTCATTGGAGAAGAATGGCATTTATTAAATACAAAACAATGGTTTAATCTTGAATATATGTACAAATTTATTACATATTAATGGAATTCATTATATTTGTACATAGCTGGATCTTATTGATGATATATGTATATAATATGTACAATCTTAAAAAATATCTATTACATACAAAAATATCCTTATTTTCACCAGTTCCTGGTAAATAGATGAATACAAGTTAAGACATGTATGTATAGCTACACATAAAAACCTTGGAACCACTCACTTTTTTTCCAAGTTTGAAATTTTGAGTGAAAAAAAAAATTAGAATATGTTAGGCCTGTCATTCTGAAGAAGAAATTCTGGCTTAATTTTAAGACCAGTGATTATGTACAAGTGGAAAATTGGCACCCATTAGCAACCTTCCAGATGTCCCTGAATTTTTTTTACATCAAAGTCCAAATGCTGAGAAAGATAAAAATTAGAATACGACAGGTTTGTGATTCTGAAGTAGAACCATTCTTTAATATGTAGAATAGATTGATTTAACATGGAATCGAGTAACAAAGATGATATGTTATTAATCCTAGACATATAATTCTACTTGTGCAGACTTTTCTTTCAGAAAGGACTTTCATCCTGTGATGCTAGTTACACAGACTCTAGTTCGTTTTATAGTGACAAATACAAGCTATCTACTGGTATTGTGATACAGAAATTCTGTAACAATATCTCGTAGTGTGTGATATTGTATATATATATATGTGTGTATTGTATGGAAGGGAGGTAAATTCCATCACAAAGGGAGATAAGTCTGCATGAGGGAGCACTACCTAAACACTGATGTAGTGTAAACACTACATTGAATATGCACCATTTGTGAAAAAATGTTCAAGCTCCTTAATCATTTCGTGAAGAAAAAAATGTAATTTCTTACCAAAGAATTTTTTTTCACAAATATTGTTTAACAAACAACAGATTGATGATTATGATAGATAAATATAAACTTGCTTTGTTCAAGGTGTCAGAAAAATATGTATAAAAGAACATGGAATGCACTATAGGCAAAGCTATTGGTATAATCAACCACAGAACCACAGCAATGGTAAATCAGTTTCCTCTCACATTTGTTGGTGTGGCAGGTGGCTGATTAGGAGCAAGAACATTACACTATATCAAACTTTAATTTAGGACGAAATGGATGGGCTGAGAAAAATAAAGACCTCATTGATTAATAGTTGTACTTTAGTCCACACTGAGAGAATTCTTACTTTCCAAACAAGTTTGTCTGCAGCTTCATATCAGACACCTGTCCATCAAAATGTCTGTTATAGGGGTCAGGGGAAACTTGGATTGGGTAGTGGTAAAATGACTTCTTGTGTACAGGAACATCGTTATATTACACATCAAAAGAACTTTACCACGCATTTCAAAAAGAAAAACTTTATAAATTATGAGATTTTGAAACATTTTGAAATTTCAGGGACAACTTATTAAATTTTCATGAAAATGAGATTTAGACATGCAGACATGCTAATGATATGTTTATCAATGTAGGATAAATTTAAGTTAGTAGAAATTGGTCCATCTTCTGGACCAGCTGCTTTCACACTGTTAATAAGTATGAAAATAATTTTAAAAACATTTCATCATATAAAAACTCTTCAAAAATATTCATTTTTTCCATAAATAGGAAAACTGAAAATGAAAAAATATAACATGATAAGAGATTTAAGTAATGAATTCCAAGTTCATATTAACAAATCTGATACCTCCCCAAAATATGGTTTTCACAGAACTGAATTTCTCATACAAAAAGAAAAAGTTTTCAAAGTAGACTTGGTGACATCACCGGAAAACATCATTATACTTGTCTAACTTACAACCCTTTAAATGTATTATACAAAAAATATTTTACAATTAAACTAAATACTTGTAGACTTTGTAGAAATGTACCAAAAGAATTTTTTTCCATACATAAAAGTTTGACAATATCTTATTTCAGAAAACATATAGAACCAGCTATTTTTGAAAATCAAACAGGAGATATAACTAGTTCCTTGTAGCACTGCTGTAACATGAGGCTTCAATAGGCCTGCATCGCTCTCCTGATATAAATCTAAATCATAGATAGGGATCACTGTTACATGTGTTTAACCAAGGAGAAATATTTCAGATCACATTAGGTATTGTTTGTTACCTCCATCTGATTTCCACAACATAAGAGAGATTAAAACAAATCGTGTTTGTAGTGATTCATTCTGTTAGCCATGGTTCTCCTACTGCTTGTTCGCAATACCAGAACATTTTTATATGCCCGATTTTTACAGCTGATTTTACATTTTCCGAGTTTTGTTTTTTTGGATGTAAGTAAATATGGAAAACTATGTTATCAGAAATCCACAGCACATCTGGTATTCTACTTAAATTTTTTGTCAGTGGTGTTGAAATCAATGTAATGGTATTTCACATCAGGAATAAATTTTAGCTTATCAGTAATTGTACAAATTTGTATACTACTAAATGTTATATAAGTATATCCATCAAACCTTGTAACCTATCTTTAGATCAACAAGTTGTAACATCCAAAAATCAGATCCTATATCAAACTCCAAAAAGTCATCATTAGGTGTTTTTTTTAAGAACCAAGACATTTCTTATTTGGAGTCAGCAAATCTAAAATAAATAAAAAATTTATACAAAAATCAACATTTACAAAGTAACCATTTATCAGATATGATATCTAGTCAAATTCAGTATTTCCCATTTTAAAACACTATGTACAAAAAAAAACTCTGACACATTTCAGTTTTTAAGTAGATGCATTCAAAACTTGATGAAAGTAGATTTACCAGGTCTTTGACAAACAGATTTTAAAAATTTCATACAAAGTTTTGCAGGTTAATCTTTTAAATCTAGGTAGCAAATTGGATTTTCAACTCAAACTAGTGTGAGCTAGCAGGTACATATTCTGATGATATTGACATATGAAATATTCTTTGTAGCACTGACTCATATCATTATCTCAACAACTCCAGTCATGATAAAAAATATTACAATGAACACCTCCTGTTTTCAATTAAAATGAAATAACAATGAAAATTATAATAATTTCAAGATTAGAAAAATATATTAACTATTGGAATAACATCAATGATCAATCATTACAAATATTTATTACAATGAATGCTCAAAGCAGGAAGTGAAACACAAAATATTTGACGACACAAAGAAATGTTCTGATTTTAACATTTACATCATGACATGCAAGATATGGAATGATATTTAGACACATTTATAGTGGGAGAAAGATTTTTTTTCATCTGTGAAGCAATGGTCTTCTTTTTATTCACGGAATAGTCTTTTATTTATAAATATACACTGTAACCTGGTGACAACTAAGGAAATTCAAAGTGGCTGAAAGAAATTTCAAAATCTAGATTGGCAGTTTCACTTTTAGGTATCTGATAACTTCAGAAGGATGTTTCCAACATGTATATATGCTGAACCTTGCCACTCAGAAAATGAATTAAAACACGATTTAGTAAATTCAGTAAATAAATTCTATATAGATAACATATTCCAGTTAATAACCTAAATATAATTTATCAAAGTTATGTTTACCTAAAGTCTTTACCAAACATGTATAATGTATGAAGACAACAGACAGGATATCATTATAACTCTGTGACCAGAACAACTACAGGACAGTCAGATTGCTACAGAAACAAGCATCCTTTTGATTATAAATTTAAAATCACATGATTCAACCCCGTTAATTGGGTTGAAAATTTAAACTAATAACACATATCAACATTGCATAAAACCAACATTATTTCGTGTAAAATTTAATTTCAGAATCAAAGCAAAATCCCAGAATTAAATAACTGTGAACTTGTATTGATGATATTGTAAAATTCTATCAGCTGTGGAAGGGAGTGGGTTTATAGTTACATTTCAGATAATCCAGCTGGATTACTGTAAAAGATTAATTCTAAAAGTTTGTCCATATTTACGTCTCAAAGACATCATTTCCACTCTGTCAGAACCCAAACAACTTTCTTGTGCTGTGATTGGTGAACACTACCTCAGTTTGTAGATTTTCTCTGAATCTATTGCGCAGTTCCTGTGCATTACTTTTAAAAACAGTAAAAATGTCCGAGGTCACATTTATATTAACATGATGATTTTGGTGACAATTTAACCGATTTAGAATTGAATATTTAATAGGTGGTTTGATAACAACTATGTCCCCTGATAAACAATTATGTCCCCTGATAAACAATTATGTCCCCTGATAAACAATTATGTCCACTGAGAAATATGGATAATTAAACCAAAATAATGAATCCAATCAAATAAATGTTGGGCTTTTTAGTCAGAATGTTAACAAATAATAACTTTTTGGCAAAATTCAGTTCCTTTACTTGTTATCAACTTGTACAGACTTCAGCATTTCACAAATTAAAGACCATATTGTATGTTTTCTGAACTTATTACAAAAATATTTATAATTTTAAAACATTCTTATGTTCACTCTGTTCTACTTTTTTATGTTTTGTTGAATTATGTCACTTTAAAATCACATTTCAGCTCAAAATTCATTACTTTGTTCACACTAAGTATTCAGTTCAATTCAATAGACATTTACATATGTGGATTTAAAAGTATCCACATTTTCAACTTGATTAACTCTTTGTGAAAATAATCTTACAGGAACTTGTCCTCCATCAAGAATATGTATATGTGATTACCAGGCACTGATACATACAGTGCACAGATTATGTATCGTGTTGTTTCTGGCTGATTATAAGATATATCTTTGGTGATGATACAGATGACATGGAGATGGTAGAGAAATGATGGAAGCTGTCTAGAAATGGTGGGCATAAAATCTTTTCCCCATCTCCTGTCCGTAACAAACAACTACCTTTATAAGGCAGTATAAACACGATCAACAGCATGATAAAATATTAATTCTTCAAAGGCATTTCAAACGTCCTTTAAGAGAAATTTGTCAATATCGTGTTACAATGAAAATATTGATTCCCATATTTGGACGGCAACCTGCTGTTTCAAAGGTCGTGACCTTTGTGATTTAGTTGCCTTAGATACTAAGACATCACAGATTAGCACTACACTACTCCTGCGATGTCCTTGGCACAAATGTCCTCATCACTCAAAGTCAAAGGTCACACACTGGGCATTGTGACCTCTGAGTAAGTCGTGGGTCCAAGGTCGGTATCTAGGATCTGTATAGGACGCCGACTTCGTGGTCTATCATCAAAAGTTAGGTCTGCGTACTGCAGTTCACCTTTCCCTTTATCAAACTGTTAAATAGAAACAAGAGTATGGTCAGCTGTTATTCAATAACAAACAGATCAGTAAACATTTCTCTTTATATTCAATATTATGTAATTATAAACGGTTGGGACTGTGACACTCATCAACAGCCACCATCATTTTGAGGAAGCACACTGTATAATATCCTGTAAGGATCAAATGTTTTACCCAAAGACATCACAACCACCACAGCATTGGACAGTCACAGCATTGGACAGTCACACATAGAAACACAAACATATCTGAGGGAATGAACTACAGACCTGCCAAGGGGGTATAACAACTTTGCTGGAGGTTGCTTGAAATTTTGCTTGAGATTGGATGAATTTGCTCATATTTTGCTTGAGGTTCCTGGGAATATGTTCACTAACTATTAATGTTTATATATGCTAAAAGACTTAACTAGTCAAACTATTAGACTGCCAGAGCTACATGTAAGCGTCACTGTGATTGGCTAATCAGTAGCACTAGGTGGCAGAGTGCGCCGCACATCGCTCGACTCATCATCACCACTGCTTAGGATCATATAACCGCAGTATAAGTGTAGAAAACGAGGTTTTTGAAAATTTCTGACCAATAAATTCATTTCGCGTGAGATAACTAAGGCTTGCATGAGTGTGTGACAGTGGCCAAATGCGTGAGACTTGGCAGGTCTGAAACTATATATCTCAGACTTTAGACAATGTTGTTTTGTCCAATGCTATTCGGACTACAGTATCCTAAACAAGTCAACAAGGGGTTTTCTTGCACTGGTCAGGGATGGAGTATTTTTACTTCATTTTGGGAAGAAAATTGTTGAATTTGGAAGGAAATTGTTAGGAGTAAATTGCACATTTTGAGAATTTGGCTTGGATATTAAATCATTTCATTTTGGAATTGGGCCTATTTTCCGCTTAAAAAGTCTTGCAATACGACATTATGAATGAAATAACTAATAAGTCTTTAAAACTCTTCTTAATGAAAATGGAGTTAAGCGTTTACCAACATATGTTAAAACTTACAGGTATAAGGGCTATGGAATAGATCAGACCAAAATAAATCTTCAATTGCACTTTCTCAGAACACAACTACAAAACACATTTTTTACCCAGTCAAAGAACAAATCATGGAAAACCAAATTATGATGGGGTGGAGGAAGGACACATACGGGCAACTTATACTCTGACTGGAAAATAACAATCAATGATCCCACAACTACTTACATTATTGTAACCAATGTTATGTTTTTCATCATTACGGATCACATCTGGAGGCTTGCCCAGGGCACTAAGGTCGGAGTTACTGTGGAAACAAAGAAATCAATGAAACAACAGTTCTCAACATCTCAGTCAATTTATGTTTAGAGGTTTTTCCGTGGTACGCTATTATAACTGATTTGTTTTTCAATGAAGTACATGATAATCCCCTACTCTATTTACAATAGCAGTTTATGTATTCTTGTACAACCACGATCAGTTCCTGAAATCTGGATATGTTATCATTTGTGATATCAAAACTTATCCACAAAATTTAAAGATATTCCAAACAGTTTCAACATAAAATGCTACAAGTTACATTCTACAGCTCTGCCTGATTACTTATGGAATTATTAGGAAACTTACCCCAGAAACTTTTCACATTTTGAGACAATGATATGAACACCAAGACAACAATAAGAGTTACTTCCCTTTAGCAAGATATTATTTACCACACACACAGTGTTACTTACTTCCTTGGTTTCTCTGGAGGTTCTGAAAAATAAATGAAATATTTTTAAAGACAAAATGTATGTAAACTTAAGCTGATGAGATGTAGATCTCAATCAAACCAATAACTGTCAAGTTTGGGGTTTTTATTCAAATTTCTGTGGGTTATCAAAAGTTTGAAGCAAAATGGATTTATTTCAAACAACAAATACCTGTCTAAAAGACCACCTTGATAACATAACTAATACCTGCTTATAAAGGTCACCTCTCATAAATACCTGTCTATAAAGACCTCTTGTTTCTGGTCCCAACTGTGTATTACAATTGATACTGACTAAACCATCTACCTGAAAACACCTATCATCATCGTTTCATTTTCCAATGTTTTATAAGCCTTGGTACTTGAACTTCTTTATTAAGAACACCTGTCTATAAAGACCATTATTCTGGACTCCCTTCAGGACCTTTATAGACATATAATCATTAAATCTATCATACTTATCTTACCTTCAATACTTTTGTTTGCATTCCTACGTTTCAGACACAAAAAGCCGACAACTCCAGCAATCACGATGACAACGACGACGACAACAACAATGACGATAATGATAGTGGTGTTGGGTCCACTGGAAGCTGTAAATTTATAAACATAATGAATCTATACATTTAGCCTTGACCTGTAAAAAGAAAACTACAGCTGCAAACTTTTCCAAGGTTTTTAACATATCCTGTAACATCATAAATTTCCTAGAGGTTTTATTATTGTTTAATTTTTAGGTATTCTTAATCCATGAAATCTGAAGTTCAGGAAACGATAACCAGATAAAAATTAACATAAACTTTAGTACAAGGGGAAAGAGTGAGAATGATATATACATATTTCTTAGTGTTTACTTGGCTGGTAATATCATTATAACAGAAGTTCTTATAACACAACCAGTAGAAGATTAGAGTGTGACATTTCCATGCCTACAAGGTCACCTTCATCGTATAACACAACCAGTAGAAGATTAGAGTGTGACGTTTCCATGACATTTCCATAACACCTACAAGTGTGGTCACCTTCATCTTATAACACAACCAGTAGAAGATTAGAGTGTGACATTTCCATGCCTACAAGGTCACCTTCATCGTGTAACACAACCAGTAGAAGATTAGAGTGGGACATTTCCATGCCTACAAGGTCACCTTCATCTTATAACACAACCAGTAGAAGATTAGAGTGTGACATTTCCATGCCTACAAGGTCACCTTCATCGTATAACACAACCAGTAGAAGATTAGTGTGACATTTCCATGCCTACAAAGTCACCTTCATAGTATAACACAACCAGTAGAAGATTAGAGTGTGACCTTTCCATGCCTCCAAGATCACATTCATCTTATAACACAATTAGTGACAGATTAGAGAGTGAAAATTAAACATTGTTGAAACTGTTTGAATTATAAAAAAATCTCTTAAATTCCAATAAAAATCACCAAAACTCATCATTCATTATTCACAGGTTAAGACAGAAGTCAGCTCAGCTTGGATGTCACATCGGCTTAGATGTCATGTGTTGAAATCTAATATAATTTATTAAGTACTTTCATGTTTTCATTGAATTTGTGTCACTTTGTACATTGACTATCCCAATTTGAACTGACCAGGGTTGACTATCCTAATTTGAACTGACCAGGGTTGACTATCCTAATTTGAACTGACCAGTACTGACTTTCCCAATTTGAACTGACCAGTGCTGACTATCCCAATTTGAAATGACCAGGGTTGACTATCCTAAATTGAACTGACCAGTACTGACTTTCCCAATTTGAACTGACCAGTGCTGACTGTCCCAATTTGAAATGACCAGGGTTGACTTTCCCAATTTGAACTGTCCAGTGCTGACTATCCCAATTTGAACTGACCAGTGCAGACTATCCCAATTTGAACTGACCAGGGTTGACGCTCCTAATTTGAACTGACCAGTACTGACTTTCCCAATTTGAACTGACCAGTGCCGCCTACCCCAATTTGAACTGACCAGGGGTTGACTTTCCCAATTTGACTGACCAGAGTTGACTATCCCAATGTGAATTGACCAGTACTGACTTTCCCAATTTGAACAGACAAGGGTTGACTTTTCCAATTTGAACTGACCAGGGGTTGACTTTCCCAATTTGAACTGACCTGCCGACTACCCCAATTTGAACTGACCAGGGCTGACTATTCCAATCTGAACTGACCATCCCAATTTGAACTGACCAGGGGTTGACTTTCCCAATTTGAACTGACCAGTTCCATCTACCCCAATTTGAACTGACCAGGGCTGACTATCCCAATTAGAACTGACAAGGGTTGACTTTTCCAATTTGAACTGACCAGGGGTTGACTTTCCCAATTTGAACTGACCTGCCGACTACCCCAATTTGAACTGACCAGGGCTGACTATCCCAATTAGAACTGACAAGGGTTGACTTTTCCAATTTGAACTGACCAGGGGTTGACTTTCCCAATTTGAACTGACCAGTGCCGACTACCCCAATTTGAACTGACCAGTGCCGACTACCCCAATTTGAACTGACAAGGGTTGACTTTTCCAATTTGAACTGACCAGGGTTGACTTTCCTAATTTGAACTGACCAGGGTTGACTTTCCTAATTTGAACTGACCAGGGTTGACTTTCCCAATTTGAACTGACTAAAGGTTAAGCATCTAGATTTGAACTGAGCAAAAGGATTTTCCTTCCCAAATTGAACGGACTGCAGGTCAACCACCCTGATTTGAACTGACCACATGTTAACTGTAAATTTACTTTAAAGGTTTTTTATCAGTTCAGCAATACAATCATAAAAGATCAATACACTCATTTCCTGATGCTATCAAATTCTTTACTTGAACCTGAAATACTGAAAATTTTAAAATATCTGCAAAATAACCAAGAGCTTTCAAGTTATTGATTGTAAATGTAATGTCAAATTGAAGAATTAAAATCAAATCACAATGTTATAAATGTATAGAAACAACAACATTAGATGGTAATTTATGCACTGTAAATAATTAACGATATAATATTAATTGTATAATAATTACAATGACATGTATAGATTTATACAACTTCAAAAACTGAGGTTAAAATCAGGATTTAGGGCATTAAGAACTAAGTGCTACAAACGGACTAGATATTACACAGTAGGACATGTGTGGGCAACTTTATCTTGGTGTTACGATAATAAAGCGAAGAAGTGAAGGCATCAGATATATATTCGGAAATAAGCACAGATAGGGACCGGCTTGATCACTAAATCTATATGGACGGGTTTATCCACAGGAGAATGAATTAGTACACGTCTGTGATTCTGTAATTCTAGTCAACAGTAGATATGGCTGGACCTATTCCCAGGAGAATGAATTAGTACTTGTCTGTGATTCTGTAATTCTAGTCAACAGTAGAATGGCTGGACCTATTCCCAGGAGAATGAATTAGTACTTGTCTGTGATTCTGTAATTCTAGTCAACAGTAGAATGGCTGGACCTATTCCCAGGAGAATGAATTAGTACTCGTCTATGATTCTGTAATTCTAGTCAACAGTAGATATGGCTGGACCTATTCCCAGGAGAATGAATTAGTACTTGTCTGTGATTCTGTAATTCTAGTCAACAGTAGAATGGCTGGACCTATTCCCAGGAGAATGAATTAGTACTTGTCTGTGATTCTGTAATTCTAGTCAACAGTAGAATGGCTGGACCTATTCCCAGGAGAATGAATTAGTACTTGTCTGTGATTCTGTAATTCTAGTCAACAGTAGAATGGCTGGACCTATTCCCAGGAGAATGAATTAGTATTTGTCTGTGATTCTGTAATTCTAGTCAACAGTAGAATGGCTGGACCTATTCCCAGGAGAATGAATTAGTACTTGTCTGTGATTCTGTAATTCTAGTCAACAGTAGAATGGCTGGACCTATTCCCAGGAGAATGAATTAGTACTTGTCTGTGATTCTGTAATTCTAGTCAACAGTAGAATGGCTGGACCTATTCCCAGGAGAATGAATTAGTACTCGTCTATGATTCTGTAATTCTAGTCAACAGTAGAATGGCTGGACCTATTCCCAGGAGAATGAATTAGTACTCGTCTGTGATTCTGTAATTCTTCAACAGTAGAAGACCTATTCCCAGGAGAATGAATTAGTACTCGTCTGTGATTCTGTAATTCTAGTCAACAGTAGAATGGCTGGACCTATTCCCAGGAGAATGAATTAGTACTTGTCTATGATTCTGTAATTCTAGTCAACAGTAGATATGGCTGGACCTATTCTCAGGAGAATGAATTATTGAATTTCCATTTGGTGATTTCCTTACAGAACTGCCCCTCTTGGGCTCACTACCAGTTACACAACGAGTGTCATTGTTGTGGTACTTACTGTCATCCTGGTCCTGGGGGGAAACTGTACCACCGCCTCCTCCTGGTGTGGGGTCTACAGATGGAACAGGAGTAGTTGTAGAAGTGGTAGTGGTGGGTGGTGTTTCTGTAGAGAAGGCAGGTAATAGATGTCCAGAATCATGCAGAAAACTCTCTCAGCCATAACACAGGCCAAACAAACAAACGCACTGTTCCCTGCTACCTCATTAAACAATTCTCTTTCACAAGTCCCCTATTTTCATAAGGGTTGCTGTGTCTATTTTCAATCAGTTTATATTACATTTTTTAGAAGATCATTCATGGCTGAATTTAGAAATCCAATTCCAAATCCAATATATTTTTTTTCATTTTTCATGATTGTTCCTTATATTTGGAAAAAACACTGCAGAATCCAATTCTGATCTATGAAGGGCTGAACTTAGCCATAAATTTAGTTTTCTTCAAATACATGTATAATCAGAATGCCTTTCATTTATCATTTCTAAAATGATTCCAAAGAAGATTATCTGCGAAGTGTAAGTCAGGAAACAGCATTTTCATATTGTTAGGCCTCAAGTGTAGACAAGGAATCTCTTGAAAATACTCAATTTTTCATGTTGTACGGGTTCATTTAAATTACCAATCTTTCCAATAAAAGCTCATTTAAATACTACATAGATATTTGGACAAGGATGATTCCTTGTTTGGATGTGATTTAAAACATTTCTTAAATAAAACTGGCAAAACAACAATAAAACGTCGAAAATTCAGTGTTTTACCTGTATCTAAACAACTAGCTGATTCTCTATTTACTTTCAAGAGGTTCCGTTAATCACTGAAAGTCATATTAAGTCATTTTGGTCAAAATTGAAAATATCAAACATAGACCTCATAACTTTCATTTATCAATACATGTCAGTGACAGTGTTTTGTACAGAACAGTATTTTCCTTAGTTCAAAAAGGTCACTTTCATGGATATATATCACTTTATTTCAATTACACTTTTTCCAGGAAACTTATAGTCAAAATGACAGATACTAATATGACTGACAGTTTCATACACTTTGGTATACTAGCTTATGTAGCCCGGATTACAGAACTTATTTATGCATGCAAATTATTAATTGTACATTCCAGCTATGTGTAAGCCATTTCCAAATGCATTTGTACTTATCATATTATACAACTTATTGGTCACTAACCCTAAATCATATCAGGTTAAATAATAACAAATAACAACCTATAAACTATCAGATTCTGTATTAAACATCAAATTTTAACCTGGTTATAATAGATACCAAATCAGGAGGACTTATAACAAGGTTATGACTAGTACCAAATTATAACCAGGTTTTAACTGTTATTAATTTATAACCTGGTTATAACTGATACCAAATTATAACTCATAACCAGGTTATAAACAATATCAAATTATAACCAGGTTATAATCAATACCAAATTATAACTTACAACCACATTATAACTGATACCAAATTATAACCAGGTTATAATAGATACCAAATTCTAAGTTATAACCTGGTTATAACTAATACCAAACCTTTTTGTGTTGATTGATAACTAGTTTTACTACTAACAAATGTAAACTTACACAAAACTGAAAAGATTACTAATATCATGTTCTCAAACACAAACTCCATAACCAGTTCCACAATCATTAAACAGAAAGTTACGTTCCTGTTTTCCAAGCCTAAATATTAGTCACTACTTAATTCCTACTCAATAATGTCTACAACTTATGTTTCTATCTGGTCTGATGTCATCGTATTATTGAAAAGTAAAGAACAATCCTTTTTTACAAAGATCTATCCAGATTTTACATGTGATAAAATATTCTGGATATCAGTGTATTTTATTTTGATAGGCTCTCAATGTATTTCAAAAGATCATCTTTAACAAGAAAATTTGCAAAAAATCAAATATCTAACTGTATATACAACACCTATACATTGATATACACAGAATATCATTAATTACAGATTTTCTCAAAATATAGTATAGATTTTTTTCTTTTTTTTTTGCAAAGTTGGGGACTGTTCATTCAATTAACTGAAAAAAATATTCCAAATGAAATGACATTATTTACTGGTTGTTTGTATGCATGAAGGATCAGTGTTTGATCAGATAGAGATTGGACAAGCATTGAGTAACACAGACAATGATAAAATAGTTCAAGGAAGTTTTAACCAAAACCAAGATGACAGGATATACAAACAGAACCAAAGGGCCAGAAAAATGAAACTAAAAAAGCAAACTGAAATGATTTACTCAAACGTTGTCAATAAAAAGCAGTAAACTTCGTGGGAAAATATCAAAAAGCAGGAAATGTAGAAGAAAATTTTTTTTTAAATCCACTTTATCCATTTTAATTGGGTATACAATGTTTTATTATGTTAGAGTGAGAGACATCTAAATCATCAACACAGCACTTTAATGGCTTGATCTTAAATGAATAGCCATTCTGTATAGACACTTGAGTTATCACATCACTGACCAATGTATCAATAAAGTCAAAAAAAGTTTGTTATAACATCTGCACCTCCTTTTTAAATGTGACTGTCCAATAATCTGTCTGACATAATTATTGTAACGAACAGAACGCCAGTGACAAATACCTCACCTATCTCAGACGTAAATAAATCACTCAAATTAAGTTATTTTCCTTTCAGATTGATTTTGTTGCAATAAGTGAGCAAACATTTTTTTATGACAATAGATAGGTTATATAGTATTTGTGATATATCTTAAATAAATATAAATATATAGGATGAATTTCTGTACAGCGCTTATAATTCAACAGCATCTCCTTTCACCTATTTATGCTGCAGTAAACTCAGGGAGCACAAGGCTGGCCCATTACCTCAAAATTTGGGGGTGAGCTTATCAGTGGACACTTAAATGCTACTTAACAGCAGAACTATTGGGTGGGCTAATATAACAGAAATGATCTTACTAACAAATAAACATTGTATATTTTTATATATAAATCTAATGCAGTGCAATGTCACTTCTTACTGGGGCTAGCAATCAGGAATGAAAACAAAAATATCAGAAAACATGTATGATAACTTAAAAGTTTGTTCCAGGAAATATATCACAAAGGTGTGACCTTGAATTAAAGCGCCATAAAGGAAAAAGAAAAAAAGTTCCTGATGTAAAAATGATACAAATGTAATATATTTCTGTATAATGTATTTATAGTGTTATATTCTGTGTGTATACAACTTTTCTGATCCGTGATTATAGAATGTTGTTTGTCCCATTTAATAGAAGATACAAAAATATTAGCAAATGAAAAAGAAGGAAACAACACCAATCTAATACATGATGCAAGCAAGAAAATGGAAAAAAAAGAAAACTAAATTCAGTGAAAAAGAAGAATACAAATTACAGGAAACTACTGTTTACAGATAACATAATATTTTATCATTGCACAACATTTCCATGCTCAACAAACTAGAAAGTCAGTCATATGAAACTGTAGAGCAGTTAAAACATATCAAACAGGCCCCACTTGTATGAAATATCTCAACTTGAGATTTCCTCAAGCCCAGATTTTCCTCAGCTAATATCTCCTTGAAAATATCTTGTATGAAAATTCCTCAAGGAATTTCAGGACAACCTAGCCGATGCCTTCCTCCTGTATCTTGAGAAAATTTTATACAAGCCGTTTTTGAGGAGATATCAGCAGAGGAAAATCTCGACTTGAGGAAATCTCAAGTTGAGATGTTTTATACAAGTGGGGCCAGGTCTGTGTATTACTGATCATATTAAGCAACTTCATTAATATTTACAATTACCAGATTTTTTTATAGGTTTGTTTCCAGTGATTCATATTCAGTGTTAATGACAGGAGAGTGAGAGAAAAGGGAGACAACTAAAAGGGATTGAAGAGTGAAGGAAAGGGAGGTAACTTTGGAAATATTGTGGTAGTGGACATACAAAATGTGATTAAGAAAAAAACAACATAATAAACAAATGAGAAATAAAGAAAATAAATGAATCAACAAAAGAAGGTTAAACTTTATAAAGTGAAAATGACCCAACTTTACAATCAAATCATTCAGTATGTTTTTTCTTTTTTTGTTAAATCAGTTTGAAAAATTGTTTTCCGATAGAATTTAATTGAAATTTTTGTCAAAGATCAAAATCTGAATAAATGACATTTAAATTGAGTCAGAAAGAAAGACAGATCATTTGAACACACACACAAGATCAAAGCTTGTCTCAGAAATATGTAAACATATTGTTATACCTAACACATTAATATTTTCTCTTTAACAGATAAAACCTAGATTTAGTTATTTTACAGACCTGTATACCTCAAGTATCCTAAATTATATCTATAAACTCAGGTCTACATGTTTACATACCTATTGTGATGGAGACAGTTCTGCTCTCATTGTACATATTTCCAGTAAAGTTGTTCCTCGCCTCACAGACATAATCCCCAGATTGGTCAATCCTGATGTTAGTCAGCTGTAACAGTGCTGCGGTACCGATTTGTGTTCCGTTAACACGCCATATATAGGTAGGGGCAGGGTTACCCTCAGCAGCACAATTCAAGTTCAATGTGGTGCCCTCATAATGCACAGCTGGGTTGGTAGGTGGAGTTACAATGGGCTGTCTTACTTTGTCTGTGTCAAAAGAAATTTTATAAAAACACATAGATGTAATAAACTCAATATCAAAATGCTAACTTTAGTGAAAGAAGCAGATTTTCAAGAACATTTCATCAGTCTAACCCAGATACAACTTAAAAATGATTAAATATTATTACAAGGAAGATAAATTTGTAACATGTTTTTACATTACAACAATAGATGTTGTTGCATGTACTGTATTATATATTGCTGTATTGAAGATCAGTCAACATGACTTCATTCAATCTCTTCAGGAAAATTACAGCAATGTAACTTGTATTTTATCAAATATATGGTCTGTTGTACTGCCCTTCAAAACTGACCCAAGTGCAGCAAAGTTTCTGTCATCACTCAACAACACATGAAATGATTGTTACAGCAGTGGAAAAATATATCATAAAAATTCACAAGTCTACACTGATAAAAATGTCAAATTCGAGTTTGAATTAATTGTTTAAGAATAAATCAATTTTCAATCTAATCTTCCACTGGTTTCTTTTTTACTAAAATCTTGTGAAAGACTTTGATATTATCTCAGATTCCACATATAAAAATATTGAACACTGGTTAATTTCAAATTAAATTGACACTTGTGTAAGAACTTTAAACTAAAACTATGATACTTCAATAGTTGGAATTTTCTAACGGTAAAATGCAATTTTTTGAAAAGTGATTCCTGTGAGATGATAATGATTTCCTTGACACTTACAGTACACGTTGATGGGATCAGTTTGTTTATAGTAGATAGTGTCTGTAGGGTTGGTGATAGTTTCCTGTTGTAGGGTACACCTGACAATGATACCGTTGTCACTGTTGGTCATCAGTAAAGAGATGACACTACTGCCGGTGAAGGTACAGTCGGTACTGGCGGACGTCTGTGTGGTCGAGTCTACAGTGGTACCAACGGAGTCTGATATACCACTGTACTTGGTCCATACAAATGTCCCTGCAGGACGACCAACATTACTGGTACAGGTAAACTGGACTGTTTGTCCCTCAGCAATGTTAGCCGCTGGGACCATTTCTACCTCACCGAAGGATGAAGCATTGGGTGTCGCTGTCAAAAAAATGATACGTTATAAAACTCCTCGGTTCTAAAAGACATTATAATCTATCAATTTTAACAGTTGGAATAAAAGACAATATGATCATAGAAATTATGCTCAATTCTTAAACAGACATCTGACTTCAAAATGATATATTGTAACACCCTAGTTTTAACACTTGGAATAAAAGACGATTTGACACCAAGGTATTAAGAGTCAAATGGAACCACTTATGCATTACTTAAACATTTTACTTGTACCTAATAGAAACCTGAAATAAATCATAACATTTTTTTTGAGGAGAGAAGCTGGTGGGAGACCCCTGACTAGTTATAAGGATTGAAGACTTTAGCACAGTCAGGGACTTTGTAGGTTGAACATCCTGCCCCTAAAAGCTGTGAGGAAATCAGGATAATTACTTTATTTCATACATTGCCATACCTTTGACTGTAAGACTGGTTATACTGGTTGGATCAGCTTGTTCAATATTATTTAGTCCAAAAGCAGCACATTGGTATTTCCTCTCATCATCACAAACAACACTTGTAAACTTTATCTTAGCTGTTAGTGATAAATCTGTTGGATTTGTTAGCACTACTCGTCCAAACACAGACGGGTTAGTTAAATTGGCTAATACTGCTTCATTCTGATTTGTTCCTGGTGGATAAAACAATGCTAATTGTTCGTATGTTCCAGAGTCTTTTGATGTCTCCCTTTTCCAAGCTATTGTAAACACTGAATCAGTAGGAGATAGATCATATGTACATACAAGTTCCACTTCATTATTTCCTAAAAGTCCAACAGGATTTGTTGTTGATGAGATTGTGACAACTGCATGTAATTCTGAAAAATAAAAGACAATTATTATATTACAGAATACATAAAGATGGTACATCATTATGATATTAAGAGATATTCAAATATATGATGATGAAACATTCACAAGAATCGTCAAATGAATATACCAGTCAGTTCACGAAAATTTTCTGTGTTTTAACACTGGAAAACAGCATTATGTTGTATTAAATTTGAAATACCATAACTCAGAAAGAGAAAATCCATGATATTCAATTAAAAACTAAACTAAGAGGTTCATGAGGTCGATTATTTTTTAAATAATTACCCTATTGGGTCTCCGCTTGTGAGGGATGCAGGTCCCTTGGACCTCTTGTTGAGCTTAATCTGATAACCATTAAGTTTTGACCAACTCAATCAATATAAAATCTTAATAATTTTCAAACTATTTTTGTAAGATGTTATTTTCAAATATGGTAAACCAACTTAACTTGTTTTTATAAAACTGTAAAATGAAACCATATACCTCTGATATAGAAATACATCTGATTCCTTATATCATACTCAAATTAATCATCCCTTCACAGATGTTGTATTAGAACATGAGAAGAGATACATACAGATATTGTATTAAGACATAAGGAGAGACACAAATAGATGTTGTATTAGAACAGGAGAGACATACAGATGTTGTATTAGGACATGAGGAGAGACACATACAGATATTGTATTAGGACATGAGGAGAGACACATACAGATGTTGTATTAGGACACGAGGAGAGACACATACAGTTGAACAAGGAAGGATATTGATGTAGACTTCAAACACTGACCATAATTTCATAGAAAGTAAAGCTGATTTATCAAATCAAGATTAATTTTCAATCAGATTTTTTTTCATTCATCAACAAAAGATAATTTTGCCTTTTGTTGCTAACCTGCTTCACACTGTGTCCTAGGTAACCATCTTGTGTTACTCAACCACTTCTGTCCTCTGTGTTACTTTGACTTTGACAACAAAGGGAGGTAATTCACCAAGGTGAATCAGTTGCCGTAACAGCTGATAGTATCATATTTAATGCTTTACATATTCAGCCTCAAGTGACAGGTATGATAACAGGCCCCACTTGTATAAAACATCTCATCTTGAGATTACCTCAAGTCGAGATTTTCCTCTGCTGATATCTCCTCAAAAACGGCTTGTATAAAATTTTCTCAAGGGACAGGAGGAAGTCCTCGGCTAGGATGTCCTGAAATTCCTTGAGGAATTTTCATACAAGATATTTTCAAGGAGATATTAGCTGAGGAAAATCTGGGCTTGAGGAAGTCTCAAGTTGAGATATTTTATAAAAGTGGGGCCAGGTATATTAAAACATACCAGTAATACACACCTAGTGGATATTATCATCAAACACACAATACTTGAATAGCTTTTCTTAAATTATAATCACTTGTAAAGGTAACAGTGATTTCTGGGACTCAGATATTTGAGTTCCAGACTCATGCTTTTCCTGTGGGACTCCTACATATTTTGAGGTCCCATTATATCTCAATACCAGAAGGACTCGTCAAAATTTTGGAGTTGGTGATCTGGACTCGCATGAAAAAAACGTGAAAAACCCTGATGTAGTAGATTGACGCAGTTATTTTCCTGTGATGTGAGCAATATTCTTCAACACTTTCTATTTGTTGTTATTTTAATCCTCAAGTGAAATAAACATGTATGCATGCACTGTACTAAATAACTGACCTCCGACAGAACTACAGAAATACTGACCTCCGACAGGGCTACAAAAACACTGACCTCCGACAGGGCTACAAAAACACTGACTCCGACAGGGCTACCAAAACACTGACCTCCGACAGGGCTACAAAAACACTGACTCCTACAGGGCTACAAAAACACTGACATCCGACAGGGCTACAAAAACACTGACCTCCGACAGGGCTACAAAAACACTGACCTCCGACAGGGCTACAAAAACACTGACCTCCGACAGGGCTACAAAAACACTGACCTCCGACAGGGCTACAAAAACACTGACATCCGACAGGGCTACAAAAACACTGACTCCGACAGGGCTACCAAAACACTGACCTCCGACAGGGCTACAAAAACACTGACTCCGACAGGGCTACAAAAACACTGACCTCCGACAGGGCTACAAAAACACTGAACTCCTACAGGGCTACAAAAACACTGACCTCCTACAAGGCTACAAAAATACTGACCTCCAAAAGGGCTACAATAATACTGACCTCTGACAGGGCTAAAATGTTATATTTCAGGTAGTAATGAAAAAGAAGCAGTGTTCAATCCAAGTGTTGGTTTTATGGTAAACATTTAAAGGTTATGTACAAGCTGTACTTATTATGTAGGTAGTTCTATTAAAGTTTTAATTTTGTTAACTATCTAAGTATACAAAGGATAATTTAACATTGACAGGAGACCTGACACAACGTAAGCGTAATTTTTACTATTTAGTTTGAACTGTACATATCAAGGTTTACTGGACTAAACATAATCTGTCACTTTGTTCAATACCCAAGGCAAAGTCATAAATACCTACTGTTGGAATGTAAGATATGTAGAATATGTACTCAGTCTTAGTGATCGGTCAACTTCACCCCTCTAAGTACCTGTACAGGTATATATAGAGCCATACACCAGTGTAAACCCTCAGTCTCTACAGACTGGTCAGCATATTCAATAGACTTAAAACCATTTCAAAGTTTATCAATATTTTCTTCCTTGAATTCATAATTCTCAGTTCCTCGTTTCAGTGTTTATTTTGAAATTTAATTGATCTTATTTGATTTTATAGATCAAGCAATTTGGAATGTTTGATTAGCTATAAACAACCAGACACTGGATACATATGTTATGTACATGTACTACTGTACAAATCTACCTGTACTTCCTGTGGTATACCAGGTATATAATGTAGGTATACACACCTGAAAAACATACCACTAATCACCACATATTTGTGGTATATTACTGTATGTGTAGGTGGTAAGTAGGTTAATTTATTGAAATGTCCTTCCTGTAATTACCAAGTTCATCCCAACATAAATTGATACAATTGGTCCGGGCACAAAAGTTACAGATCACATACAACCAGGACTGTTTTGTATGTATAGTAATATCTCCTCAATTTCGTCCTGATCATGGAAGCAGAACAAGTAATTATCCTGTAATACATGGCTATACATGTGATACCTAATATTTCCCCACAATTACCACCTTTGTCATCGACCGATAACCTTCATAACACACGTTTAAGTTAATTGTTTAATATAAGTCAGTCTGAAAATTGTAGCAGGATAAAATTACCATTAATTTTCAAAATTTCAAGGTTTCAATTAGGAAAATAGATCAAAGTTGAAGTTGTTTCCTAGATTTCTGCACTTCTTGATTTGGGATATGCATGATGTGATCGGACAAATTTGGGGTATTTATCAGTCCTTCTCAAACTTGTTAATTTATCAAAAACTCAGGTGAATTAAATATGTGTAATGAACATGAACTTAATTTTGCCCTTATTAGTTCAGAAGCCTTACAAGTTTAACTACTGTTCTGCCACAGGTATGTGAACTTCAGTCACCATTCTCTTGTTTGCTGCCCTCAGCGACATAAGATATTTACATGCATTTAATGTTTTGTCATCAATATACTTGCAATAAAATTTAAAATACAGTCTGAAGACCCTCATAAAAATTCACTTAAAAATTCAGAGTTTTAATTGTTTTATTTTTGAAAACAAACATGGAAACGTGACAATGATTTAGCCACCTGTGTGATCAGCCATGACAACGATAAACCAACCTATTATCCCACTACAACTGGGGCTTACACCTGGAGAGCTAGGCTGACAATTATCACAAATTTCTGACGAAGTAATGATACACATCAGGCCAAAAGCCATTAAATCGTATATACGTTTAACCCAGAACATGACTGTCACATATCAGAAATTTACTTATCAGAACTACCTTAACACGCATGCATCACATATTTAGAAAATCTTATTTTGAATAGTGGTAGAAAAAAAACCTAAAAATAATGAAATAATTAAAAATTCTGCAAATAAAACCCATTTTAATAAAAATTAAAATATTATCATTTATTCCTGTCATCAATAATGACAATAGTGATAAGACACTAAAGATAACATTTACTATATGTTTCGCTAACCTAGAATTTAGTACAGTATGAAGTGAAGATTTTCGCTAACCTAGAATTTAGTACAGCACGTAGTGAAGATATTCACTAACCTAGAATTTAGTACAGTATGTAGTAAAGATTTTCGCTAACCTAGAATTTAGTACAGCACGTAGTGAAGATATTCACTAACCTAGAATTAAGTACAGTATGAAGTGAAGATATTCACTAACCTAGAATTTAGTACAGCACATAGTGAAGATTTTCACTAACCTAGAATTTAGTACAGCACGTAGTGAAGATTTTCACTAACCTAGAATTTAGTACAGTACGTAGTGAAGATTTCACTAACCTAGAATTTAGTACAGCACGTAGTGAAGATTTTCACTAACCTAGAATTTAGTACAGCACGTAGTGAAGATTTTCACTAACCTAGAAAGTCAACCTTACAAGGAAACATAAACACCCAGTCTTACAAAGTCAACCTCACAAGGAAACATCATATTTTGTACAAAGTATTTCTAATTAAAATGAATTTGATTCTAACAAGAAATGATAATAGAATTCCAAACCCACAACATGATACAATTAAATACATTTATCAACATGAAATGATCAAGTGGCGCCCTCTAGTAAGGTTAAAATAACATTAGGACTCCAGCTTTTCTAGCATGTAATTGTAAATGATTGGGTGTAAGAATGTATTACAATACTCTGAGTACATGGTCTGAAGCTCCACACACCAATACCTAACATTCCTACACTGGAGTTTAAATAAGGATACAGACCGGTGTAATAAGAGAGGCGCTCTTCCGGAACCTTGACCAGTCTTTATGTAGTTTTCAAAGATGATCTACATCAAAGCAGACTCAAGCTTAGGTAGATACTAAGAAATGCTGTCTCTTCTCAAACTTGTATTGAGATAAATGACCCTAACTAGCACGCCTATTGGACTGTAATGGGCTTTATTATTTCAACTGACATGATTTGTCTATTGCAATTGTAGGGGTCAAAGGGTTAGTGTATTAGAAATGTCTGACCTTAAAGATTATACATGAAGACAGGTGAGTTTTACTGTTACTGGCCTAACCTTACCTCCTCCAACAACTGTATATGATGGCTGTGCATACTAAGTACAGATTAAATAAATGGTATTGAGAACAGACATATTTTAACAATAATATTTTTTTTCATTTTTCATGCTGAAAATATAAAGCTAAAGTATGATTTTGATTATTGAACCTTCTGTATGTTTGTTATTATAGCCACATTCAAATCTATCCATGCCCTAAAATCTACCAAAAGACGACAATCCCCTAAAATTTGATTTCCCAAAGCAAGTTTGTCTACAGAAAAAAGAAATTCTTTCGAGTGAACAATACATGTAAATGCTTTGTTCCAGAGGCCCTGATAACTCCCTGGATAGACCATCAGACTTTAAAGCCTCCGGTGAAAATTCAATGTCTAATGTTTGTTTCAATCCATCGGAGAATGGTACATGTCTAACAGGAAGCTGAGATCAAACAGTGCAACCCACCATTACTTACTGAATGAGGGTATATACAGTACAAAACACTCAAAATTATTGAAATTCAAGACATGCATCCCCAGTTATCAAGCACCCCTATATAACTACATTGTTAAGGATACAATGCTTGTTAGGAGATCTCTGTATACCACTAGGTTTCCTTCAGAAGCCTTCAAGATGAACCTCAGTACACAAATGATCTTAGCAGTGTGTTGTTTTTTTTTCAGAAATTTCCCCAACTGGACATTTTTTGTCTGATTAATATACAATTATACAATAATGTGTTCACTATTATATAACACATATGTCCATGCCCTCTAGTTACTTACAGTAATTGTATCCTTGCATACACGTCACCACTGACCAATTGTACAAGGGCAAATACAGAGTAATCTGCCCTTGAAGTAGACATGTCAAAATTACTTTTCATAACTAAAATTAAATCTAGCTCACTTCAGATATTCAACAACAGTCTGACATGTCAAGTAAACATAAAGTTTCTTACTGTCCAAGATCTTGAACACCAATGACCTTGAACATTGACAATGTGATACCTTAAGCTTGAATACTAACAATCTTGTACAGACAACCTTTATACACTTGTATACAAAATATAAGTTATCGCACATGTTGGTACTTTTTTATGTATAGAATAGATTCAACCTTCAAATACTAACACTTTTTTGTCTGTAACTTTGACTTTTTTCCAAGCGTAATGTCAGCTTAAAAGTTTTGTTTTCATAACACAGAAATCTGATCTGATTAGAAAAAATCAAAACATTCACAACTGTATTCGTCAGTTATCTTGCATATCTTTTATTGTGTATACGTGTCGTTTATCAGCCATATTACTGAAACTTGATCTTCGGCTGATCACCAGTTTAAAACTCTTCCTTCTGACAAATATAGATGTCAAGTTACAGTCTAGATCAGTCAACTAAAGTGACTGTATTCCTACCTTATAGACCTACAATATATATATATACATACATCTGTGTAGTAGTACAATATATCTATATATATATATCTGTGTAGTAGTACAATATATATATATATGTGTGTGTGTAGTAGTAGTACAATATATATATGTACAATATCACCCCAAGTCAGCTGGGATGTCTACCTGTAACAAATTGGCTTTATTCCAAATCTGGAAAAGAATTCTTTCAAATGTTTCACTACAAACAAGTAAACAATCTTTGAGCACAACATTCAGCTCTTGCCTAACACAAGTACATTGAATCAAAGTATCTTAAGAGTAGATTTCTATAAATATCTCTACACTATGATTTTTTACAACGCTCCCTTACCTTGAGCATAAATGGAAATGATATGGAAATAATATACAGACTACCTTCCCCATTTAAGAGTGAGTGATAAATGGTACAACATTACACAATATCAGCCAGTAACAGGCCTTTAATCTACCACTGATATATATGTGTGTGTAGGTCTTTGTGGTTAAAATCTTTTCACACAAGAATCACTTGTTATGACAAGGTAAGAAAAATCAATCGTTTTTGCCGGTTAACTTTAAGTTCTAACGCCAGAAAATTAATCTTGCACATACATCAAGACATAATATTTACAAAAAGAAATAGTATTTTATCAGTTTTCTTGGTAAAAACTTATTGCCAACAAGAACAACCAAATATTTATCAAATCTTCAATCTCCTATATTTCAACCCATTTCAATGTATGCTCAATATTTTTCTAAAATAATGCAAACCACCTGATTCCAAACAATTTACAATTCATTTTATCAATACGAGACACCAGTAGTCATGTATACCCCTTTGTACTCCGTAATAACATATTTTAGTCATCACACCCATGGAGCCAACACATTAATATTTTACTCAAACCCAGGGGTGGGCTTATTACAGGACAATGAAATAGCAAAGATTGTTATTTTACTGCTTTGTTATATACATAAGTTTGCTTATTACCAGAAATGGACTTATTGCCAATTGAGTTTTCTAATCAGTTTTTCTCTCCTTTTATTGGACCCTTATATGGAAGAGGTTATAAAAACTAAAAAACAATTTACCTCTGTTGGGAAATAATCCAAAATAAAAAATTCTTTCAGAAACAACTGATAAATTCCCAATGCCATGTTTAACCAATGTGTGCAGGTGTGCTGCGATGGTATCAACACTAACATAATGAATAATTCATACCCAAATTTGTAACTCTCACTTTATCCCTGTACACATGGGGCAACAAATTGAACTTTGTATTTTTTTGTTTGATATTTCTAGCTACATGCACCACTCAGTATAATGGTGTATTAATCATTTCTACTCACACTTCCTGGTCTATCAATGTTGTTGATGCTCATACATGTGTATTTCAGATTATGTTCGTTATTTTCTTTATCATTTATCAATTAAAGAGAATGTTATTTTCTTTATCATTTATCAATTAAAGAAAACATTTAAGTGTTGTTACAGACAACAGCTAGCCATACAGATCATCACTCATTTCCACTGTCAGGCATACTTTCCGTTCTTTTTTCATAAAAATATATTACTTCATCTGAAATTCTTCAGTGTCATAAAGAATTTATGTTGCATTTTATATCTACAAAGGCATGTGTTGTCGAGCATGAAGAACGAATCACTGATATTAAATATTAACCACAACACACTGTAATAGTCTCAAACAATCAATTTCTGATCATGATCATAACCAATCTTTTCTACACCATAAACCTCAAACCATACAACAGACATACAATCATGCACAAAATTATCAATAGATCTGTTGTGTGAATGGAGACATTGATCAGGATCCATCAGTAGTTTTGGATTTTGTGTTACAAGTCTGAGACTTTCAAAATGAAATATTTCAAACACTTCAATTCTTTTTCACTTTCAAATTAAATATTTCATCAAATCCTTCAATACTTTTTAACTATCTATATCATTTATCTAATTTATTATTCAATCCCACAATATGCATGATAGTTTAAGTTTTATTGATTTCAGAAATATTGGTAATTTCGTGATTAATCTAACAAAACTTTACCTAGCTCTGGTCTATATTGAGTTATATTTCATAAATGTTTGATTCCTTATACAACCTTATACACATATTGATATGTAATACCTGCATATATATTTAAACTTTGACCTCAAACTAATCTAGAAGCCCAGATATCTGGCTTCTTGCCTTTTGAACTAAAATTCATACAAAGTTGAATTACCTAGTAAGACATATAATATAAGTAGTATTCCTGAGATCTTAGAGCTGAAAACAATGAGAATTTATAAATACTCAGCACCTAAATTTAATCAGTGATTAAATGGCCTTCATCTCAGAAAAATGTTCACCAAAATATTTTATATCATTTGAAACTGGATTTTACAGCTACCTGTTAATGTTCAAGTGGGAAACATAGCAAAAAATGTTCTGTAGATCACTGGGGGAACAGCTAGCCTATTAGGGCCATACTGGGGTGGGGGTATCACTTTGGAAACAAGGATTTTTTATAGCTATAAGCTGGAACTCTTGGTCTTATATCAACATTTGAATCAATTTCCTTGGATTCAAAATTTAGAAAAACAATGTTTCATTTCCAACTTTTTATATGATAACTTTTTTTCAACATTATACGACTTATGTACCTGGATTGTAACTAACTAGTCGTCTCCAAACCGATGTAATTTCTGACTGATTGCTTTTATCAATTAGATTTTAGGTTTAAATATTATTGTCAAGTTCTTATTCAAAAGAAACCTAGAAATAGAACTGACCAAGTAAACTCCCAATAAATATTCTGTATAGTTTTGACCAAAATTGTCTCCAAGACTGTCAGCAATAACAACCTCTCCACTGTCCCCTCTGAGCCTAAGCTCATATATCACCAGGGGGAGGTAATTCAACTGTCAGGTTTTTGTAAATACCATTATAGAAATGTAAACAATGCCTCTCAGATCTGTTTCTGACACCCTGATAACACGACCACTAGTGTGCTGTGGAGCAACATCAATTATATGGTCCTAATGAGCAGCTGTCAGTTACTTCCCTAAAATATAAACATTACAAATTTGTCCTCCACCCCAATAACCTCCAAAACCAAGGACAACACATCCATTGTAACCTTTTATAAAACTGAACTGAACATCAGCAGTACCAATGATAATCTTTTTCTCTGATAATCCACTTAGGAATGTTTCTTAAGTGTAATTTTCTCCTATGGTACCTCTTCTAACTATTTGTTTTTTACCTGAGGATGAGTACCACCCTCAGGGACAAACAGTCATAATCTTTCTACCTACACGTTTCAATTCCCCTCCTGTAGTGCCCCTACCTAACAATGTATATTTCACATGACTTTGTCTATTTCTTATCTATATTCCTAAAATGTTCCTGACATTGAGTGTTTAAAGAAACTGTTCCCAGTCAGGAGCTGACTCTCATAATATAAATGTCTAATTTCTCTTAACTGAAAATGAGTATTTCAGGTAAAGATTTGCCTGTGAGGTGCCCCTTAGAATGAGAGTGTCAAGTTTTAATTTACTGCTGTAGAGTGTATTGGAGGGTAGAGAGAACCTGCAACAAACAATGAAGGTGTGAGGTGAGATTTCACAGGTGCCCTGTCCTGACCTGGGCAGGGATAACAAACCCATCTCCTCACAAAAACGAATTTACCAACAGCTTCACCTAACAAATCAACTCAAGCAAGAGTAACATTGAAATTCCAGTAGTAGTTTACTTTCAAATCGTGTTCATATTCCATACTCACATTTTACTCTGGTGTGAATATTGTGCAGGTATTCCTAGCTAGACTTTTAACTGTTTTAAACTGACAAGACTTGAAATGTCTGGACAATGACCAATGTGACAGATAACAATGGCAGTTTTTATCAGTAAAACTAGAAGTCTGGTGATAAACATGGACAAATGTTGGATGTTTCAGACCAGAACAAGAAACTTTGTCAAACATTTGAACAGAAAATTAAAACTTTATCAGTAGGCCAAATATGATATTGTATTACATCAAATATATATTTAGTAATGGCTGATTCTAAGGAATTTTACAAAGAGAAATAACTGTTGGTCTATTGCATGAACAAACAACTGAACATTACTAACATTTTAGTGGAAACAATGTGTACAATGGCTTTTACATCCAGAAATTAACCCTTTCTCCTAGATAAAAAGTCTTATTTTCTGTCAAAAAAATAGGAAATATCAGTAATTTCTAAATTCATCTCCAAAAAATTAATGCCATCACTGTCCAAATCATCAAGACATAGGCAAAACATATTCAGTAAAAGAAATACTAGTATTTTTACTTTATCCAGTTCCTTCACTGCAACTTCTGAACTTTCCATTTATCCTAACATTCTACTAGTACTGTAGGTAGTGACACTTGTTATCCATGCTATCCTAACATTCTACTAGTACTGTAGGTAGTGACACTTGTTATCCATGCTATCCTAACATTCTACTAGTACTGTAGGTAGTGACACTTGTTATCCATGCTATCCTAACATTCTACTAGTACTGTAGGTAGTGACATGTCCACTTGTTATCCATGCTATCCTAACAACAGGTCATACTCTGATGACAGGTTTCCATTTTTATTTGTCAATAAGCTCATGCCTGGTAATAAGCCCATCCATGATATAAATTGCTGTTTAGTAACATTAAGTCAACATTGATTTGTATTCAAAGATAGAATGCTTTGGCCCTTGGCCTTATTGCAGTTGCTTGGTTACAGTTTTCCGTCTCCGTGACTCGTCCTGCCCTTGACCTTATTGTAGTTGGTTGGTTAGTTTTCCGTCTTTGTGATTCGTCCTGCCCGTGGCGTTATTGCAGTTGCTTAATTACAGTTTTTCGTCTCTGTGACTCGTCCTGCCCTTGACCTTCTTGCAGTTGGTTGGTTACAGTTTTCCGTCTCTGTGACTCGTCCTGCCCTTGGCCTTATTGCATTTGGTTGGTTATAGTTTTCTGTCTCTGTGACTCGTCCTGTCCTTGGCCTTATTTTAGTTGCTTTATTACAGTTTTCCATCTCTGTGACTCGTCCCCCCTTGGCCTTATTGCAGTTGCTTGGTTACAGTTTTCCGTCTCTGTGACTTGTCCTATCTCTAGGCATTGGATGTCAGTGTTCTGACATCTTATTGCAGGATTAGTTTGAAAATATATAAATCAGCTAAAGGAACATTCTATTAAAATTCATCACTGATATATTGCAGGATTTAATCTAGAATTAACTATTTATCCAAATTTCATCATCACAAAAGTTCCCTGTAACACATTCAGTTAAGAACTGCATAAGGAAGTTGTACATAATAAGCTTTACTAGAACTATTTATTGAAGTCAGATTCAAGATTTCTGATAAAAACTACAGTTAAAAAAGTCCTCTACTGGATAAATTTTCTAATTCAATTCATTTTTAAGTAAAGTATAATATGTCAGTGATCTACCCAAGAGCACTGGACATAAAAGTAGTCACCATCCCAAGGGCAAAATTTACCTTCTCAAGGGCATACCTTACAAAGGACACACCATTCTGAATATACCATAATATCTGTTATCACTTACAAAGTTAAAATCCATTTTTGTGAATTTCAAAGATGCAGGGAAATGTATAAAATTATTAAAAGGAAATTTTCACAAATCAGTATGATCTCATGAGAAATACTGATATCACTTCCACTCTGATCTAACTGTAAAATTCACTTAATAAATATTTCATGTGAAAAGTTTTATGAGCCAAAAATAATTTATATATTAACATCAACTTTGCCTCGTCCCTCAATACTCAACATTAAACTACAGCATTAATTTCCTGTGGTGAAAACATTTCCCCATTTTACTGGTTTTTAATACATATATTTAATATTCAACCTATTATATACCTGTCAGGTTCTTGTTCACATGTTAAATTACAATATATCCTATAATATGTATCAAACACTAGCTTTAATCCTGTACAGAAAAGACAAAAATAGTGGCTAGCACGTCTGTTCTTTTCATTTGAACATCTTTTAAGAAACCAAACTTACTTCATATATCACTCGGTGTTTTCTAACAAGTTGGACTCTTTACAAACTTGACAAATCTATTGATCATGACGCACAAACATAAAAACATCAACATTCTCTTTTATCTTAAAAAAAATCAGTCCCATTTAAGTGTACCTTTAAAACTGCCCAGTCATCCTGATGATGATTTTAACATGAAATTGAATATCTATAGTACCCAAGTGTAAAATATTAAACACTGACCTTGGTAGGACTTTAATTCCTAACTTTCAGTTTTTTGAAGAAGACTAGATTTAAATCCCATTTCAGAACAGACTTTAATATGCTTCACTAACTCAGTCAAATCACATTACAATGAACTAAACACAAATTTTATATATAAAAGAAAATGCACCTGTTTAAGATTTTAAAATCACAATTCTCATACAGTTTTTTTAGTTCAAGATGGCTGCAAAAATGTCTGGAGATAGCTTGGTATATACAACAGAATGAGCTTAGTCAGTCCCGTTTGAAAATTTGAAATACCAGTTGTCAGTTTGTCACAAAACAAATGAATGTAGGACAGACATGTTGTAGTATATGTGTAGGTCATGCTCTGATTCCTAGATAAGTTACACTTTTGTTTACAACTGTCCTGTTATTGGTAGATATCTGTTCATAGGGTGATTGTAATTCAGTATTATAGCTAATACACATTGAAGAAAAAGCTGTGTAACCACACTGTTTATTGAACATGCTGACAAGCACTATCAGCTTCATCA
Organism: Ylistrum balloti; assembly: GCF_031769215.1. Classification (NCBI taxonomy): domain Eukaryota; kingdom Metazoa; phylum Mollusca; class Bivalvia; order Pectinida; family Pectinidae; genus Ylistrum; species Ylistrum balloti. The sequence goes on from NW_026782186.1 coordinate 356,912, forward strand.
CAATGTCAAACTGTCATGCACTATCCTACAACAAAACATACTGTTAATTAGCTAGACAATATACAGTAACATATCTTGTCATTTTTAGTACAACAATTTCATATATTTAAATTATTTTCAAATTATTCACTTAAGTAATCACTAAACCTTACAAGACATGGCAGCCTTATTTTTTACATTTTGTGAAATAATTCATATATGAATGTTAATGAGTTTTAATTGATTTATTTAACAGGTTTTACATCCGTTATTACAGCCTCTTGGTCTTTCAGCAGACAAAAGATAGAAAAATGAGTAGAAAGAGAAAAATATGAAGCAATGGGATATTACGATGAAATGTTAAATTAAATCAAGGGGTTTATCAGGGTATTTTTTTGCATTTTAAAATTTAAAAAAAAAATCATAAATTTGTTTTCTAGAAGTGCGAATTGGGAATTTTAGAGAAGCAAATTGGGAAAAATTGAACCTTTTTTGCGATTGGGAATAGGTTCGCTTTAATTCAGGCTAATATCTCAAACTTGTCACAACTCAGTCATGTGATACAGGAAACATCAAGAAAATACCAACATGGCAACATAATCATAATTCAAACTCAAATTCCATAAAACTAGGACAAATATAAGCAAAAGAAATATTTAAACAGATAATCCTGAAAAAGTACAAGGAGAATAAAACCAAGTGTTCTGGAGGAGTAAGTGTTTTCTGCTTTATCGACAATGCCCTCCATGTAAACCTTGGTCAATCCAAGTAAATAATGTCACATTCTCGAATGGGAACAAGGTATACAACCATAGAATCAACAGCCAAACTAACAAGCATCATACAGTCCAGCTTCATGTCACACAACAGAACCAACAGCCAAACTAACAAGCATCACACACGTCCAGCTTCATGTCACACAACAGAACCAACAGCCAAACTAACAAGCATCACACATGTCCAACTTCATGTCACACAACAGAACCAACAGCCAAACTAACAAGCATCACACACGTCCAGCTTCATGTCACACAACAGAACCAACAGCCAAACTAACAAGCATCATACAAGTCCAGCTTCATGTCACACAACAGAACCAACAGCCAAACTAACAAGCATCATGTCCAACTTCATGTCACAAAACAGAATCAACAGCCAAACTAACAAGCATCATACAGTCCAGCTTCATGTCACACAACAGAACCAACAGCCAAACTAACAAGCATCACACATGTCCAACTTCATGTCACACAACAGAACCAACAGCCAAACTAACAAGCATCACACATGTCCAACTTCATGTCACAAAACAGAATCAACAGCCAAACTAACAAGCATCATACAGTCCAGCTTCATGTCACACAACAGAACCAACAGCCAAACTAACGAGCATCAAAGACGACCAGCTTCATTTCACTCAACGGAACCAACATACAAACTAACGAGCATCACACACGTCCAGCTTCATGTCACACAACAGAACCAACAGCCAAACTAACAAGCATCACATCACACACACATGTCATGTCACACAACAGAACCAACAGCCAAACTAACAAGCATCACACACGTCCAGCTTCATGTCACACAACAGAACCAACAGCCAAACTAACAAGCATCACACAAGTCCAACTTCATATCACAAAACAGAATCAACAGCCAAACTAACAAGCATCATACACGTCCAACTTCATGTCACACAACAGAACCAACAGCCAAACTAACAAGCATCATACACGTCCAACTTCATGTCACACAACAGAACCAACAGCCAAACTAACAAGCACACGTCCAACTTCATGTCACACAACAGAACCAACAGCCAAACTAACAAGCATCATACAAGTCCAACTTCATGTCACACAACAGAACCAACAGCCAAACTAACAAGCATCATACACGTCCAACTTCATGTCACACAACAGAACCAACAGCCAAACTAACAAGCATCATACACGTCCAACTTCATGTCACACAACAGAACCAACAGCCAAACTAACAAGCATCATACAAGTCCAACTTCATGTCACACAACAGAATCAACAGCCAAACTAACAAGCATCATACACGTCCAACTTCATGTCACACAACAGAACCAACAGCCAAACTAACAAGCATCATACAAGTCCAACTTCATGTCACACAACAGAACCAACAGCCAAACTAACAAGCATCACACACGTCCAACTTCATGTCACACAACAGAACCAACAGCCAAACTAACAAGCATCATACAAGTCCAACTTCATGTCACACAACAGAATCAACAGCCAAACTAACAAGCATCATACACGTCCAACTTCATGTCACACAACAGAATCAACAGCCAAACTAACAAGCATCACACACGTCCAACTTCATGTCACACAACAGAAGCCAAACAGCCAAACTAACAAGCATCACACATGTCCAACTTCATGTCACACAACAGAACCAACAGCCAAACTAACAAGCATCACACACGTCCAACTTCATGTCACACAACAGAACCAACAGCCAAACTAACAAGCATCACACATGTCCAACTTCATGTCACACAACAGAACCAACAGCCAAACTAACAAGCATCACACACGTCCAGCTTCATGTCACACAACAGAACCAACAGCCAAACTAACAAGCATCATACAAGTCCAACTTCATGTCACACAACAGAACCAACAGCCAAACTAACAAGCATCATACACGTCCAGCTTCATGTCACACAACAGAACCAACAGCCAAACTAACAAGCATCACACAAGTCCAACTTCATGTCACACAACAGAACCAACAGCCAAACTAACAAGCATCACACAAGTCCAACTTCATGTCACACAACAGAATCAACAGCCAAACTAACAAGCATCATACACGTCCAACTTCATGTCACACAACAGAATCAACAGCCAAACTAACAAGCATCATACACGTCCAACTTCATGTCACACAACAGAATCAACAGCCAAACTAACAAGCATCACACACGTCCAGCTTCATGTCACACAACAGAACCAACAGCCAAACTAACAAGCATCACGCATGTCCAACTTCATGTCACACAAAGACTTGGAATATTTCTCACTGAGATCACCTTAAGTAGTTCTGAGAATTTGGTGACATAAAGACAAAAATCATTAATTATGAACATTTTATACCAGTGGTTTTCCCTATTTAGTATCAAAATTTATTGTAAGCGTCCTGAAAGTCACCTTTAGTTTAAGTAGGTCAGGCGTTGATCAGAATATCTCTGTAAGAGTTGGTGACAAAGAGACTTTGTGTTATCTTAATCTATGTTGACTTTCTTGTCTTCATTTCACCAATTTTGAAGTTTGATGATTTTTTTTACCCTTGGTTTTTTTTTCGAATTCCAAGGATTTTCATATATAATTTTCCAGACATTTCCTGACCCTAGATTTCATTAAATGGCTATTAATGATCAGACTTTCAACATATTGATGAAAAATTGCCACAGGAAAAGAACGATTCCTGAAACATGTATATACTATATATCTAATTTCCCACTCGTTGCATGACACATGAAGAACTCATCGACCAAAGTCATGTACCTAAGTCAGCTAATTATGGTAATCTGTCACAATCCATTCACTAAGTAGCCCGCAATGACATACCACAGCTAAGTATGTAGGTTTGTATCAACATGGTGATGGTGTAACGAAGTGTTAAAAGTGTCATTTGTAGATATTAGTACTAAGTTTGTATCCGTGCATTTCACCATAACAAAATGTAAAAGATTTTCTGTTCTAGATTGTCAGTTAGCTGTTAAGGATAAATAAAAGCAATCTATCAATGTTTAAAAAAAATTACAGTATAGCACACAATTAGGAAGGTGAACTCACTACAAAACTTAATAAACACAAACTTTAGGACAGCAATATACCCGACATATATCTAACCCCCTCCCCCACTCCAATAGAAACACTAGTAATGGGACAGTCATCTCCTGTATATGATATATATCATATATCTATATTCCCCCAACAATTTCTTCCTTTCTCTACTTTTCACTTCATTATTCACTTTGCAGGCTCAACTCATTTTCTATCTTTATTTGTGTGTTGATAGCTGTTAAACCCAGAATATAAATAACAAACACTGTATCTAAAACAGCTCTGGTAATTCTATGTAACAATAGGATGAGAAATGATTGACAGATAAGTGTGTAAGAAATGATGTGTTACCTGTATAAGGTGAGCAGATATATGTCTATAGATTAAATTACATGTGTTTATTACCTGTCAATGATGACTGATTAGTGACAATGATAGACTGTATAACAGGTGTAGGAGACAGATATATGGGAGGTAGGGCAGGGTTGTTTTCCTGGCTAACCAATATTAATAGAATCATTCTTATGTTTAAAATGATCTCAAATGAATACAAGACATTTAAGATGTACCATAACAACAAAGAAAATATCATAATGCAAAAATAATCACAGTCCAATTCAAATCCACATTCAATAAAACTAGGGCAAAATATGAGCAAAAGAAAGTACCAGGATAATAAGACCAGATGTTCCGGAAGAGTAAGCGTCTTTACCTTAATCAATGACACCCACCATGTAAATCTTGGTAAGTAATATGTAGTGTTCTGGAAGGAGAACAAGGGTTACAACAGTGGAACCAACAAACCAGGGGTACAACAGTGGAACCAACAAACCAGGGGTACAACAGTGGAACCAACAAACCAGGGGTACAACAGTGGAACCAACAAACCAGGGGTACAACAGTGGAACCAACAAACCAGGGGTACAACAGTGGAACCAACAAACCAGGGATACAACAGTGGAACCAACAGCCATACATTCCCCATTGGATTTAAATATTTCAAAATATGACTAATTTACTATGAGATATTGTTTAGTCCTTAAAATTATTAATATTCTTCCCTAAGAGAGATAAAAAAAATTTTTTCTTAAATGAATGAAAAAGAAGTGTGGCATATATCAACAAGTATCAATGAGAGTAAAATTTCAAGTTTCATTTCTTTCAACGAATTTTCACACAAATTTGACAAAGATTTTCTGTCTTATAATGATGTTTGTGATCAGAGCCATCCTTAAAGATGTGGTCTGTCACTATAGAAACACAATCAACAAATGGACACAGGACCTGACTCACTGGGTGGAGTTCTGTAGGAGTGGCTGGAACACAATCAATGACAGCACAGCCTAAGCTGAAGCATTATCTTATCATCCACTGTTATGTTGTACATAATACAGTCATGGCCTGTTTATCAAATTGATTGTACAGCTATAACTGGCAGCAGAAAAAAGACCGAGGAAAAAATAATTACTCTGATTAAGGCTTTGCTGTGCACTTAATGAAATATCTAGGTCCAGTAAACCCTTAAGGACTGGTCATAAACAAGTTCATTCAATATCTATAACTTGCTAGCTAATAAGGACTGGTCATAAACGAGAGGTTCATACAATATCTAAACTTGCTAGCTAGTAAGGACTGGTCATAAACAAGTTCACTCAATATCTATAACTTGCTAGCTAATAAGGACTGGTCATAAACAAGTTCACTCAATATCTATAACTTGCTAGCTAGTAAGGACTGGTCATAAACAAGTTCATTCAATATCTACAACTTGCTAGCTAATAAGGACTGGTCATAAACAAGTTCACTCAATATCTATAACTTGCTAGCTAGTAAGGACTGGTCATAAACAAGTTCACTCAATATCTATAACTGGCTAGCTAGTAAGGACTGGTCATAAACAAGTTCACTCAATATCTATAACTTGCTAGCTAGTAAGGACTGGTCATAAACAAGTTCACTCAATATCTATAACTTGCTAGCTAGTAAGGACTGGTCATAAACAAGTTCACTCAATATCTATAACTTGCTAGCTAGTAAGGACTGGTCATAAACAAGTTCACTCAATATCTATAACTTGCTAGCTAGTAAGGACTGGTCATAAACAAGTTCACTCAATATCTATAACTTGCTAGCTAGTAAGGACTGGTCATAAACGAGAGGTTCATACAATATCTAAACTTGCTAGCTAATAAGGACTGGTCATAAACAAGTTCATTCAATATCTACAACTGGCTAGCTAGTAAGGACTGGTCATAAACGAGAGGTTCATACAATATCTACAACTGGCTAGCTAGTAAGGACTGGTCATAAACAAGTTCACTCAATATCTATAACTTGCTAGCTAGTAAGGACTGGTCATAAACAAGTTCACTCAATATCTATAACTTGCTAGCTAGTAAGGACTGGTCATAAACAAGTTCACTCAATATCTATAACTTGCTAGCTAATAAGGACTGGTCATAAACAAGTTCACTCAATATCTATAACTTGCTAGCTAGTAAGGACTGGTCATAAACAAGTTCACTCAATATCTATAACTTGCTAGCTAGTAAGGACTGGTCATAAACAAGTTCACTCAATATCTATAACTTGCTAGCTAGTAAGGACTGGTCATAAACAAGTTCACTCAATATCTATAACTTGCTAGCTAGTAAGGACTGGTCATAAACAAGTTCACTCAATATCTATAACTTGCTAGCTAGTAAGGACTGGTCATAAACAAGTTCACTCAATATCTATAACTTGCTAGCTAGTAAGGACTGGTCATAAACAAGTTCACTCAATATCTATAACTTGCTAGCTAGTAAGGACTGGTCATAAACAAGTTCACTCAATATCTATAACTTGCTAGCTAGTAAGGACTGGTCATAAACAAGTTCATACAATATCTACAACTGGCTAGCTAGTAAGGACTGGTCATAAACAAGTTCACTCAATATCTATAACTTGCTAGCTAGTAAGGACTGGTCATAAACAAGTTCATTCAATATCTATAACTTGCTAGCTAATAAGGACTGGTCATAAACAAGTTCATTAAATATCTAACTTGCTAGCTAGTAAGGACTGGACATTAACCAGAGGTTCATACAATATCTGTAACTTCAAAAGTTGTTTTTCCTTTTTTAAATATCTGCTATACAAGTTTCTGAATTTCATTTTTTCTTTATATACGATATTCATCCAAGACGAGATGTACAGATTTAGAACAAAACCATTCTCTGTCACAAAATATGACCTACTAATTTATAAAACTATGGTGTGTATATACAATCCACACAATGATATGCAGTATTTGAAGGGCACTTTGAATCAAGATTTCCTAAAACAATGTGTCCAGTACATAAATCACTGTGTGTAACAGAGCTTAATCAATAACATATATATTATCAGGTTACAATCAAACTTCACTGACATCTAAGTGTATAACGGACTATATAATTGTCCACAGTACATTAGTATGTATATAAACCATGTTTAGCTAATATTGACTTAATATGTGTAAATTATTTGTAATTTTTTGTCTTGATTCCAATCAATGAATATAAATATTGACTTTGCTAAACAGATATATTTACATTTTTAGTAAAAGGAAACAAACTCACTTAAAACATTTCCTGAAATCAATTCTAGTTTTTATTTTCAACATGGGGTTATGACCTCATATTAGATATTAGTTTTTAAACCAGATCATTTCACAGTGTTTCATTATATTCAAATGCTCATTTCAATCTTGTCAAGCAATCAAATATAGCTGTAGGGTAGTTCATGTGCAGGAACTCTATCAACTGTAGCTGTCACAGAAACATTGTGCATGAGCTGTCAACTGATTTAGTAACAAACAACTACTTTTAAAGCCACACCAACCCTTATAAACAACAACATCAATTTGTGTAAATCTCAACAATTTTTTTCAATTCATCCTATTACATATAACATCCTAAACATATATTATTCACACATATGAATTACCCCTGCACATGCCAGGGATGTATCACACACCCATTTATCTCATGATCACATCCCTCCAAAAGCTTATTGTCTATCCCCAGTTTTTGTGCTTCCCAAACATTTTTTGGCATAACTTTGCTATGGTTGATTTTGGTGTTTACATTGGACATACTAAGAGCTAGGATGAGAGTGTTTCAATACAGGACCCGAAACTCATCATTTCCAGAAATGTTGTTCTGTGTTAAAATTATCAAGTCAATTAAAGTTTATTTTGGGGAACATTCATCAGCTTCTCTAGCCATCCTGGGGGTTGTTTTTGCCAATTCTTCCTTCTTACAATCTCTATCTATCACTAGCTGTACTGACAGGTGAGTATACCTGTTGAGATTACCTCTAAGTTTGTATACCTATGTCCCTATGGGTACTACATTACACAGCAGATGGATGAATATTGCTATAGTAACCCAAACATTGCCCTGTCACAGCACATGACCCCAGATACATACACAGCAGTACCTTCATTCAGTGGAAAAATTAACCTGTATTTTTTCAAACATCACAGGTTTATTTTCTAAGTTTTCTGCACTTCCAGTATCTAATGTCAAATCACATTTAAAACTTTTTTTTTCCTTTCATTTTTCCTGATCTAATCTAAATAGATCAATTAATTCACAATATTTCTCTTATTCAGCAGTTTGTTATCAGAAGTTCATCAAGACTTAACAAGACAAACAAGAAATCATTTCTTTCTTCAGACTTCCAATATTACTACAGGATTTTTTAGCAACACATGACAACTGACAGGTCAAATACTATGAAAAGTTTTTCTCTCTTACATTTCTCTTACATCAGGGACTTTGCCTATAAAACTGATTGGGGACTTTGCCTATAAAACTACCTCTTTAATAGATTGCACTTGACTTCCAATCAGAAACAGTCTATATTTTTACCCTATTCAAAAAAAAAATCCAAATGTGAAATTATTAAATTGTACTATGTATGATTTCCAAATTGAAACTAAAGTCACTCAATATTTCCCAAGTTGTACTTTAGTGACAAGAAAAAAATGTTATCCAGAAGGGCCTTCAATATACAGGGATGTTATTGTGTTCTAAAAGAAGCAAAAAATTAAGGAAATACAGTGCTGCAGGAGACTCCAAAAATGTAGCAATTTATTTTTAATGTTAGTGATAAAGTAGCCAGCAATTCTAGATCTGATGTGACAGATGTTTAATTTTGGTAATATACAGCTTAATATGTAGGTTAATATTAAAGCTGACAAGGCTAAACCTACAACTGACCTACTATATATATTGTATAGTAAACCATACCATATATGACAGGCTAACTAATGGTACATTTGTGTTAGAGGTAGCTTAAGGGTAATGGGAAAGATGTCACACATCATTCTCCATTCTGTGATGTAATTGCTCTGTCGGACATAGATAAAACCTCAGGGCCTATTTCATCTCATGTTCAATATTTGTTGCAAATTGTACATCAGTTGTTCAGTGTTTTGCAGAAAATTATAACAAATGCAAGATCTGTCTTAATTGATATTTCTATTTAGATATTTGTTTTATCAGTTACATTGTAAACCTAACTGTTAAACTGAATGAGATGATTATTGCCAACACCAGTATATATCATGTGTAATTTTGAAAGTTTATAAACAATTCGGTCAAAATACTTACTTGAAACACACATCAAAACAAGAAATATTTATTCAGTTCATAGATACGTTTGAACTTTGTTACAGAAATGACTGACTCGCTGATGATTCTATCTGTATCCAAGCTATAACAATTTACGACTGTCTGTTACTTCCTATTAAAACTGAGTAACATGTCATGGGACTAGTTTAAACGGTTTGAGAGTTTAATAGCCTGTTTATGGCCTATCCATGTGTCCAGACATCAAACTACATTTATACAGTTGGGGCCAGAGCTGGGTAGAAACTGCAGACATACTTTAAGAGTTAGTAACAGCTAATGGTATTTAAGTCAGGGGTTCAGATTTCAAGCATACCACTGGTCAATTTATTCCGCAAGTAAATTATCACCATTTGGATCAAATTCTGTTAAACCCATCAATTTGCTTGGTAGCCATTTCTATTAAGGACAGAAACTTTGAATTTTCAGCCCCATTTTCTTACAATTTTAATGTAATTAGTCAAGCCCACTTTATCGTCATACAGACCATCAAGAAATGGTGCAGCAATTGTCTGGGATAAAAATTCTAAGTGTGCAAATAGACTGGTAAATCTTCACCTCAATGACAAGGTTCATTGAATATTTGATTAATGACACAATGAATGATCCTTGAAGTGAAATGCCAAAACAACTCCATGTTCCACTGACACCTCCCCTTGATAGTTGATACAAGTTCAAAGGATTTCAGAGTAGAATTTTGTTTCTTCAAGTCCAATCTAATACATGGATGACCCTATATCATCTTGATCAGCTCTTAAACTGAAGTTTTGTTGTCAAAGTTTTTCGTCTCCAGTGAAAGACCAATATTTTGTCTACAGAAAAATTTTAACTGTAAACTGACAACTTCATTCTAAATGTGATATATCCAGGACAAGGTTCTCCAAAAGTCCTGATTTAAAAGACTCAACTCAATCAAAAATATTAAGAAAAGCTTAAACAGGTGTTTGAATCAATAACATCAAATCATGTATAGGTATTTTTTCTTCAGTCCATTATAGTCAGACAAAAATTTTGAAATCACCACAAATCTACTGAGAGTCACAATGTTTTACATCCACTTCTTATGAAGATTAATGTATATCAAGTGTATTTACCATGACCAATACATTTATGACATTCAAGGTAAGTTTCGGGTAAGACTCTTTCCCTGGGAGATAAAATATCTAAAGGACCTACCTTATCATTTATCTTCACAGTTAGTCACATTAATAACTGAGGCTTGAGAGAATTTTGAATATACTGTTCAAATAAACAATTATATCTACAAACTTTGCACAGTTGAAGTTTGATATCTTCACTTGCTCAACCAAAATATTTTGGAAGTGAAACCATGCTAAGTACCCTGAGCGATATTTTACAATCATTTTCATGATTTTTGTAACACTACTTGGACAAATAGTTTCTATAAACCTTTATCTGATGCATTGTCAACTATTTTGTTTCAGATATTCAGTTTGTTTTTGTCCCCTAATTTTAAAGCAGTCTGCTACAAAGGGAACAAAATGGCTTTTAAATAGACATATATAAGTGTACTTTGTCATAAAGTTATATTATTACAAAGCAAAGTTAAAACAGTATTGTATTTGTATGAATTTGCTGGGTTTTTTTCAAATAACTGAATCAAAATTTGAAATATGTTGTTTTTGTGGGGTGTTTTTTAGTTTCACGAAAAATTGCAATGAAACTTCCTAGTCGCTAAACTTTAATACATTTTTACTGTCTGTGTATCTTTTTATATGAACAATGGCAAACATAATGAATAAATAATTATTTTGTCTAACCGACAACCCTAACCTTAGTCATAACAACGCAGACAGCTTAATAGGACAATACTTATTGTCAGTGTACAGTAGATTCAAACTTTCTATTAAACATCGTGCAGTTTGAATCATTTTATCTCCTACAGGTCAACAGTTCCATTCAGCCCAGCCAAGGTTGGCAAATGTAACTGGGCCTATATCTCCGAACAGGTGCCCGTTCCTGAGGAAGCGGTTTTCGTTATTTTTTTAATATTTGACTGTCGGATCAGGTTTTCGCTTCTTGATAAAGTTCTTCTACAAACATACAGTATTAAGTGACATTAACACGTTCTGGTTTAATCTAGAGAAAAATAACAGTTGTGTGTAGGTTTAACCAAGCGAAACACTCCCAAAACAGACGCTATTTTTATCATATGTAGACGACATAACCGGCTGTTCGACATGACGGTGTTGATTTAGCACATGTCCCGGAAAACTTACCTTTGACAAACAGCAAAACTGCGACAGTCGTATAAAGACAAAACTGCAATAATTCCATTGTACTAGTTTTCCTAAGATCCATGTCGAAAAAGCTTGTTTGAAAGTTCTTTGCTGCTCAATTCAAATTCACAACACATCCGCCATCGTTTGAGTCACTTCCCGAAATGCCCACAATGCAGTTCGGCTCAGGTAAAACTATCCACCTGAGATTGTCTGAGGCCCCATCGGGGACATTGTTATGGACATTTTCGTGCAATCAATAAAAAAAAATCGATTTTTTTAAAATCCTCTCTTTGCCATAACAGTTCTTTAAAAATCGTTCTAATTTATACGAATGACTGCTGTTAAGGTAAAGAAAGATAGCTCAGCATATTTATTTTGTTGATGATAAAAATACCCTTCTTTGACCTCCGGAAGGTACAACATAGGAAGCTGTAATGAGTAACACTCGGTGAGCGATGACTGTCAACTTGAATATTTAGATCGATAGTCAGCCAAACATCTAAATTATTCTGAAATACTGTCTAAATTTATTGAGTAATATTTTGGAAACGCATGAAATCCAGCTGAGTTTAACTGACCTGAAGCACATGAATCATGTTTCTTTTTTTATTTGTAGTTAATGTACGGAACTTTTTCCAGAAGATATTTGTTGCGTGATTGTAATAATGGTTTTCCCGATCTTACATCGAAGAAGTGGAACTCGTTACAAGATATTCGTCCTATATGACGTAAACCACACTGACTGCCAATATGAGCTGCTGTACGTTTGTTTGGCGTGCTAATTTGATCAGTAATTGTGCTAATTAAGTGGACTCCCCGGTCGGACCATCCTACAGCGCCCCTCATTTATAGTGTCATCATAACAAAATGTCACAATCTTGAGCAGATCACAATAGGAAGATTTATGGAGGACAACAGTTTGATTGGAGACTGTTGTTCAAGATCACAACACGAGTTCCGAGATCTCCATGTTGTTGAAAATGTTATTTAGTCGGCGACAGGGGCGATATAACACGACTCACACGCTCTCGTTCTCTCTCTCTCTACGAAAACAACGAGAGGAGGAGGACACAGCTGAGAGAGAAAGTTGTGGTTAATGTCCATTTTTAACAGGAAGGAATTTGGCAACAGTTAATGTTATATATACTTTATGTAATAACGAAAGCCACCGATTTTTATTGAAGGAGAGGGGGTTAAGATACAATATTCTCTATTTTTGAAAGAGGCCCATTTTTATGAACATTCCTTTTACGTAAGGCGAATAATTAGATTTATTTTGTGAATAATCTGGGATATTTCTATTCTATACCGTGATGTATTAAAAGTGATTTCCTCGAATGACAGGTATACCAATATTGAGGAACCAAGAAGTAAGAAATCCACCTAGCACCTGTTATCACTCTGTACAAATGGCTGGTGCTTCATCACCTGTCATTAAACATGAAAGACGCCGGTAAGCATGTAAATCACCATAGATTATAACTTCCTTATATGGTCACGCGATATCAATACCTGTACCGCTGCCTTCAGGGTATAAACCACTGTAGGTCAAACACACAGTACCGCTGGATCAAAAAGACAACACAACTGTGTGTAGCTATTAAGTAATTGACTGTACATAGTTTTGAATCAGAGATTATATTTCTCATATTCTGAAGATAGACACGACAATTAACGGCACCATTAAAAAAACCTACCGGAATATTTACACCCAATTCATCAAAACACCGTAATCAGAGTTGTCTTCTGTCGAATGGTAGACGTATTTTAGACTCCGGGTTATCCTAGGTCTTTCATTGAAAACAAATACCTCGACTTGAAGATTGCCAATATAACTTTATCACAGTTAAATAAATACACTTTGTATGGAACTCGATAAGGTCACTTACCACAGAGACATATATAACATATGTATGTGTTATATATGTCTCTGCTTATCAAAATTTCAAGATTTTCAACACTATCAACACATACATTCTCATTCGTGGTACATTTGTTGTAAACATCATCATCATCATACCACCATCATTATCTCATCATCATCATCACCACCACCACTACCATCATCATCATCATCATCATCGCTACCATCTGTTGGTAGTATTATGAAGAATTAGAGGTGATGTTGATGGTCTTAAGCTACTTTACTGAGTGACAAAGGTATATAAACAATACCTTGATACGGTCAAACCATTAACCTGGATGCTTTATCGTATTTGTGTGCTTTATTAGAGCTGATGTCTACCAAAACCAATAATCGTGGCGTTAATTATTGTGGATTTAAACGGCATTTCTTCGGGCAGGGATGTACTAGATCACGTATAGAAATATATGTCTTGTGTCTTTGGTCGCCGTGAACAGCCCGAAGCATTTTTTGACCATTTTAATGGCATGCGTCGGACCTTCAGTATGTTGTCAGTGAGATAGCTATCACCTACTACAATGAGGTCCAACTGATCCTGGCTGTTCACAGACCGATGAACTCAACAAACAAACAAACGTTGTTATACGTCCTTGGCCATTTACCAATGCTCGAACATCCTCTACTCATTCTGATCTACCAGAGTTACTTCCCTTCGTTTTACAACCCAGAACTGTATATGCTAGGTATACCATGTTATCTACCTAGTTTTCAGTCACATTCACAGGTATGGCGCTGATTACTACTGACAGGTATGCTTTCCCCGGGGACATGATGTTGATCAATTCCCTAATGAGGCATCGTAGCACACAGATTTACGGCAGCAGAATCACCAGTGGTCAGCTGGTCAGTCGGACCTGTGCGACCCCTGGCTACTTGTTATACGTACAGGATTGGCCGGGTTTTCTCTTATCTTTCCATGTAACGAAGGAAATGATTGACAACGTACAAGACTCTTTTGTACAGGTGTGGACAGAACAAGACCCGCGATACCTGTAGATTTAACCAGGATCACCAATCGTGGTATTTTTTCATGTATATAAAACACACACAAGTCCAGAAGGTAAAAATAGACTTATTGTTCACGTTTGGGTCAGAAAAGCAAGTTCTGGCAACAAGAACCGTATCTTCGTTTACAAATAATCGTAACATATGAAATCAAATAACAATTGTTTTGATGGCGGTATTTTTTTTTCTTCTGACAGGTTGTAGGGATTCTTGTGTACACGCTGAGGGGGTTCTGTATTCCACATAAATGATCAATTAAACACAGAGTGCTACTTTGTTTTGTTCCTTTTTATCTTTCCAAACATCATCATCATCATAAAACAAAAAATGCAATCCATGCCATGTTTTAAAAGTATTCAACATTCGCATTTAAAATAATCCTTTACTTCAAAGCAAGCTGATTAATATCGAGTTCTTGTAAACAGAGGTGATGTATAAAAAATAACTAAATTCTACTTAGATATAAATAAAAATAATTACGGCAAAAATTAGAATCATAAATTAGGTCTAATGTATCCAAAATTTCAAAATAAAGAATTCAACTCGTGAAGTTTTATTTTAGTCATAAAGCAAGGCCTTAGTCAAAGTATCAAAAAGTGGTGGAAGCATGCGTTCTAATGAAAAACAAAACACACTAAACACACAACACACACACACCAAAAAAAGAGAATAAAAAAAATAAAGAAGAGATTAAGCTTAGATGCATAGGATGACCTATTTCTGTTCTGCAGTTTTTAGGTCTTATTACTGGACCGTAGCTCTGTGAGATAAAAATCATTGTGATGAGACGTTTTATTGTGTTAAAACTGAACTGATTTCAGTTCGCCAAACTGATGTCTAATTTTCTAGATAATTTATCATTTCATAGAATATTTATAATAATTCTGTATTTTTAGAAGGTAACATGCTAAGTATAAGTATACGTCCACACGGTCACCCCAAATGATTAATTACAAGTACTTACAATCAGGTACCAATATCTATCTACCATGACTATAAACATGCAATTTAAGATAAAGAGTTACCCTTAAATCAAGTAAATCAAAGTCAACAACAATACATATAATAATGAAATAATTAACGTAAAACATAATTAACCTAAAACTTGATTAATTTGTAACAATAATTAAAATTTCATGAAATTTAATCATAAAATTTTGAAACCAGATAAAATATATATACTTAAATTTGATGCATGTCTATTCATAAGAAAAATACTAACAGACAACATCCTGACAAATTTAGTATGAATAATGACTACGACGAGAATTTTATATTTGATATATAACGTTTTAATTCTTTCCTTGACAACAAAAGGCCGTTGGAAGATTTCAGTTTGCTTAGAAGGCTATTCCACATAAGTACACCAGAGTAACATTTTTTTTATTTGGTTAATGATCTTGGTAGAACAAGAGAATTATTTGATGTATATCTCAAATTACAATGATACACAACATCACATGTAATGATACTGTTTTTAATGTATTTTGTAGCCAAATTATTGATAGCCTTATAAATCAATACAGAAGTATGATATTTAACCCGAAGCTTAACAGATGTTGATCAAATTTACATAAAACGACGATGTGATCAAAATGACTTTACTTCATAAATGAAACTTATCATATCACCAGTTCTGTCTCAAAAGCAATATTTTGTGTTCTTAGTTTTATTATTTTCAATCGGATTTTATTTTTGTTTGGATTTTCCTTGGCCCATAGAATCAAAACAAATCTTACAGGAAAGAAATAATGCTATTAGAATAAAGATGAAGAAACTACAAAACGAGGTAATGACTTCAACGATGACAAAAATGTATATATATGAATCTCACAGAAACGTGTGCCATAATTTTTAAAGAAAAATGAATTAGATGGATTTTAAAACAAAAAGTTAATTTAAAATATTTCGAAGTCCGTTTACAGCCCTTTTAGGCCTTTGGGGTAAAATACGGAAAAATCTGTAATGGAGGATGAATTCTATGGTTTGTTCTGTTTCTTCTAATCGAACACAACTGACTGTAGTCCGTAATATAATGTACAATGTTGACATGTTTTTATTTTTGTTGAATTTAACTGACGGAGTTGTGCATCTTGAAAGAACTCTCTTTTCATAACTAAATTACACGCATGCGCAGTGCACCATAGCAACAAAGTAAATCCAAGATGGAGGGTGACGGTGAGAAACCACCTTCACCGAAGCCGGAAAATCCAGGTACTATATTACTGTCAAGTATCAAAATTGAACAGGCGTAAAGATATATATAGACAAAGTTGTCACTGTAATGTCCGCGTTTTATGATTTTCTTTTGCGATGGCGTGGTTAAGCAAGAGTAAATAGTAAATGCTAGGTGCCCGTCCTTTTTCATCCTTTCGACATCGTGACAGTGATGTAAACACACATTTTTCGATAGAAATTCTACTCGAAATAACTATTGCAGCATTTTAGTTTCTCATATCTTTACCACCACAAATATTCAAGACCAATTTTTGCACGTGTTAATGCAATTCTGACGTCCCCCACTAGGTATTTGTGCATATGTCGAAATTTTGATTACTGTTATCTCACGGCTGTCTGATTGTTGACAGATTGGTCACTGTCACCGTGTTTGAAACAGTTCACCATCAATCAAAGTTTTCATTGCATTTACGTAATCATTTTATGTATGTAATGTCTATACTCAATTAAATATTGACCGAGAATGGTGTTGTAATGTCAAAGTATTGTAAGATATAAATGAAATGGTTTTGTTGCTTACAGTGTCACATAATTATCGTCACCGTCGTAGCCCAGTTCAGCGATTTATAGTAACTGTCATAGCAGTATATTTATCTAGATAAAACCCAATTCAGGCAAAAAGAGCAGATTCCAGCAGATTTTCCAACCCATATATTGAACATTATATGTCTGCAGGTCGTGTACTTTAACTATTGTGACAGCTTAACTTGCTGCTGTATGTGTAATTGATAGATTTCTTTTTAAAATTCAATACCAAACAGTAGCACACACAAAATTAATATATACAATTTATCAAAATGTTTTCAGGAATTATTATTTTTATTTATACATATTTTTTTTTTTTTTTTTGTATTGTCATGAAAAACAACATTGTCGGTAATTTATTTTCCAACAATATCTTAATTTTCCACTGTACAACACTGCAACCTAAGTGTTGTAATTGTCATTGAATAACAACAAGTAAAAAACACATAATCAAAAGAATATCTTCTTGATGAACATTGTCTTTCACTCTACAATTTTAGCAAACTCAATCTTTTCAAGCCCCCCAAAAAAGACCAACCAACCAAAATATATTGGTCAGATGTAAACTTTGGCAACCCACCATGAACCTTTGGTGATTGTGTATCACAAGAATGCTGTAAAATTGATCAAAAACAATTGGGACCATGATGGTTGTCACTAGCACAGTAGCAGGTGGCTTTGTTAGTAGATGATCTGTCTAGATTTTGAAGAACCAGAATTTATTAGTAAATCTGTATATCTGTTTGAAAATCTTTGAGTTGCAAGCAGGTTCAGAGAAAGTCTTTAGATCTTATCTCTTGCTTATGGATCTCTTTTGCCATTAAATTGTAGACGAGTAATTTAAGACATTTGTCTTGGATGAAATATACAAATATCATATTATGTCTTTGAAATAGCGTAAACTAGAGAATTTGAGTGATGATTTTTGCTTATTAATGCATCTGTTTGTTTATGTGCATATACCTGTATACATATGGTTAAAGGTTGAATAATAACAAAGAGCATGAATTGAATTTAGGAAAATGATTTGAGGATAACAATAACAATTTCTGTTAATGACATCTTGTTTTTATTAATTTGTCACTCGAGGATCTCGTGACTCTCCTGCATCTGGCTCAGGAAATGAGGGCACTGGTCGTAAGTCACGCAATTTAAAAGAAGCCACCTCTCATTTAAAAGAGGAGGCACTACGTAGATACAGGCTTCGTCAAGAGGCACTCATGTCATCAGACTCTGGGGGAGAGGGGACACCTGTTCCACTGGAAACTCGAATGCCAAAACCGCCAGAAGGTGAAAAACCAACCAACAGAAGAAGCAGTCCAAGGCAGAGAACTGTTCACTTGAGTGAAGAACAGGAAAAGCATATTAGTTTTCAAAGAGATACACAACCAGAATTTACAACCGAGAAGAGTGATGTCTCCCTTCCTGTGTCTATTGAAGAGGAGATGACACAGAATACAGAGCGTGTGGTCGCGAATTCTGTAGATCTACAAGAATGGGAAAGTGCAGGTAATACCCCTTTGATGGAGTTAGAGGGCAGTCTGAGTGAGGAGAAGGTATCCCACACTCGAGTTGTCACTTCTACAGTGATGGATCTCGACACCATTAGTAGCCAAATTATCACCACGAAAGCAGACGTAGACTCAATCGAAAGTCAAATTATCACTAGTGATGAGATTTCTGGACTGGCCGAGAGAGAGATCCAACATATGGTGGCAATGATGGAGAAGAGCCACGAAGATGGATCCAATAAAAAGGTTATTATTACTACTAAAGAAGTTGTTGTTGATACTGATCAAGATGAAAACAGCCAGAAAATTGAGGAGAGCAAGATTCATCAGAGTTTGGGTGTGGTTCAGATGACAGCACAGGAAATGTCACGTGAACCAACCTTAGCTGAGGACATGTTAAAGGAAAATATTGATCCAGTCAAATCATCTAAAAATGAAACAACATCATCACAGTTTTCTCCTGAAGGAACAATGGTTGAGGAGGAGATTGTACCGACTCACACAGGAACACAAGACACTGTCCTACAGACAGGACAGTCGGGAGGTATTGCGACTCTGTGCTCCACATCTGTGCACCGCCTAGCCTTCTCTGCAGGCTCCTTAGACATCTCTAAAACATTTTCAATGCTTTCATCTCAAATCCACTCTATTTCAGACTATTTTGCATGTCCACAACAAACCTCACATATTTACCAATACTGTAGCTGTTACCTTATATAGATGTTATGTCCATGTTCTGAAGATCATACTGTTATCAATTCTGTATACTAGGTAATTCAGCATCTCAATTTTTTATATCTTCAACTATCATTAACTCAACAGCAATTTAGAAATCTGAATTAAAAACAAAAAATAGAAAATTGGAAAGATAGTATGCTTCTTGACATTTTCATACTGAAATCTTATTTCGAGGAAATTATTTTCAGAAAGGTATGACAGGGAAAGAATTGACATACATGTTGTGAAAGTCAGTGAGGAATTGAAATAGCTATTTTGTCATTCCCATTGGTTTATAAAATCAATTTAAGGCTGTCTTTGAATGATAAATTATATTATTAGGCTTCAAAAGTTAGGTGCTTAGCATCACTGACGAGTCCTAGAAGGATGAAACAGCTGTATGATGTAGCATCACTGACGAGTCCTAGAAGGATGAAACAGCTGTATGATGTAGCATCACTGATGAGTCCTAGAAGGATGAAATAGCTGTATGATGTAGCATCACTGACGAGTCCTAGAAGGATGAAACAGTTGTATGATGTAGATTAATTCATTATTTGATGCTGTGGTGTCTTAATTTGTATGGAAAGGTATATGCTATTCACCTTTTGTAGGAACTTTATAGAGACTGAACATGGACGTAGCATGTGAATACTTATTTGCTAAGTTATTTTTTTTATTTTCGATGAAGTCTTGCCAGTTTTGTGCCTTCATTTCTCACCTATGACTGAATTTCTATCTTGTTTTTTGTTAAAAAATTCAATAAATTTCATAGAACAAAGTACAGTTGTATATGACTTCATCAAACTAGATCATGGATGTTTCCTAAAAACTGGCAAGTACATTTGAGAATAAAATGATTATAAAGATTAATTTTTCTGTTGGATGTCACATATATTGTTTGCTAGCTATAGGAACTGCTGCTTCTAGTCCAATCATCTAAAGATTTCAGTATTTAATATTTATATCATCAGTAAAGGAGTTTACACAAACAAATTTTACAACATATTTGTTTTAGCAATTCATTGAGTTTGATTGAAGCTGCCCAGCAAAATTACTTTACCACTACATATATCTGGAATGTGCCACAAGTGAATTTTTTATTGACATCATGAAGACACTACTTATATGTAAGGATGTTAGATTCTAATAATATGTGTATATGTGATTTACCCACCAATAAGCCAAGATACCCAACACATTATCTAGGATTCAGAAGTCTGTGATTTAGGACAGAGATATAATATAAATAGGTAACAAAACACATTATCTAGGATTCAGAAGTCTGTGATTTAGGACAGAAATGTAATAATTATTGGTAACAAAACACATTATCTAGGTTCAGAATTCTGTGATTTAGGACAGAAATGTAATAATTATTGGTAACAAAACACATTATCTAGGATTCAGAAGTCTGTGATTTAGGACAGAAATGTAATAGTTATTGGTAACAAAATACATTATCTAGGTTCAGAATTCTTTGATTTAGGACAGAAATGTAATAGTTATTGGTAACAAAACACATTATCTAGGATTCAGAATTCTGTGATTTAGGACAGAAATGTAATAGTTATTGGTAACAAAATACATTATCTAGGTTCAGAATTCTTTGATTTAGGACAGAAATGTAATAGTTATTGGTAACAAAACACATTATCTAGGATTCAGAATTCTGTGATTTAGGACAGAAATGTAATATTTATTGGTAACAAAATACATTATCTAGGATTCAGAATTCTGTGATTTAGGACAGAAATGTAATAGTTATTGGTAACAAAACACATTATCTAGGATTCAGAAGTCTGTGATATATTTTTTGATAATATCAAACAGTAACATATAATGATATGCTTATTGGATAAACAGTAAAATTCGGTATGTTACGTCAGTATTGGTGACAGATAAGTGGAAATACAGATTTAACAATATTTTCTTTATGTGACAATAATCCCAGATCATTCAACTCACTGGTTTATTGATTGTTAAACAAAAAATCTGTACATAGATTGGATGAGGATCACTTCAGTTTCTATAGTTATATTGTTTGCTTGTTTACATAATAATCCCCCCACCCCTTTCAGTTCTAGTTCTTGACTGTGACGTAGATTGTGTACAACCAGTAGATTTCTCTGTGTGATAAATGTTGATTCTGTGTTATCCCTGTAGTCTACCATGTTGTCATATAGATCTGATCAGTTTTAGATATATCCTTAGGTCAAGCACTGTCATCCTTATTTGGTTTACTTTAATTTGATGTTTTATCAACTCATTTAATGTTTTAAACGAAAATGAATCTTTCAATGAAATGAAAATTTGGACAAATATTTTTGATATTGCAAATGTTAACAAAAGCATTGTAAACCACAATTAGTCCTGAAGAAGCCCTAATGTTTGGGCGAAACTGGTAGACGTAGTATTAAAGTTATCTCACTGAAGATCCTAAGTTTGTTGCGATTGACCACACCCCCTCCTGAGCATTGTCACTGATATCAGGAAAAATACAAAATGTCAAAATACAAGAAATGTAACAATTGATCTCAAGATTATTCTAAGAAATTGCAGGCTACAGTTTTGTCACATTATCATTCTAAACACTGTATCACTTGTAATGATGTATCTCTGGACTGGTACAGGAGGAGATGGGGTGATGGAGGGAAGGGGTGTGGACATGTAGGGGTTGGGAAGGTAGAGGGGTGGGTGGGGGTTGATTGGAATGTTATTGCTGTGTCATCACTGAGTGCCCTTGGATGGGCTAGCTGTTGCATGAGCATGTCTGCTTTATATGTTGTGAAATGCATGTTGTTTTGCCATAATTCATATTGATATGCATTTTATTTAGTCAACATTCTATCAAAGTTATTTTGTTATATCTGATAATTGCTGTACAAATGGATGTTTATCGTTTGATTTGATTCACAGAAATTTTCATCATACTTTACTGTATAGATCTTTCATTTACTAGTACCTGGATACCATAGAGATTCTAAATATAAACAATGAATGACCGTAAAGGTTTCATATCATTCCCATTCATCATTATAAGTAGGGATTTAACTAATTGATAAGAACAACTTTTGAAAGTTTACTTTTTAATAGTCGAATTCAAATTTCTGTTTCAACTATTGAAAAAAAATGATATTAAATCATTGATCTAGATGAATAATTTCAAGTTTGTAGTTGTCTGAACTTGAAAATAAATTTCCTTGTCTGGTGCATAAAAAGTAGATTTTAAGATGGTAAGTCAGATATCCTCACAGAGTTAGGGTTTAACATGAGACCAGTAGATAGACGAGGAAGGTCTTTTCTTTGAAAAAGTGATGGATGCCTAGTGACCAGTGACTGATCTACATGTGGTCCTTAGTCCATGCTCACAGACTTAGTGTTGAGTCCCTATAGCGTTAACAGTGTAATACACTTTACTTTCACTTTCTTTGTAAACAAATTAGGTCGTACAATGAAAATATCTGATGCTCGTTGCATGTTCACCTTTTGTGTATTCCTCACCATGTTGTGCCATACATCGCCAAAATATCACATTAATCTGTAACATCAAAAATTCATTTTTTATAGTGTTGTAAATTTGTTCTCCCAGTGAAGTATCCATTAGAATTCTAAATAAGCCTTTTTAGAGTTGCGTTCTAGCTGATTGATCTTTGTAAACATGGTGCTTGATGTGTATTTATGTTATGGATTTTTACCAAATTTTTCCTTCTTTCTTCACAATTTGTTAAATTCTTTTTTGAATACAATACAATATAGAGCCAATACAATAATCCTGCATGTAACACTAGTATCAGAATTTATATTAGAGATTTTTATATAAAAATGGTAAAGAAAATCATACAATGTTTAATAGATGATTATTCTTAAAATAGTAATATCTGTAAGAAAACTTTGGATGTATCAAACAAAAAAAAGGTTTTAAAATGTACTATTTTTGTATTAGAATCTGTCGTCTTTTTTGTTTATTAGAAGCTACTGGTGGAGAACAAGTAACAGAACCACCTCTGGTTGAGGAAAAGGCCCCAGAACAGGAGGCAGACAAAGCCCCAGAACAGGAGGCAGACAAAGTCCCAGAACAGGAGGCAGAAAAGGCCCCGGAACAGGAAGGAGAAAAGGCCCCGGAACAGGAGGCAGAAAAAGCCCCGGAACAGGAGGCAGAAAAGGCCCCGGAACAGGAGGCAGAAAAGGCCCCGGAACAGGAAGGAGAAAAGGCCCCGGAACAGGAGGCAGAAAAGGCCCCAGAACAGGAAGCAGAAAAGGCCCCGGAACAGGAAGGAGAAAAGGCCCCGGAACAGGAAGCAGAAAAGGCCCCGGAACAGGAAGGAGAAAAGGCCCCGGAACAGGAAGCAGAAAAGGCCCCTGAAGAGGAAGCAGAAAAAACTCCAGAACAAGAAGGGGAGACATCTAAGCAAACAACAGGTGAAGAAATACTTGAAGAAAATACGAAAGTAGATGAAAAGCCATCAGAAGGAGAAAATGCCCCTGAACAAAGTCAGGAAGGGGATAAGGCCCCTGAACAAGCACAGGAAGGAGAAAAGGCCCCTGAACAGACAGAGGAGGTGGACAAGGCTCCTGAACAAGCACAGGAAGGAGATAAGGCCCCTGAACAAGCACAGGAAGGAGAAAAGGCCCCTGAACAGGCACAGGAAGCTGAAAAGACCCCAGAAGATGGAAGTGGCGATAAACCTGTTGAGGGAGAGAAAGTTACAGAACAAACAGAGAAGACTGAGCAAGAAGAGTCAGTAGCAATTGATAAGCCAGGAGATGAAACTAGCAATGCTACAAAAAGTGATGGCCAAGGTAATTCTTCAATGAGGATTCATTGAAAATAAAAATGGAGAAAGAATTGTGAAAATAATTAAAGGTATTCTACCATAGCATATATTATCTATAACTTTGGAAAAAAGAGATAAATGAGAATTTTCTCAAAAGTTGAATCAATATTTAGTTAACTTTACTGGTATATGGTCTTTCTATTTAATTTCAATAGTATTCTACAAACAGACGTTTTATCAAACCCACTTTTTTAATGAAATGATATTTCTGTCATAGAACAAAGCCAGGTTGAGGAAAAAGAAGAAGCAGGAGAAAAGAAAGAAGATAAGGTGGAAAAAGAGACTGGTATCCCTGCCGACTTCTTTTATGAACTGGACAATCTGACATCTAAGCCTGTGATTACAGAAAACTCGGGTCTACCAGAGGACATGCTGTCACTCCAGTATCCTTTGTTATTGAATTCTATTGTTTCCTGGTCAGGGTTGTATTACAATTAACCTACTATAAACCTAGGGCAAAAATAAAAGCAAAAAAAAAATAATCATTTAAAATATAGATGTAGGTATAATACAGGACATTGAAACAACATCTGTTGCATTTTCTACTGAAATGAATATAGATATGGATTGGATTTTCTCCTATCAGATTTGTCTCTTGTTTTACCTCTTCATTGTTTCTCTGTCACCCCCAAGGATGTAATAGATAGCATATAGATAGCATCTGCTATGACTTTACTCACAATGGGGGTAGCGTCACCTTGTTATATAATATAACTATGTTGATATTGTCATCAATTTTCATGCACATCTTATGGGACATTGATTGCACAATGAACAGATTTCAACCTACAATTTGTTTCTGTACTTTTTTTTAAGTATATGGGAGAAAATAGTCAAACATTGGTCTTTTCCATAGACAGAGGTATCTCATTCTTTGTGTAAGAGTTTGGCTGGTCAGCATTGTTTGTGGACCAAACTAACATAATTAATCACCAGACATGGTATTATTGACTAATGTCACAATAATTTTAAAATAAGTAGGAAATACTGCCTTTATTTTAACTTTCAGCTTATGCGAGTTTAAACCAAGGATCTGGTATAATAAGCTTGTTTTTACATTCCTTGACTTGTTTCCTAGGTATTCATTTGGTTATGACTGTACTAAGAGAGCTAACCTTCACTTACTTGATGAAAAAACAGTGATATTTGCGGCAGGAAATCTTGTCCAGTTAGTTGATCTTCAAACACGTGAACACACATATCTGCGTAGTACCAGTGGTGGAGGTATAGGGGCCTTAACGGTTAGTAACAGGAATGTGTGACTGAGTGTACAGTACAAGACGGCCCTTATTGGTCAGTATAAGATGGCCCTGATGGCAGTACAAGTTGCCCTGATTGGTCAGTACGAGATGACCCTGATTGGTCAGTACAAGATGACCCTGATTAGTCAGTACAAGGTGACCCCATCCCCTATTGTGCATGTTATTTAGTGTTCCAATGAAGTCTTAAATATAGACACAGGATTCAAAGATCCATTTTCCTATATTATCAATATTAACAGCAAATTGATGGTAAAAAAATAGACACTGGCAATAAAAAGCTACACAGTATTCATTATCAAGTATTTAGAAGTATTTGTTTTTTATGAGTTTGAATATTTCCTCTGAATCAGTACTTATTTTGGATACTTGAAAAATAACGAGTGTTATCGACGATTTAGATTATGTTTTTGTTTGTTTGGTTTTGTAGGTTCATCCCAGCAGGAAATACTTTGCCGTTGCTGAGAAAGGTCAGTCCCCAAACATCAACATATTCGAGTACCCCTCTCTGAAGTTGTACCGGATCCTGAGGGGAGGAACAGAAAGATCATATTCTTACATTGATTTCAGGTCAGTCTGTAAAAATTGTTCAGGCAAATTTAGGTAAATTTTGTACTTCAATTGTGTAATACCTGGTACATATTTTCAACATTTTGTTTATGTACATGTATATGTATTATATTTCTTGTCTGATGAAATGACAGTCAAACCTGAAAAAGAATTACAGTTATCAGAACAACAGAAAAACTTTCAGATCTCCTCAGTATTCTTACCCATTAGTGGATCTCACTTGTAACCCTGTAACTATTTATATCATCTTGTTATCAGTTCTGACGGTGAGTTGTTAGCATCACAGGGAGGTAACCCAGATTTCATGTTAACTGTTTGGCGATGGCAAGAGGAGATGACAGTCCTAAGGTCCAAGGCTTTCTCTCAGGACGTGTTCCGTGCAACATTCTCCACAGAGTTAGAAGGTCAACTGACCACTGCTGGAACAACCCATATAAGGTATAAATTAGTCACATGAACATCTACACTATCTTTAATTGGTTGTTCAACTGATCAGTGTCTCAGATATCAAGTAAAGAACACCAACTTTTTTCACAGTTTGTATGATTTCTGTATTACAACACTTTTCCTGTGATAAACTTTCATGAAACAGATGATACTATACATATATATTGATGTGAATTTTTCATAATTTAGGAAGATAAACTTGTGGTAATTTGTTGCTATCATGAAATCAGCTGACTGCACTGCCCAGAAATCTAATAACAGATAAAAAGTTGAAATGACCTAAACAAAAAAAATTTCTCTATCCTAGTTTTCACTGTGCTGCTTTCTGTTTAGGGTTTGAGAAAGGGATCTGCATTCTAATCAAATTGATGTGTACATGCTCCAGCTTTTGTCAACATGTTGTGATAGAATGACTTAATGCTCAAGCAGTAATATATTCCTAGATTTGGTATGCAGAAATTTGATTGGTTTTTGCAAAATATCATGCAGAACATTACCCGTTATGGGTTGTTGTCAGATCCCAGTGCAGACAGTAACACAGTGAGAATTCAGATATACATTTTAATCAGATTGTCCTAATCTGAGTGTTTATTTAATTGAGAGGAAATTTACAAGTGATTTGTTTTCCTTAAATCTAGATTATTCTTAATAAATCTTAATTTCCATTTATTAAATCAGTCTTAAAGAAAACTTTATTATTTTTCAAACATCTTTTTCAAGGTTTTGGAAAATGGCAGACACTTTCACTGGTTTGAAACTTCAAGGAGCTCTTGGTAAATTTGGCAAGACAGAAATCTCTGATATTGAAGGCTATGTGGAGCTTCCTGATGGAAAAGTGTTGTCAGGTTGTGAGTGGGGAAATATGTTATTGTGGGAAGGAGGTCTCATCAAGGTGGAGATTTCATGTAAGGGGAAAAAACCCTGTCACATCGGAAACATCATGCAGATCTTGTTGGATGAGGGAGAACTGATGACTGTAGGAGAGGATGGTTTTATTAAGGTACAAAAATTCTGGTAGTAATACCATTAGAATAAAATATATATGGCTCATGCAATGTACCTGTCCATGTAATAAGCCCACCCATGACATGTTTTTTGCTGTTTTTTGTAAAATCCCAAAAATGCTATTTCTTGGCTCTTGGGCCTGCCCCCTGACTTTTGAATTGAATAGTATTTTTTACCCTCATTTTTGTTGAGAGATAAATCTATCAATGTGATACAAGGATATTACAATACATACTAATTCAGTTTTTTTCTATATTTTTTGCAGGTTCAATGAATTTTATTATTTTCGTTTTATGTCATGTCTCTTTATATCATCCATATATGATTTCATGTCTCTTTATATCATCCATATATGAAGTAATGTCTCTTTATATCATCCATATATGAAGTCATGTCTTTTTATATCATCTATGTATGATGTTGTGCCTCTTTATATCATCCATGTATGATGTCATGTCTCTTTATATCATCCATATATGAAGTAATGTCTTTTTATATCATCTATGTATGATGTTGTGTCTCCTTATATTATCTATGTATGATGTTGTGCCTCTTTATATCATCCATGTATGATGTCATGTCTCTTTATATCATCCATATATGAAGTAATGTCTTTTTATATCATCTATGTATGATGTTGTGTCTCCTTATATTATCTATGTATGATGTTGTGCCTCTTTATATCATCCATGTATGATGTCATGTCTCTTTATACCATCCATGTATGATGTTGTGCCTCTTTATATCATCCATGTATGATGTCATGTCTCTTTGTATCATCATTGTATGATGTCATGTCTCTTTATATCATCCATGTATGATGTCATGTCTCTTTATATCATCATTGTATGATGTCATGTCTCTTTATACCATCCATGTATGATGTCATGTCTCTTTATATCATCATTGTATGATGTCATGTCTCTTTATACCATCCATGTATGATGTCATGTCTCTTTATATCATCATTGTATGATGTCATGTCTCTTTATATCATCCATGTATGATTTCATGTCTCTTTATATCATCCATGTATGATGTCATGTGCCTCTTTATATTATCCATGTATGATGTTGTGCCTCTTTATATCATGTATGTATGATGTCATGTCTCTTTATATCATCATTGTATGATGTTGTGTCTCTAGGTGTGGGACTTTGAGAGCGTAGATACCGCTGATACCACGGATGATACTGGAATGTTTGAGATGGAACCAATGAATGAACTCAGAGTCGGTGATGGAGTCAGATTACAATCTATTTGTAAATCATTTGATGCGGAGACAGAGCTGACCTTCTGGTTTGCCCAGGTGTGTACATGAACTTTCAGCTTCATTTATTGTTTCAATTTGGAAAGATTTACAAATACATTTCCAAAGGATCATGAAGTCAGTATCAAATGACTAAAAAGTGTTGGAAGTGTAAACACTACTGCTTCATAGAATAAAAGTTGTTATAAAACAGCCTGTAAAAGATTTAATTGTGACGTTTTGTTTACTGCGTTTGTGCATACATCCTTGCTAGTATGCTCTACACTGTTTATATTTTTTATGAATGTGACTGTGTAGTCATCAAAACGTCACACTCTAATCTTCTACTGGTTGTGTTATAAGATGAATGTGACCGTGTAGTCATCAAAACGTCACACTCTAATCTTCTACTGGTTGTGTTATAAGTTGAATGTGACTGTGTAGTCATCAAAACGTCACACTCTAATCTTCTACTGGTTGTGTTATAAGATGAATGTGACTGTGTAGTCATCGAAACATCACACTCTAATCTTCTACTGGTTGTGTTATAAGATGAAGGTGACTGTAGTCATCAAAAGGTCACACTCTAATCTTCTACTGGTTGTGTTATAAGATGAAGGTGACTGTAGTCATCAAAAGGTCACACTCTAATCTTCTACTGGTTGTGTTATAAGATGAATGTGACTGTGTAGTCATCGAAACATCACACTCTAATCTTCTACTGGTTGTGTTATAAGATGAAGGTGACTGTAGTCATCAAAATGTCACACTCTAATCTTCTACTGATTGTGTTATAAGATGAAGGTGACTGTAGTCATCAAAAGGTCACACTCTAATCTTCTACTGGTTGTGTTATAAGATGAATGTGACTGTGTAGTCATCGAAACATCACACTCTAATCTTCTACTGGTTGTGTTATAAGATGAATGTGACCATGTAGTGGTCGAAACATCACACTCTAATATTCTACTAGTTGTGTTATAAGAACTATAAGGTGACTGTGTAGTCATTGAAATGTTAAACTCAAATCTTCTACTGGTTGTGTTATAAGAATGTTCTATTCTATTGATATTACTAACCTAAAGAAAATGTTCTGAAATACTACTGCACAGTATGATATTTCATGCAAATTTTTTTCATTAACATCAACTGTAAATTCCATAAATTCCATATAGGATGCTAATGGAGGTATCTGGAAACTTGACCTGTCCTTCTCTCACACCTCATTGGCCCCGGAGAAGATGTTTACCTACCACGCCGGAGCCATTCTTGGATGTGATACATCTCCTGTCAGTCACGTTGTCGCCACCACAGGCGAAGACCGTAAGTCAATACCTAAATAAGAAAACAGGACAGACGAAATTTCAGATCAGATTATGTTTGTTTTGTTAGATTGTTGGTTTCTAACCTCATAAACAGCCACAGTCACTTTGAGATGAGGTTTTCTTGTGTTAACTGGTGACTACTGCACCGAACAACATACAAGAGGTCGTCACAAGGCAGCCACAGCAATAAGGGTCAAGTGTCTTGCCTAAAGACAAAACCTCCTTAGTGTCTTGTCATTGAAAATGTCACAGAAATTTCTAATCTTATTGAACAGAATGAAAGTTGTAGTTGACTTTTCAATGGTATAAGGGACATGTGATTGAAGTCCGGTAGTATTAGGCTTGTGTCTGCTATATAATAAGCCCAGATATGTCTATTTCAGGGCTGCAGAAAAAACAGCAGATACTTTTGCAGGGCACCTGGTTGGACAGTTGTATTAATAAGTTTGTGTAAAGGTTTATCACTCTCACATATATATATGTATCTCACTGTTTACCATCTCATCACAATATTTTCAATCTTAGTGTACAACAGTATTATAGTACAACCAAAAGACTTGGATGATTCCTTACCATCTTTATACTACGTCCTTGAGTACTTTTACACTCCACAGTCATTTGTCCGATGCAGGTGACCGTGTAGTCATCAAAATGTCACACTCTTATCTTTTACTGGTTGTATTATAAGAACCCATTCTGTTGACATTAAAAACCTGAAGAAAATGTTGTGAAATATCTTTTACACCTATTTATTGTGTCGCCTGCAGAGCTGGCGGACACTTTGGGATCACTTTGTTCGTCGTCACGTGTCTCCTATATATCTCCTATACCTATTTATTATGATTACAGGTACAGTTAGGGTGTTTGACTACCTACAACAGAAACAACTTTGTGAGATGAAATTCTCCTCTGGAGGGTCCTCTCTACTCTGGGCCCCACAAGTGGTGAGTTTTAACCTTAGTCATGAATGGTTGTGTGATGTAACAGTTAAATGTTAATGTATAGACTTAAGTAGAAGGAAAATGAAGCCAATGTGCTTACGTCTCCTGTATTTAACATGAAACAGAAGATGTCAAAAACTGAAAAATAGAACTTTGTTTGTGCACCATATTCTGATGTATAAAGTAGTACTAGCATTATAGTATAACCCAGGTGGTAGTATTTTGATAAAAAAAGAATTTGATAAATACAAATGTAATTGCAAGTTGATTTGATGGAAAGGTATCGGTGTTTGCTTTGTTTTTTTACAACAATGATCAGTCAATTGAAGGTAACAAGTGGACACTGGTTTGTTGTAGGTTGATCCTAAAGGAGCTACAGTGCTGGCTGGATTTATGGATGGCGTGGTCAGAGTTTTCAATATCAGCCAGCTGACAGATGATTCTACAAAGAAACATAAGAATGACTGTGATATGATCCTACAGCAGGCGTTCAAACCTCACTCCTCTGTCGTCAACTCCATGGCTATTAACAAGGCAGGAGACATCCTCGCCACAGGGGTAAAATAATTAATATAACTTTATATGTATATCAATACATGGAATGAGGGGCTGATTTAACAGGCAAAACCAGTGATATATTGTATATCAAAAACAATATGAAAATGTCTCTTTTGAATGATTAAGTTACATGTATTTTATGTAACCTGTAAGCTGTAACCATAATGATATCATTATTTTGTTTACTTTTGTCTGGATGTTATTGTAAATAACAATTTTTTCCAGGGTGAAGATGGTACACTTTTCTTCCTGACGGTAGGAACAACATACAACCCCATTGGTTTTGTTGTTATGCCATCTGCAGTTAAAAAAGTCCAGTGGTCACCAGAAACTAAGGTAAAGTCTTAGACCAAGACAACTAAGGTAAAGTCTTAGACCAAGAAAACTAAGGTAAAGTCTTAGACCAAGAAAACTAAGGTAAAGTCTTAGACCAAGAAAACTCAGGTAAAGTCTTAGACCAAGAAAACTAAGGTAAAGTCTTAGACCAAGAAAACTCAGGTAAAGTCTGAGACCAAGAAAACTAAGGTAAAGTCTTAGACCAAGAAAACTAAGGTAAAGTCTTAGACCAAGAAAACTAAGGTAAAGTCTTAGACCAAGAAAACTCAGGTAAAGTCTGAGACCAAGAAAACTAAGGTAAAGTCTTAGACCAAGAAAACTAAGGTAAAGTCTTAGACCAAGAAAACTAAGGTAAAGTCTTAGACCAAGAAAACTATGGTAAAGTCTTAGACCAAGAAAACTATGGTAAAGTCTTAGACCAAGAAAACTAAGGTAAAGTCTGAGACCAAGAAAACTAAGGTAAAGTCTTAGACCAAGAAAACTAAGGTAAAGTCTTAGACCAAGAAAACTAAGGTAAAGTCTTAGACCAAGAAAACTCAGGTAAAGTCTTAGACCAAGAAAACTATGGTAAAGTCTTAGACCAAGAAAACTAAGGTAAAGTCTGAGACCAAGAAAACTAAGGTAAAGTCTTAGACCAAGAAAACTAAGGTAAAGTCTTAGACCAAGAAAACTCAGGTAAAGTCTTAGACCAAGAAAACTATGGTAAAGTCTTAGACCAAGAAAACTAAGGTACATTCATAAGAGTTACAATTGTTGTCTTTAGATTTCCAAAACTATTTTGATGGTGTTCCAGTTCTCATGAGTCATGTTTTTGTGTTTTAGAAATCTTTTTCCTTGATATTCCAGTAAACTTAAAATAGATTTTTGTAACTTTTATGAATTCTTACTAAATTTTGACCATGTTGTAGGTATTGGGGAAAGTCTGATTTATCTTTGATTCTGCTTTCTGTGTCACAGGAGGTGAGTAAGGAGAAGCTTCTCGTGTTCTGTGACAAGGGTACTGTTGTTGAGATCGAGAGTCCAGATGGTGCCAACTTTGACACATCGCACACCTTTAAAATAACGGGGCTTCAAACTCGCGAGTTCCATTTCAAGAGTGTCAAGTCCACACTCCGAGTAAGTTGTTGATTTAAAGTGAAGCTTTATTCAGTGTTCTGTTTTGTAATATTGCTGCATTGTTAGAATCTTACTCAACTGAGATCTGAGGTCCGTACATCTGTTTTGTTTTCTATTCTTACTAGGATGTAATACCATATCTGACCAAATGATGGTAACATACTACAATATATAGACTTACCAAAACATGCTTTGTGCCTGAAAAGAAAGATATTTCATGATTTCATAATTGCTGTATTTAACTTTCTTAATTATTTTTTAAATAATTTTGATTACAGTATTAATTAAAAATTAAAATTAAAAGAGAAATGATTACATCATGAATTGCTTTCATTCATATTTAATTTGTTTTCGACTTTGTCCATTGAAATCAGGATATGATCAGAAATTAATTTTTCTGTCATGATGATTAAAATTTAGAAAACAAGAAATCATCCAATTTATTTATCAATATTGAATTGTTCATTTCATCACAGCATGAAGAAGAGATGGAACGAAAGAGAAAGGAGGAAGAAGAAAGAAAGAAAAAGGAAGCTGAAGAAAGAAGAAAAAGGATAGAGAGAGGATTGGAAACTGAATCTGAGCAAGGAGATGAAGAAGGTCTGTACGGGGTCAATTTTAAACATTTAGTCTAGTATATTGTCCATGATTTTTTCTGATTTTTTTTTATGAAATAAAGAAAAAAGAAAAATTAAAGAAATCGAGAAACAAAAACACAAAATACTGTTGAGACAAATATATAGTATCTATATTCAAAATTATTTGTAGGAATAAAAGGATGTAAAAATTCATAATTTTTTTTATTTTTTAGAGGAAGAAAAGGAACCGGAAGAAGACTGGACACCATACATCCCATCAGAACCAAGCCCTATCCTGGAGGGATTCTACACAGAGGATGGAAACTTCTGGCTCTCCATGGTATGATACTTTTCAGTGACATCTTGATCTGTGGAACCCTGACTCCAAAAATCCTGACAAATCCACTTGACTGCAGTTTGTTTTTTGGGTTTATCATCCCATGATCGTTTAGAGCCGTTGTGAGGTGGCGGCTGCCTCCTTGTTGTAGCTGGTAGCTAGGTTTATCATCCCATGATCGTCTAGAGCCGTTGTGAGGTGGCAGCTGCCTCCTTGTTGTAGCTGGTAGCTAGGTTTATCATCCCATGATCGTCTAGAGCCATTGTGAGGTGGCAGCTGCCTCATTGTTGTAGCTGGTAGCTAGGTTTATCATCCCATGATCGTCTAGAGCCGTTGTGAGGTGGCAGCTGCCGCCTTGTTGTAGCTGGTAGCTAGGTTTATCATCCCATGATCGTCTAGAGCCGTTGTGAGGTGGCAGCTGCCTCCTTGTTGTAGCTGGTAGCTAGGTTTATCATCCCATGATCGTCTAGAGCCGTTGTGAGGTGACAGCTGCCTCATTGTTGTAGCTGGTAGCTAGGTTTATCATCCCATGATCGTCTAGAGCCATTGTGAGGTGGCAGCTGCCTCCTTGTTGTAGCTGGTAGCTAGGTTTATCATCCCATGATCGTCTAGAGCCGTTGTGAGGTGGCAGCTGCCTCCTTGTTGTAGCTGGTAGCTAGGTTTATCATCCCATGATCGTCTAGAGCCGTTGTGAGGTGGCAGCTGCCTCCTTGTTGTAGCTGGTAGCTAGGTTTATCATCCCATGATCGTCTAGAGCCGTTGTGAGGTGGCAGCTGCCTCCTTGTTGTAGCTGGTAGCTACCATAATAAACATGTGGAAGGTCCATCACATGCTTGAGCTATGTTTCTTATAGTGATTTTATATTTTATGTAATTAATGGTTGAGGTTTCCTGCAGCTGATTGTCTTGTGTATTATTTACAGGGTGATTTTGATGCTGGTTACCTGTATAAGTGTAAGTTTTTAAGTCCTGAGGAGAAGTCCGGTCTGCCTGCTGAATTAGTGGACCAGCCCGTACAGTCTATTCCAGTGGTAGATTCCCAGGACGTACCTATTAACATCATCAAGTTCAGGTACGGGAGGTTAACCATTTACCAAGTCCAAATTGAAAATTTTTGAGGTAAAAATGTCACTGTCTCACATTGAAATTGAATTATCTTGTTACTATAATTAACTTATTGACACATTTTCTCAAACATAAAGGTCAAAGTTCTTTATATCCATTTTTTTTTCTGACATAAATACTTTCTATTTTGCCACATGTCATACAACAACACCTACAATACCACCAAAATAGTTTTATTTAATGAGTTATAAGATGATTGTGTATTTACAATGTATTTTATAAAGAAGATTAATATTTTACAATGGTTATATGAAAACATGAGAGAGTTTCTATCAATACTCTGAGGTGTGGGTATTTTTTTTGTGGGTAGATATTTTAATTTGAATGACTGATGAGTATTTCATTACATTATTTAGTGTACAGTGTTTTATCACAAATAAACTCCCTGCACTGTTTTATATGTTTTCAAGGAACAGGAGGGTTTCTTTCAATTAAGCCCCCTTCCCTTGGTAAATTACGAGATTATTTGTGGTAAATTATGAGAATATTTGTAGTAAATTACGGCAAATTTGGATTGGTATAATACCATTATTTTTCTTACAGTTTGAAATTACAAGAATTTGGTTCAAACAATGAGAAAATGTGGACAGAAAAAAGAACAAAACTAGAAATTAATTTGAATTACTTTGGTTCAATTTCTTAATTTCCTTTGTTTCAGTTCTAATGGACGCCAGGTGTTAATGGGTATGAGTGATGGTGCTGTCAGGATCTATAACCTGGAGACACCATACGATATAACAACAATGGGGCCATACTGGACATTGACCATGCACGACAACAACTACGGACATATTACAGGGCTGAAGAGCAGCTACGATAGCACCATGCTGTTGTCTGTGGGTGGAGATAGTAACTTCTTCCTCTACAAATACATGGGACAAGAAGAAATTGATCAGAAAACAGAGGAAAATAAAGCCAAGCTCCCCTCTGCCAAGGTAACTGTTCTGCTGTAAGATGGTTCTGTTTCACACCTGTTTCCTAGGAACATTTTTTTTTATCTTTATAACAGCAAAAAATTAGGGTCTATATTGTTGACTAGTGATAGGAAATACTGTCCATGCTAAAACATTAAAGTGTATTTTCATGTAATTTAAGTGAAGAATTTCAAATTGGTTTGATATTTTAAAATCTCAAGTTCCACTTTCTGCTATCCCATAGTTCCACTTTCTGCTATCCCATAGTTCCACTTTCTGCTATCCCATAGTTCCTCTTTCTGCTATCCCATAGTTCCACTTTCTGCTATCCCATAGTTCCACTTTCTGCTATCCCATAGTTCCACTTTCTGCTATCCCATAGTTCCTCTTTCTGCTATCCCATAGTTCCACTTTCTGCTGTCCGATAGTTCCACTATCTGCTGTCCCATAGTTCCTCTTTCTGCTGTCCCATAGTTCCACTATCTGCTGTCCCATAGTTCCACTTTCGGCTGTCCCATAGTTCCACTTTCTGTTGAAGTTCTGATACTTAGAAAGCTATATTTAATGTTGTAATGACTTTATAAATTCAATTAAATAATCATTGATAATGAACAAATAGAAGTGTTATCTTAGTTTATCCAAGTTATATGACAAGCTTTGTGAAATTTAGGAAATTGTTTTTTCAAATTTTCGTCTTATTTATTATTTAGAAACGTGGCGATGAGATTATCGATGATATTGATGACCCGAACGCCTACAGGTAGAGTTTTATAGATCTTAATGGCTGTCATATAATTCTTTACACAGAAAATTATTCTGGTAAAATTTATCAATTATAGATACATTAAATCTGATAATGTCTTAAACAACATCAGATTTTTTATTACAAATTTCGCCACTTGTGGACGTGTAACTGTCCAGGTAACATATCTATTGTTTTTCTGTCCGGCTATTTCATGATCATTCAATAAGCTCACATCCTGACAATGACTCAAAGATTAAATGTTGGTAATTCCTTCACAAAAAGTACAATGCTGCAAAATCACAAATTTTTGTGAGTTTCATGTTCATTGATTTTGTTGGTGATCATAATCAATGACTTCTTGTATCCATAAAATTCTTACAAGCAGTAAAACATTAACATAATTTTCAGCACTGTTTTGTTTCATGACCAAAAAAATAGTGACGAAATAATGATTTTTTTTTTTGAAAAACGTGAATTTTGAGCCCAGCAAAAAAGATAATTTTACAGTAAATGAATCTGTAAAATGTTATTAAGAACTGAGTTGTGTTACTTCAGTATTGAGGATGCTAAACAGAAGGCGGAGCATGATAAGATGATGAAACAAGCAGAGGAGAAGAAGCGTGATGTTAAACAGAGAATTGCTCACCTCCGACGACAGTTCAAGACTCTGTTAGAGCAGAACGAGAACCTACCTCAACATCTACAGCTTAGGAAGGATGTATGTACTAACAATAAAGATATATAATGTATAACACACTCTCTTGGCATGTGTCAGAAGTATCAAATTTCAGCCTTGTCATATTCTCACTTTTGAAGATCAGAAAAAAAAGACAATGTAACTTTGTCTCTAAATCAAAATTTTTGAGATGGACATATGGTACAAAGAGGGTTGACTGTTGACTAATGGACCAGTGAATCGTGGCGACACGAGATCAAATGTGTCTTGCTTTTGACTGAGACTTTTCTACAATTGTGATAGAACTTGGGCCTCTGTTTTAAGGGGGCCTAAAATACTTGAATAATTTTGTTCTGTCGGGACAGAGAAGTTAATATCTGGTTGAACATAAAAATTAAACAAAAACTCAACAAAAATGTCTATTATTGCAATATTATATCAAATATATTTTTCCATTTCAGGAATTTGAGATGGATAGAGAAATAAAATTGGAACTCCAGAGACAGAAGGCAGAGAGGATCCAGGTTGTAAGAAAGGAGAATGCCTGGGAATCAGAGAAACATCGAATAGCTTTAGAAAAAATTCGCAAGAGGTGAGAAAAGGAGGGAAATATTCTTATTCTTAAAGTCGTGTCAATACACGACATCATTTCACACTTACTGACTGTACAGTGTACATATATATCTTTACCTTTCGATTTTTCTTTTTTTTTCTTTTTAAGTATATTTTACAATGCAAAATCTTTGTAAGGTAGAGTGATTTGATGGCATACAGGGACAGACATGAGACATAATTAGTGGGACACTGGTCTATCTAAAGTTTACTTCTCATCACCCATCAAAACTTTTCCCATTCAATGATGACTTGGTTTAAGGAAAATAAGAATACCCAAGAATGAACTTAAGCTTTAATTGAAATTGACATTCTTAAATACTGATGCAGAAATATCTACAGTACCTAAGAGAAAATATCGAGTTTTAATTAAAATTTAATTAAAAAATATATACATATATAGAAATAGTGTATGAAATCTCATTTTCTCTATAGAAGTTTTTATTACTGTTTTGTAATGTTGACCACCATGAAATATTTGAAGACTTGTGTATAATGTTTTGTAGGTTTAAGGATGTTGTGGAGTGTGAGCGTATAGTGGTAAGAGCATTTAACACACCACATGAAATAGCAAGTTTCCGTGCTGCCAAACTGTCTGATGACTTTTACACACTGAAGGCCGAGTTTGAACGACGTAGGACACAGACCATGATGAGGGATGACCTCACTCGAGATCCCACCCGTGACCTCATGACAGGTATGAACCAATCAGAGTCCTGACAGATTTAATGTTCACTTAAAGGTAACGTACCAGGAATTTGAATTATTAAACTTCATCAAGTATGTGTTTCTAGGGGCCAATCAATGATGTTTGATTTGTCTACAGGTCAGACACGTCACACAGAACTCGGCGGTGATGGAGAGAAGAGAGATGATCAATCAGGCCTTAAGGTTACAACGACCTTGAAAGGAAGCATGGGTGAACGCATATCTAAAGCTCTTCAGAAAGTGGAGGAGAAAAAGAAGAAACGAGCTGCCAGGAAAGCACAGGTAGGTTTTAATGAAACAGAAAAACGTCAGGATTGTTTCTAAATATACATACAGTAGGTCAAGGTCAGCTGTCAATATAACTAGATATAACTTACAGAAGGTCAAGGGTCAGTTGTAACTGTCACTAAACCATAGGTCAAGGTCAGTTGTCAATGTAACAAACGCGTAGGTCAAGGTCAGTTGTAAACACAACTATGAGGATCCTGCAGACATTTACAGTGTTATATAATGTACAACACCAAGTCTGATGATGATTACAGGGATCCTACAGCTATTTGTAGTGTAAAATGATGTTATATAATTATATCTATAGTGGTCTGACCTGTACAACACCAAGCCTGACGATGATTACAGGGATCCTACAGCTATTTGTAGTGTAAAATGATGTTATATAATTATATCTATAGTGGTCTGACCTGTACAACACCAAGCCTGACGATGATTACAGGGATCCTACAGCTATTTGTAGTGTAAAATGATGTTATATAATTATATCTATAGTGGTCTGACCTGTACAACACCAAGCCTGACGATGATTACAGGGATCCTACAGCTATTTGTAGTGTAAAATGATGTTACAGCTATTTGTAGTGTAAAATGATGTTATATAATTATATCTATAGTGGTCTGACCTGTACAACACCAAGCCTGACGATGATTACAGGGATCCTACAGCTATTTGTAGTGTAAAATGATGTTATATAATTATATCTATAGTGGTCTGACCTTAGCCTGACGATGATTACAGGGATCCTACTATTTGTAGTGTAAAATGATGTTATATAATTATATCTATCTATAGTAAAATGATGTTATATAATTATATCTATAGTGGTCTGACCTGTACAACACCAAGCCTGATGATGATTACAGGGATCCTACAGCTATTTGTAGTGTAAAATGATGTTATATAATTATATCTATAGTGGTCTGACCTGTACAACACCAAGCCTGACAGGGATACAGCTATTTGTAGTGTAAAATGATGTTATATAATTATATCTATAGTGGTCTGACCTGTACAACACCAAGCCTGACGATGATTACGAGGATCCCGCAGATGTTGCAGCCATTAAGGAGGCCAAAGATAATATGGGTGACTACAAGCTGAAAACTGCTCAGGACTATGTTGTCCCTGACCATCTTAGGATGAACGTAGAGAAAGCACGGGGCCGTCTCCTTGTTCTGAAGGACATTGTGAGTCACTCCTCTTTCATAATTACTATTTCTATCAAAAAAATTCTGTCTAATGAATCTGAAAAAAAAAAAAATCTCATGAAAGATTATATATTAGAAGATAGCATGACTCCATTAAATTATTCTGAATTAAAAGAAAAGCAACATTTGTGTAAGTACTTTACAGATTTAAAATCTATTGTTGACAGTCTGCGGTGTAATGACTTAATGATTTGGATACTTTGTCAAGATTGTACAATTCTCTAATATTGAGATACAGTTTACTGTAAACGTCTACTAGTGTAACAAGAGTTTTATAAAAAAAAATTGGGTGGTCGGGTGGCGCATTGGTAATGAACTCGCCTTTCACCTAGCCAACTGGGGTTCAACTCCCGGAACGGACATGAAAAGGTAAGGGGTCACTTGCCCGACCACGTGGGTTTTCCCCGAGTACTCCGGTTTCCTCCCACAATAAGATCCCTCACGCGCTTACATCCGGGCCAACAAGAGTGATTAGTATAAGTTGACATAACTTGTTTCGCAATTGTTGTAAAATAAATAAAGTTTATATTATATATATAAAAAAAATTTAAACTTTTACTTTCCCAGATGTTAAAATCCACTACATTCAGACTGATGTAGATTCTGTTTATGACCACATGAAGATTGATGTTATTTAGATTTAATCAGCTGTAAGCCTAGGGCTGGTAATCACTAATATGTACTGTTCAGCACTATTACATATTATTCCTACTTACTTCTATATCAAATCAAAAGAAATGTGTTCCCTTGGTGACGTATAAAATAAATACTGATATCATTTGTCGTCATGATATTTCAGATCCATGACCAAAAGTATCACTTTAATCTTCAACTGTTGAGTCTGCGTGACAAGAAATTACACGTGATTGAGGAGATCAGGGAATTGATACAGCAACTGGAGGATATACAGACACATTTGGTGCCAGAAAAATGTAAACCTATCCCCCCAGTCCCTCGCATGTACCCAGTAGAGATGCCAGAAAAGTAAGTGTATTATTATCTTGGTTTATGTACTGTAATACATGTATTTACGGGGAAGTTGATTATGCTACATTTGTGATCATTAAGGATTGTACAAAGTTAAATTTACACTAAACATTCTTCATTGGATAAAATCTGGAAATATATATTTCATGCCTGTATATATGTATACCTATGTACAGACAAGTTCTTCTGTTTACTGGTTAAAAAAAACAGAGAAAAGGGAAATTTAATCTCAAACTGGAACGCTTGTAAAATTATAGACCCACAAAATAACCCAACTACATTTTGTATACAGTACTGTTAATAATGATAGTGTGAAGCTGTATAGGATCTGACTGTTAATAATGATAGTGTGAAGCTGTATAGGATCTGACTGTTAATAATGATAGTGTGAAGCTGTATAGGATCTGACTGTTAATAATGATAGTGTGAAGCTGTATAGGATCTGACTGTTAATAATGATAGTGTGAAGCTGTATAGGATCTGACTGTTAATAATGATAGTGTGAAGCTGTATAGGATCTGCCTCTGTAGCCTGTTGGTGATTCTGGACATTGTGGATATGGAGACCTAAATTGTTTAAGGCAAATTTTATGTCAATTTTAAAATTGATTGTTTTCAAATAAAAGAAAAGTGACAATAAGTGTTGTTTATAACAGAAAACTGGAGTACACCAGGGAGACATTACTGGCCTTTAAAAAGGAGAAAGAAGAAGCTACTGCGGCCCAAAAAGGAGGAGGAGGCGGATTTGGTGGGTTCGGCGGAGGTTCGGACGATAAAAAGGTATGTCTCCCTATATACAGGGGTATATAGTCATCCATCTTCTTACTCAAGTTCTGATTTAAGTTTGATAAATTAAATATATAAGGATCCATGTGACTTATTTTCAGTAAATTTATTCCTTGTCATAAAAAGTCAAATCCATTAAGAACTGGCTTGTTTATACTGGTATTACATGTATTAGACGAGGTGCATTTGATAGTCATTCATTCCAAGGTTACAAGTTTGAAATATCTTCATCATTTTAATAATGTATATATTTTATTAATATCACATTTGATATCAATTCAATAATGAAAATAAATTAAATATGCTCTGTTTTCATTCCTCTTGTTTTTATCTGTAAATTTGCTTTCTTTACGTTAAAACATTGAAACCTGATATGATATACATATGTTACAGGGTGGACGACCATCTCCACTTCCTACTCAGAAACATGGTACCTCTACCAGTGACATGAGCAAGTCTAGTGGAGAAGTCACAGATGGTGAACAGGAGTTAACTCCCCTGGAACAACAAATGAAAGTTGCAGAGGAAATCATGTTAGTAAATAATTAGGTTATTTTATCAAAGGTCAGAGTTCACTATGATATCCATATATGGAGTTTTTTACTCAATGTTGGTAGACCTTTCATATAATTGCTTTGTAATATACTAAATTACCACATTTATGAAACAGAAAATGAGCAATAGAATGGCAAAATATTGAAGGAAATTCTTATTGTTATAAATTTAATCTGCATAAACACCATGATTGTGTGAAGTTGTCAAATACACCACAGGCAGCAGGACATTGAAGCTATGGTGACGATTGGCTTTTGAGTTATTGTATGTGGTTCTGAAGTGTGCTGCATAAAAAGATAATGTCTAGTGAACAGCAGTAGATATCAGAGGTTTTACATGTACATTAACATGGTTAACAGTAGTTCATAGTTCAAAGTTAACAAGAGGGTTTATAGTTAACAAGATGGTTCATAGTTAACAAGATGGTTCATAGTTAACAAGATAGTTCATAGTTAACAAGATGGTTCATAGTCAACAAAATGGTTCATAGTTAACAAGATGGTTCATAGTTAACAAGATGGTTCATAGTAAACAAGATGGTTCATAGTCAACAAGATGGTTCATAGTAAACAAGATGGTTCATAGTAAACAAGATGGTTCATTAATGTTTTACCCTGATGTGTGGTATTACTGTTTGTTCCTGTATCACTGGTTAATTAGAATTTTTTGAAACAGGATGCTGTACAACCAGGATCACTTATTGAAGAAGATTGACGAGCTCCTGAGGGACTTTGATGCTGAGCTTCGACTTCTCCGTCACGACAAATTCAAGCTTGATATTGTGATGAAGAATGCTGATCTAAGGTATGTATTTTAATCATACTTGTTTTTTTGAAATCACAGATTTTTTCTTTAATTTTGTTGATACTGAGATAACAGTGCAGTATTTAGGGAGGTAATCAGTTAGCGTTCATTATAATTCCTTGTCATCAGTAGAGAAGCTGTCACATATTATATACTTATACTGATGTATAACAAACAAGAGTCTTGAGTAGTTTGACACATTGTTTTATGCCAGTATAGAAAATCTATTTAATTTGTCACTTAAACTCAATCGAAAATTACCTTGGTTTACGTTTTAACAAAAATGACATAAATATTTTTATTACTTGTTATCATTTCTAACAATAACCTTGATTCGATATTTTTACCTGTTAATATTTTTTCAGACAAGTGACCTTGTTTGAGGAGTTTGTGTTGCTGAAGGAATTTGAGAAGAGAGAAGACGTTTTGGCGGCTAAGGTCACTTCTAAACAACAGGAGAAACTTGAAATGCACAATAAGGTGTGTTGTAGAAGAATTACCAGTATTTACATTTTCATGCAATTCCATCATCTGAGTATCTGAAATTATTTTCTGGAATCCATTATCATGGTGATATGCTTACCTGAAATGAGACTAAATTTTTGCAAAACTAATCAGATAATGCTGAAATGTTAACAAAACCGTAATTCATATAAAAAAATTAACAAAAAATGACAAAATTTGAGTAAGGGAAGATTTACTCAGAGACCCCTGATAAAGTACAAGGATGATAAAGATGTTCTGGAATGGTAAGCAAAACGATTCTTAAATATTAGGATGTTACGTGAACAAGGTTAGTAACACAGCCGTGGTATAATTTGATGTTTTCTGTTTCAGATTATTGAAGTCCAAGGCAAGTTGGAGATAAAGAAGAAGGAGATTGAGAAACTCCTAGAGAGGGAACGCTCTCTCAACGTCACTTTCCAAGGTTCTCTTGGCGACAACAACAAGTTTGCGGACTATCTCACCAAAGTCTTCAAGAAAAAAATCAAGCGTGCTAAAAAGAAGACAACAGATGAAGGTTTGTAACCTAATTTAATTATTGATGAGAATTTCATAGTTTTGTTAGCAACAATTGTTTTGTACGGCGTACTGAAACTCACCGGCAGTAGACACTTCTATAAACAAGTGATATTATGACATCAGTAAACCCTAATCATTTTTGTAGCTTTTCAGTCAGTGAAGCTACAGTCTTGTCTAAATTCATTTCAAACTCTGCACTTAATGTTTGATTGAAGTGAGATTTGTACAATAATTCCAGTGCTGGTGATACATTTGTAAAATAAATTTGAAATATAATCAATG
This sequence comes from Ylistrum balloti, assembly GCF_031769215.1. Classification (NCBI taxonomy): domain Eukaryota; kingdom Metazoa; phylum Mollusca; class Bivalvia; order Pectinida; family Pectinidae; genus Ylistrum; species Ylistrum balloti. The sequence continues at coordinate 401,818 of NW_026782186.1, forward strand.
GTAGATAAAGTAGATCACTGATTGGCTGATTGTCTCCATTTGTTTGAACACAATGAGTGTAAATTTCTGTGGACAAAAAGGCAGTTTGACCACCAGCATGTCTGCTAAAAGTGTAATAAGTGATCACAGCTAAAAATGATGGATATGGATTATTGAACTTATTTGAAATCCTCTTCAAGGATCTGACGAAGACAGTGATGAGGACTCAAGCGATGATGATGATTGGGATGAGGATGAAGATGAGGATGATGAGGATGCATTAGGGTATGACCTTGACATTTGTCCATCTGGCTGTGACCAAAATATCTATGACAACACATGTCAGCTGCGTGAGAAACGTTTAGATATTGAGGAAGCACTGGCCGAGGAGAAGAAAAACAATGAATCCCTGAAGAAAGAACTGGACAGTTTTAACAAGAAGGCCAAGGTCATTGATGCGGGACTAAAAACTGCAGCCAATGACCTTGAGGCATTCCAGGTAAGTCCTTCAACAGGTTTCAAAATTTTCTAATTTCAAAATCCTTACAATGTTCTATAAATTATAGTAAAATCCCATTCACGTTCTCCAAAGTCTTGAAATTCTGCCAAAATAGATTCCAGAATGATCATTTATAGTTTTACAAGTTATAATACAAGTTTATAATTACTGCAATCAATCATCAGCTACTGTTTACTTATGTTATAGATTTATCACTGAGACACTGAACAGTTGTCATGGTTACTTTGTTGTTGGGGTTAGGACGCCAATAATATTATCATGTTTATCTGTCAACAATACCATGTTTGTAAATATGCCCACCCACTGTCTATTGATGCATGTTACCAAAATGCTGATGTTCGTAAGTGACACAACATAAAGCGTTAGGAAGAGTTGCTGAGACGGGAAACCTGTAACCAAGCAACCATTTGTTGCTGTTCAGTAGATTTACCTACAATTTATACAGTTTAAATGTCCTGTTATATGCCCTCCACTGATTTTAAGTGAAATTTCTTATCCTTTAAATCTCACCAGTCATGATAAGATTATCACTACTTTAAAATTTGTAGGGTGTTAACACTATAAAACTCTTGTCATGTGACTTAATTATTTGTTTATGTTGACAGTTGGAGAAGCAACAGAAGCTGAACGAGCTAGATGTGATTGTGACACTAAAACTTCACCAAATCCAATACATGTTAAACGGCCAGCTCCCTCAGGACCTCTCACAGACCCTTGTGTTCGAGTCCAATGGTGTCGTACGACTTCAGCAACGTATCAAGGAGCTGGAGCATGAAAAGCACGCACAGAAGAAACATATGAGGTAAGTCGCACCAAACACAACATAGTCTCATGTTTTTGTGGGAGATTTGGAAAATATGCAAAGAGTAATCACCTGTTTTTTTTCTAAGGAAATATATTTTCTCTTTACCTGGACAGATAAATCCACTCTTTTAACCAATGGAAGATTACCTTATCCCATCCTAGGGTTGAGACGGGGGGATTTGACTGTCAGGACAATGTTCTGATGTCACAGTAACAGTTCACTGACATCACATCAAGCAACGGTATATAAACAAAACAAATGGGGGTACATGATTAAGCCAGCAGGGTAAGAGAAAGTCTTGTGTTTGAGATCACACTATCTCATCAACAAGGGGATAAAAGATTATTTTTCCCTTACCTTGTTGTCCTAATGCTTCACATCACTGACGACGACTTGATTTAATTATTGACGTGACATCAGTGAATTGTTACTATAACAACAATAATCATTGGAACTAGAGTATGTACAGAAATATCATACTGTAGGGTTTTATTTATATTTGCAATGAGTTTCAGATTTTTTCCATGACCAGTAAGGGAAGTCTTTTTATTTTACTTCTTGTGTCTAACAGAGAGTCGAAGCGAAAACATGTACAGCTGATCAAGGACAGGAAAGTGTTTGACAGTAAAATATCAGAGATGGAGTCAGAATGTGATAAGTTGATGGTGGACAAATTTGGTTGTATCGTGGACCTGGAGAAACTGGAGACAATCACAGTGAACCGTCAGATAGAAGAACTGAAGGAGAAGTTACGAATCACAGAGATACAATGTTCGGAGGAAATTGAGGAATGGAATGTGAGTACATCATGTGACGTCATCAAGACATGACTTATTTATGACATCATGATAATGTTTTTACCCATGTGGCTTACTGTGTTTATGACATGACACAACAGGCCAGTAATCTGATAAAATAGAACCAATCAATAAATATCACTGATCAAAAGTACAATTATGTTAATGAAATTTGATTTTCTGTATGTCATGTATTTTGTGCCTGATTTTTTGTAGGAAAAGATTGCAGAAAGGAAAGACAGAATCACCCATCTGATTCGAGATAACACCCGCAGATTAGATCAACTTTGTGTTTTACTTAACGATAAAAAAGAATACGAGTCGTCACTAGATACGAGACAGGAGAGTTCCGTAAGTATAACATCCGAACAATACACAAGTTATTGTATGTGTGATAATTCCTTTAAATATCGTCTATTTAGGATCTATAATTAGGTTTTAAAAAACTAACGATTAATTATGGAACATATCATGTATTTTGACAGGGTGAAGAGTATAGTGGTGCACGGAAAGCAGACATTCGTGAGAAACAACGTCTGATTCAACTTGTCCAGTTACAGGCCCAGGAAATTGATGCTCTCAAGGAGGAGATAATGTTACTATCTAGAAAAGGCGGTCACATTCTTCCTCCAGCTCAACCTCCTCTACCACAAAGTCCTCAGAATGTGCGGGCCATCAGTAACTGAGCCTTGTATCATTAACAGGGGCACTGGATATGTATGTGATATAAAAAAACAATGAATGAAGACAAATTTCATCAAGAATGAAAATGAAGTAATAATTTTGAATTTACTTTGATGAAGGTCTAGTTGGTTTTAAGTTAGAAACAAATAGGCACACAAAATCCTGACAGTCAAAAGTCAGAAGCTAACTGTGATGAATAAACATTTCATATTTTTCCTAAAAGAAATCTTTTTATTTTTATTTTTTTTTTTTTTTTTGTGACAATGAAAACTTCATCCTCACTTTGTTTTTCTGATACAAATTCCGTCCTTTTTAATATTTTTTATTTCTGCCTTGTATAAATTATCATACACATAATATTTATGTTTAACTCATTAAAACTTTCATCAAAATAAAGTCCAATTAAAGATTTTAGCTTTCAAAGAATACATAAATCACTAAAAGTTTCATCGACTTCATCTCATGAAGGAAGTACAATGAAAGACATTTTTACGCTAGTGATGAAACATATTATATGGAAAACAAAAGCTGATTTATTTTTACCATTCCAATGTGACTGTGCTATAGATGTAATGCCAATATATACTTATCTGATGTATATATGATGTCCATTACAGTTTATTTATGTATACTGTATGATTGTACATGTAAAATATAGATACACAATACTAGACTTCAGTTGTTTTATTATTTGTTTCTAAAATTCCCGAATCGTCAAATTAGCTAGAGTGATATCAGTTTGGGGTCATCTGACCTGAAAGGTAGCCAACAAAGTGTTATTTTTCGACCTTGTGAAAACTTCGACATGGCAGCCAGGGAGGCCATTTTGTAACATGATTGTGCAATCATGATTTTCCTTTGGAACACCTATTTAAAACTTCTTCTCAAGTTTCACAAGTGGGATTAAGCTTCAGTTTCTTTGAAGTGATCCTGAGAATGTCCTGACCAAGTGTTATTTTTTGGGTCGGTCTGAAATTCAAGATGGCCGCCATCTTGAAAACCATAATTTAAACCTCTTCTCCAGCTGCACTGGTGCCATTGAGCTAAAAATTGGTGGTATTGTTAAGGAATGGTAGCCAACGAAGTGTTGTTATTTGTCAAAACTTTGACCAGGGAGCCAGGGAGATCATTTTGTAACATGATTGCACAACCATTATTTTCCTGTGCAACACCTATTTCAAACTTATCAAGTTTCACCAGGGTGATAGAACTCCAACTTGTCTGAAATGATCCTGACCCTGTGTTATTATTTTTCAGGTTGGTCTGAAATCCAAGATGGCCGCTATAGCCACTATCTAAAAACACATTTTAAACTTCTTTTCCAGTTTCACTGGTGCCATTGAGCTAAAAATTGTCTGAAAACTTTACTGTCAAAAATAGGCTACACTTGCTACAGTTACCTACTGCCAACTCAAACTCCCATCTGCATCCTGGGAAACAGCTTCTTCGTAGCAAGATTTCAGTAAATGCAGAAAAAATAGCCCTTCTCCCTGCCGAAAGTTTTTGTAGTCAGGTGACAGTAAATATCATTGTCCATTTCTTTTCTACTTTTTTCACTACGGAGGAAATCGGTCGGTATTATAACAGGTGCTCGGTCGATCTCACTACAGTATCAAGGAGATTTGTCTTCTCTGATTGCGTTACTCTTTCTGCTGAACATAATATGGCAAGAAACTTATTCAACTTAATTTTTTTAAGAAGAGATCAGCTATACTATATTGAGGTCCTTAATAGTGTATCCCGACCCCAAAGAGCGGGAGGGGTGGGGCCCAATAAGGGAAATGCAAGGTCTTTAAAATCCTTCCATAAAAGGATGCTGTCCATGTTTGGCGTGGGGAAAATGTTTAATAGTGCATAAGACTCTTGTTTGACTATAAGAGCGGAACCAATAAGGAAATTATATCAGAAATTGTTTGGCATATTTGAAATTCTTTAATAAATGGATAAAAAGGCCCTCTTGGGTATCTTATGTTTTTGTTTTTGCTCCCCTCCCCAAAATATTAAAGTCATACAATTAGTTAGTTTTGCATGAAATTCGTGTCCAGTGACGTACATATACATTTTAGATATCTTTTTAACGTTAATGATTTAACAAATTCATACTAGCTTTCTATCCCATGTGCTCGGGACGTACAACTTACTTAATTCACAAGAATTTATTCGCTAATTTTGTGTTTAAAACTGGAAACCAATTTCTTGGTACAGAAAGAGTTTAACGTTCTCAATAAGCTTTTCCATTCCAAAGAAGATCCACAGGAATTCCTTACCAGCTACACTGTGTAATGCTTTAAACCTGCATTACGATGGAATGTTCAGAAAACATGTGGATATATGAAGAGAATGTTCGTCCTTGCTGAAAAACGTGTAGAACAGACACAGACTTGTGTGCTGGAACGATTCAACTACAATACTAACAACATTACACAGAGAATTGCTTGCTGTGAAATAACAGAACTATTTCTTCATATATATGCCTGTTAATGTTCTGTCAGGTCTCCAGCTAGATCAGACACTGTCCTGCAGTGATATAGATCAGACACTACAGTGATATAGATCAGACACTACAGTGATATAGATCAGACACTGTCCTGCAGTGATATAGATCAGACACTACAGTGATATAGATCAGACACTGTCCTGCAGTGATATAGATCAGACACTACAGTGATTTAGATCAGATACTATTGTGATATAGATCAGACACTGTCCTGCAGTGATATTGATCAAACACTACAGTGATATAGATCAGACATTATCCTACAGTGATATAGATCAGACACTACAGTGATATAGATCAGATACTATTGTGATATAGATCAGACACTGTCCTGCAGTGATATTGATCAAACACTACAGTGATATAGATCAGACATTATCCTACAGCAATATAGATCAGACACTACAGTGATATAGATCAGACACTACTGTGATATAGATCAGACACTGTCCTACAGTGACATAGATCACACACTACAGTGATATAGTTCAGACATTATCCTACAGCGATATAGATCAGACACTACAGTGATATAGATCCCACACTACAGTGATATAGATCAGACGCTGTCCTGCAGTGATATTGATCAGACACTACAGTGATATAGATCAGACACTACAGTGATATAGATCAGATACTGTCCTACAGTGATATAGATCAGACACTACAGTGATATAGATCAGACACTGTCCTGCAGTGATATAGATCAGACACTGTCCTACAGTGATATAGATCACACACTACAGTGATATAGATCAGACACTTTCCTTCAGTGATATAGATCAGACGCTGTCCTGCAGTGATATTGATCAGACACTACAGTGATATAGATCAGACACTACAGTGATATAGATCACACACTATAGTGATATAGATCAGATACTGTCCTACAGTGATATAGATCAGACACTATCATACAGTGATATAGATCGGACACTACAGTGATATAGATCAGACACTACAGTGATATAGATCAGACACTACAATGATATAGATCAGACACTACAGTGATATAGATCACACACTACAGACACTACAGTGATATAGATCACACACTACAGTGATATAGATCACACACTACAGTGATATAGATCAGATACTGTCCTGCAGTGATATAGATCAGACACTATCATACAGTGATATAGATCAGACACTACAGTGATATAGATCAGACACTACAGTGATATAGATCAGATACTGTCCTACAGTGATATAGATCAGACACTATCATACAGTGATATAGATCGGACACTAGTGATATAGATCAGACACTACAGTGATATAGATCAGACACTACAATGATATAGATCAGACACTACAGTGATATAGATCAGACACTGTCCTACAGTGATATAGATCACACATTACAGTGATATAGATCAGACACTACAGTGATATAGATCAGATACTGTCCTATAGTGATATAGATCAGACACTATCATACAGTGATATAGATCACACACTACAGTGATATAGATCAGACACTACAGTGATATAGATCAGATACTGTCCTATAGTGATATAGATCAGACACTACAGTGATATAGATCAGACATTACAGTGATATAGATCAGACACTACAGTGATATAGATCAGATACTGTCCTACAGTGATATAGATCAGACATTACAGTGATATAGATCAGACACTACAGTGATATAGATCAGATACTGTTCTACAGTGATATAGATCAGACACTGTCCTACAGTGATATAGATCAGACACTACAGTGATATGGATCAGACACTGTCCTACAATGATATAGATCAGACACTACAGTGATATAGATCAGACACTACTGTGATATAGATCAGACACTATAGATCAGACACTATCATACAGTGATATAGATCAGACACTGTCCTACAGTGATATAGATCAGACTCTATCCTACAGTGATATAGATCAGACACTACAGTGATATAGATCAGACACTGTCCTGCAGTGATATAGATCAGACACTGTCCTGTATTGATATAGATCAGACTCTATCCTATAGTGATATAGATCAGATACTGTCCTACAGTGATATAGATCAGACACTATCATACAGTGATATAGATCAGACACTGTCCTACAGTGATATAGATCAGACTCTATCCTACAGTGATATAGATCAGACACTACAGTGATATAGATCAGACACTGTCCTGCAGTTATATAGATCAGACTCTATCCTACAGTGATATAGATCAGACACTACAGTGATATAGATCAGATACTGTCCTACAGTGATATAGATCAGATACTGTCCTACAGTGATATAGATCAGACATTACAGTGATATAGATCCCACACTACAGTGATATAGATAAGATACTGTCCTGCAGTGATATAGATCAGACACTACAGTGATATAGATCCCACACTACAGTGATATAGATCAGACGCTGTCCTGCAGTGATATAGATCAGACACTACAGTGATATAGATCAGACACTACAGTGATATAGATCACACACTAAAGTGATATAGATCACACACTACAGTGATATAGATCAGACACTATCATACAGTGATATAGATCAGACACTACAGTGATATAGATCAGACACTGTCCTGCAGTGATATAGATCAGACACTGTCCTGTATTGATATAGATCAGACTCTATCCTATAGTGATATAGATCAGACACTACAGTGATATAGATCAGATACTGTCCTACAGTGATATAGATCAGATACTGTCCTACAGTGATATAGATCAGACATTACAGTGATATAGATCCCACACTACAGTGATATAGATCAGATACTGTCCTGCAGTGATATAGATCAGACACTATCATACAGTGATATAGATCAGACACTGTCCTACAGTGATATAGATCAGACTCTATCCTACAGTGATATAGATCAGACACTACAGTGATATAGATCAGATACTGTCCTACAGTGATATAGATCAGATACTGTCCTACAGTGATATAGATCAGATACTGTCCTACAGTGATATAGATCAGACATTACAGTGATATAGATCCCACACTACAGTGATATAGATCAGATACTGTCCTGCAGTGATATAGATCAGACACTACAGTGATATAGATCCCACACTACAGTGATATAGATCAGACACTACAGTGATATAGATCAGACACTACAGTGATATGGATCAGACACTGTCCTACAGTGATATAGATCAGACACTACTGTGATATAGATCAGACACTACAGTGATATAGATCAGACACTATCCTTCATATCAGAACATAGTAGTCGTTCGCCAAGAGTTACGTCCCCTTCACATCTCCGTCGTAACAGGCTTCCCATTAGAAAGATACGACATTTGGCATGTTTTTATTAAAGTTAAGGTACAAATGGTTGTTGCTACATCTATTACATTTCGTGACAACGACACAAGGATGTTTTATGCATGCTCCAGTAGTTATAATGAAAAGCAATCAAAGGAAACATCCGTAAAATTACTCGAGTTCATCTTGCAGCTTGCTGCTATTACAACGTGAAACACCATGGCGGACGAACGGGTTTCCCCAAGTTCAATATAGGTTGCTATAAATATTTATCCAATAAGCTATTACGCTCGATATGACGCATTAGGGATTTAATCCCATCTGTCAAATGAAATTGGTCAACAGAAAATCTATTTTAAGCCCGTAATTACCGGCATGACGATGCAGTGTTGATGCAAATAGATGCCTTCAGAAATAGTTCCGGGCCAAGGAAAAACGGACCAATGACAACAAAATTGAAACAGTAACTTTATTAACAACAATAAATTGACATTCCTTGTCAAATAAAGCATATATCAAAACTAGATATACATATATCCATTATCAAAAGCCATCACTCCACAACTATTTTTTTATTTAAAACGAAGTCAGAAACACTTGCATATTTATATGTAGCCACAATGGCTTGTCTAGATAATTAAGATAATAAAAATAATTTCGAAAAGTCCCTGTGATTTTGCTACTTCTGGTTATTAATTTTGTAAATATGCTTTTTTTTCTCACATGATGTACAAAATATTGCCCCATTAGGATATTCTGACAAGGTAAAGTTAACGACGCCATCAAAAGACCATGGCTGCAATAGTAATAATGGTATTGACTTATCTGCAAATAAATTGGCAACCATACAACTTAATGCTAGAATCACTGTAATTCCTCCACCAGTATGAGTGATTTACATTATTCTGATAGTGTAACAAACAAGCTCTGTCCCGTCATTTTATCCTAATAGGTATCTATGAAGTTATAATGGAATGCTGACAATATTCATATATTGAACAATCATTTTAATTTGTCACACGAAAAAAAAAAAAAAAACAAGAGCCTGTTTCAGGTCACGAAATACGCCTGTGATTTTGTCTGACTATCACCTACACTATTTATGCTGTATATAATATATTGCATTTGTTTCAATGGTAATTGCGTAATACTTTGCAAAGTTATTGCACTGACATTGAAAAGGTTACAGACATTAATGGGCCGTAACTCTAAAAGTTGTGGATCAAAAATCATGGAAATCAAACTCAATCTAGCTTTGATTGTACTTAAGCTTGCAATGAAAGTTAAAAGAAATCTGTTAAGGCTTAATAAATTCCAAAATCGCTGGGACATTGAAATGTTTAAGAACAGAGGGACATACGGACGGAAGATGGACGGATGGAAGACGAGAATACCATAATATGTCCTGTCATTTGACGGATGTATAAAATACATAAATATCAAACAAAAAAAAGAAGTAAATAAATGTAAAGATCATAAATCTAAAATAATAAGTAAAATCACTTGAGGTACGCATGTTGTGCATAAAAATACATTGAAAAATTAATTTAAGATTAGAAACAAGAGGCCCATGGGCCTTATCGGTCACCTTAGAATCAATCACTTCACAAGCAATGGTAAGAACTGACAGTATTTCTGATATTGATTTACATTTATTATTAACAGCTAATAGTTGTCTGCTGTTTAAAGAATTATAAAAAAAATCATCACATGTTTTGTTTTTTATTTGTCTATTTCATTATATCTAGGAACATTTATCTTATAGTGATATAGTGACAGCTGTCAGTTGCTCACTTATTATGAGTCCATACTAGTTTATGGAGAAATTACTGAAATTAGCATGTCTATGTGTGCTTGATGATGAAGATAATGATGTTGACTGTGTCTAAGAATCTGCAGCATCCTTATGCATGGAAGTTAAAGTGTGTGAAGAAGCTGATAATGAGGATGTGTGATGCTGCTGTGTGATGCTGCTGATGTTGGTATATATGATGATGTTGAGGTGTGACGATGCTGATTTGGTATGTGATAATGCGGATGTGTAATGCTGCTGAAGTGTGATGATGCTAATGTTGATAGGTGACCATAATGATGCTGATGGTATGTGATGATGCTAATGTGTGACGAGGATGATGATTGTATATGATGACGTTGATGTCAGATGCTGATGTTGTTTGTATATGTAACAATGCTGGAGTGCTAGTATGGCTGCAAGTTATAAATATATGTTTAGAGTGATTGTGTTACATAGTGTCTATGATAGTTAAGATAGAGTGTGCAACTCAAAATGCTGTGTGTTTAGTGGTGAAAATGATGCATGACTATACTCTGTAAGTGTGTGACGATGGGAGTTATAGACTGATAGTATATATGAATCTATTTATTCCTCATGTGTTTTTCGATAAATAAAAAAATAAACAAATATATATAAATAAATAAAAATAAAATTGATATTATCCCTGTTGATAATTAACATTTAAAATTACTTTTGCTAAATGATTCTCTTGGCATGTTTAAATGGGTTAAAATTTCCCTTGCACCATAAAATTCTACAACGATACTACGCGATCTCTAAAAACTACAGCTCAAGCACCATTTCATCAATTAAATAATATTAATATAATACAAAAAGAACTATTACTTACGCATAAGAACTCAACACAGTTCCCCTGTAAGCAATTTCTTTCCGTGAGGTGCGCGTAATACCCGCCATGTTTACATAAAAATAAAATCAAGTAGGAAAGCTCCGTGCGGGGAGGTAACTCTGCACGAACGTCAAAAATATTCTGATATGAAGTATATAGACAAACACTTTCCAATGATTTTGTGCAAAGACGAACAAGGTCAAGGAGACATTCACAGGAAAATGAATTGTAAAAACGACGTTTTAATATAATTTATTGTTTCATGTTCAAATACGCCAACTTTATCTGTTTTTCTAAATTCCAAACAGGTCTGTATTTTCTTTCTGTACCTGTTACTATTTCTCCTGTTACTTAGGTTACAGTGAGTACTTCATCCGTTCCAGTCGACCATGTGCTATTTTCTTAGATTTACCGAGGAAAACATTGTAGTACGAGAGTGTTCTTGGCGAAGTTTATGTAGAAAGTTTTCTGTCATTATAACAGTCAATGTTGAAAACGAACACTGTGAAATAAATTTTTTTCGTGATTCTCCGTTTTCGTGGTGTTTCAGAAAAAAAAACTATTTCGTTTGTTTTAAATAAATCTGCTTATAGTAATTAGAACACTTTGTCGACATAATATAATAATTTCGTTAATTAAGAGTGACCATGAAATGAACCAAAAAAAATCTCACGAAAATTAATAATTTCACATACATTGTATTACAAGCGTCATAATTAAAGCTGTTCCATAGTATCCATGTTATTCCCCACTAGGTGTTCTTAGTCAAAGGTCATAACTATATAGAAATGTCGTTCTTTAAAAAAAAAAACAGGTTTACTGACTCGACTCCGCACCCTTGACACTGCCTTGCTTACGTTCTGTCAGTTCTGCTATAACTGACATAGATAAATATATTAAGCTCATTGTGAGAATGAAACATGGATATATTTACAGGAGATATTATTAGTCAGAGAAAACTTTCCCATAAGATGAAGTTTTAGGTAATTTTTCTCATTACAACTGGCGGTTTGATTTATTTGTCTTTAATCCTGTGACATTTCGTTACGTTTGACGTCATCATATGGTGACGTATATGCCATTGTTCATGACGTTTTTGATGACTGCTAAGCGAAATCTAACAACAGAAGTTTCTATTGACAAAGAAATTGTCATCGATATACAAGAAATAAAAAATAATAACAGTTTCTGTTGAAATTGACCCTATAACCTTGGTAATGCTCATTATCATACAAGGATATTGATAATCTCTCTCGCGCGAGTGGTGATATGACGTCATCAATGAAGGACTCCCACGTAATGTTATTGTACCAAACCATACACCGAACTTGAATTTCGTGAGGTTTAAAATACCATCGCGAAATGAAATCCGATTGAAAAACGGTCCATATTCCAATATTTGTCAAACTTTTCAGGGTTTCTTTTACGTAATCTCAATAAAATAATCTTTGTAACTTTGTAGCAAATGATAAGTAAATATATAAATATGTTTCAATGTTGTTCGTGTGGTTGCCATGGTATCAGAAAAACTGTTTCGTGATGGTGGTTTATTAGCCGGCAAACTGAATGCTTTTCAATCTTTGTGTCTGTAAACTTTGGAATAAATAAAAACTAACCTTTTTTAATAAAAAGTAAAACCTGTAAATAAAAGTTTTATTTTTTTTAAATTTTGTTTCGGTCATCGAGAATAACAACAATTAAACTCTGTAGATCAAGCCAATTATGTAATATTTACTGCTTTAAATTGTAGATATCCCTGAGAACCAAAATAGAAAATTACCCCTTAATTATACAGTATTTCATTGTTTACTTTCATACACTATGTTTATTTCTGATGGATCAGTGTTTTTATTTGTGGTTGTGGTTTGGGACTTGAATTCAGTCACCGTGGAAGTATATATATCTTAGTTGTAATTTTATTTTTTCAACTTTTCGCGCTAAAATATATTTCGGTAAAATATTGCTTGACTGTTAATATAAATATAACAAATTACAGCTGATACGCGAAGTCATCTTTCGTCAAAACGTGATTATGAGATGAAATTTGTTTGCGCTAAATTAAATACATTTGCAGTATATTAAACAACAGAATGATGACACAAACACATAAACTGATACACATAATTGCATTTAATAGATGTTTTCAAGTATATATATAATTCAAAATTGTGTAAAACAACAGGTCGTTTTCATTCACGCTAGCTGTTGTGGCTACTGAAATGATACCCACCATTTAGAACTCCGCCACGCGCTGTCAGTATCACACCTGGTAGTTGTTGAACATCGTTATACAGAAATCTGTAGACTAACTGATTCGACAAAATCTTTCATCTTTTAAAAACCCAATCGAACACCAAACAAACTATATCCACGACCGTCTCACTGTGCTAAGCTGTTGGACATACGGTTGCTGCTCGTTTAATTTGCTTTGCGTTGGAAAAACATAAATAAAAAATAAAAAATTAAGAAATCAAAATCAAACTTCTTGTAAAATCAAACTGATTTGCATATGAGAATAATTGCTGACTAATAATGGTTATGATGTCTGCTAACTTCCCTCTCAGAACAGACCCGGCTCCGCTTCAGCTATTAGGTGTATCATTTTATGCAATTTGGAAGTGATATGATTAACAATATGATAGTATGATTTCGGCTGGTACAAAAAGGTTGCGTTACGAACAATAGCAGGCAAACATCAATATAGTTCAACAAATTTGTATTTATGTACAATTTCTGCGATTTCAGAATGAAATTGGTTCTATCCATATGAACATAAAATTGTGCTATATTTTTTAATATTACAGAGCTTACTTGTCAGCTGTTTTAGATATCGCGTTTCGATGCGTCATGTACTTATTTAAAAAAAAAACCCCGCAGTACATACTTATAGCAAAATAAACGATAACCGAATATTTATATATATATAACTCAAAAGGCATTCAAAGCTTCAAAACAAATCACTCCTTCTCACAAACAGCTCCCACACTACATAGATAAGACAGGAACAAAATACTAACATATAATTTTAACTGTTTGTTGTAAAATTGTCAAAATTCGAAACGTTTCCTCAGAAACATGAATACTTTCATTTATAATAACATTGACGTATCTAAGTTTACGATTTCCCCGTAAAGCGTCCTTTCTAAATCAAACTCGTGCTTCTTTACGTCTCAGAGAAGCTACTTCGGGTGGTTCTCGTAAATCTTCTCATTATTGATCATAATTACGTATTGCATCAGGACTATTTATAGAAAGTTATGTATCTTCCGGTTGGAATCATGTAAGTAGAACATTGACTCGATAAATGGCTTCACGTGAACCAGGCTGGTTTCACGTTACATTCGCAGGGCTCATATGGCAAAATTAACAGTTTTCTGTTGAATCTTTATGAAAAATTTACATGCAGAATTTTGAAGTCAATATTTCAATAGGGAAGTTTATCTGTACGTTCCTACACAAGGTATATCGAGACATTTTTACTATATTTCTTTCTCAATCAGCTGGAAGGTTATTTAATTATACTTGGTAAAGAATTCCTTGGCTACTTCTGGTATTCGACCAATGTTTGTTAGACTGTTATTCTAAGTAAGACTGAGCTTGTTGTATTCTTATTAAAGTTGCATGGCGCGTACCTTCATCTAGTACCATGATGAACCCTGGAATGGGCTAGTTCTCTAAGCCATAAGAACAGCCTAGTAGTACATATCTTCAGCCATGTCCCGAACTTGGATATCAGCAATGTGTCGTGTGGCGCCAAAACCACGTGATCCCGCCTGGCTTGCGCCCTTGTTGGAGCCATACTGGAGACCAATGATACCTGCCCCGTCCTGAGAGTAATCGTCAACACGGATATCAGAAATATGGCGGACTCCACCAATGACCATACCGCTCTGGCTCGCACCCTTGTTGCTTCCAGATTGTAAACCAATGACCCCGTGACCTTCCATGGAACAGTCTTCTGTACGGATATCGGAGACATGGCGAATACCGCCGATGTTCATGCCAGATTGAGATGCGCCTTTGTTGCTGCCGGCCTGGAGCCCTATGATTCCATGACCTTCGATCGAAGAGTTGTCTACTTTGATATCTGACACGTGACGCACTGCTCCCATCGCCATTCCTTTCTGACTTGCGCACTGGTTGGTTCCGGCCTGTAGACCTACGATTCCCTGTCCTTCCTGAGACATATCATCCGCTCTGATGTCTGAAATATGGCGGACGGCACCGATGGACATCCCCTTTTGACTTGCGCATTTGTTAGTTCCGGCTTGGAGACCAATAACCCCATGACCTTCCTGTGACATATCATCCGCTCTGATATCCGATACATGACGCACTGCTCCCATCGCCATTCCCTTTTGACTTGCGCACTGGTTTGTTCCGGCCTGAAGACTAACAATCCCCTGGCCTTCTTGTGACAAATCATCAGCTCTGATATCTGCAATATGGCGGACGGCTCCGATGGACATCCCCTTTTGACTTGCGCATTTGTTAGTTCCGGCTTGAAGACCGATAATCCCTTGTCCTGCCCTCAGTTGATCTGGGGTAAACTTAACGATATGCTTCTCGGTTGGTTTTGCTCCAGCAGTTGGGCCGTTGAATTTGTGTCGTTGAGCCTGTGTAGGAAATACAAAGTAGTGAATTATCAAATTATTATCCATCAATGTTTAAAAAAGACACCATGGAGTTTATAACCTTCATTCATCTATCATTGAGAGACATTCACATTGATAGAATCTGCGAGTACAAATCTATAACTGCATCACTGAGTCGACGTTGAACTCTCGTAGTACATATGTTAAGTGACGATGGTATGGACAACTTCATCCAAAGATTTGCTTTAAACGACATAATTTTAAATCAATTTTCTGATTGATTTTTAAAGGTTAGATTGGCGTTGA
The DNA here is from genome assembly GCF_031769215.1 of Ylistrum balloti. Classification (NCBI taxonomy): domain Eukaryota; kingdom Metazoa; phylum Mollusca; class Bivalvia; order Pectinida; family Pectinidae; genus Ylistrum; species Ylistrum balloti. Next base: position 417,903 of record NW_026782186.1, read on the forward strand.
GTAATTATGATGATATTCGTAAACTTTTACAAACATCATGTACAAGAACGCCACAGTGTTAATATGTATTAAGCCTGCTATCAAATTAAGATCTATTTGTAAGACACTGACTTAATAAAGCAGTAAAGCTGCTATCAAATTAAGATCTATTTGTAAGACACTGACTTAATAAAGCAGTAAAGCTGCTATCAAAAGCTGCTATCAAATTAAGATCTATTTGTAAGACCCCTACTTAATACCCCTACTTAATAAATAAGATCTATTTGTAAGACCCCTACTTAATAAAGCAGTAAAGCTGCTATCAAATTAAGATCTATTTGTAAGACACTGACTTAATAAAGCAGTAAAGCTGCTATCAAATTAAGATCTATTTGTAAGACCCCTACTTAATAAAGCAGTAAAGCTGCTATCAAATTAAGATCTATTTGTAAGACACTAACTTAATAAAGCAGTAAAGCTGCTATCAAATTAAGATCTATTTGTAAGACACTAACTTAATAAAGCAGTAAAGCTGCTATCAAATTAAGATCTATTTGTAAGACACTGACTTAATAAAGCAGTAAAGCTGCTATCAAATTAAGATCTATTTGTAAGACCCCTACTTAATAAAGCAGTAAAGCTGCTATCAAATTAAGATCTATTTGTAAGACACTGACTTAATAAAGCAGTAAAGCTGCTATCAAATTAAGATCTATTTGTAAGACACTGACTTAATAAAGCAGTAAAGCTGCTATCAAATTAAGATCTATTTGTAAGACACTGACTTAATAAAGCAGTAAAGCTACTATCAAATTAAGATCTATTTGTAAGACACTGACTTAATAAAGCAGTAAAGCTGCTATCAAATTAAGATCTATTTGTAAGACACCTACTTAATAAAGCAGTAAAGCTGCTATCAAATTACTTAATAAAGCTGCTATCAAATTAAGATCTATTAATGTAAGCTATCACTGACTTAATAAAGCAGTAAAGCTGCTATCAAATTAAGATCTATTTGTAAGACACTACTTAATAAAGCAGTAAAGCTGCTATCAAATTAAGATCTATTTGTAAGACACTACTTAATAAAGCAGTAAAGCTGCTATCAAATTAAGATCCCCTACTTAATAAAGCAGTAAAGCTGCTATCAAATTAAGATCTATTTGTACCCCTACTTAATAAAGCAGTAAAGCTGCTATCTAAGACTTAATAAAGCAGTAAAGCTGCTATCAAATTAAGATCTATTTGTAAGACACTGACTTAATAAACAGTAAACTAACTTAATAAAGCAGTAAAGCTGCTATCAAATTAAGATCTATTTGTAAGACACTGACTTAATAAAGCAGTAAAGCTGCTATCAAATTAAGATCTATTTGTAAGACCCCTACTTAATAAAGCAGTAAAGCTGCTATCAAATTAAGATCTATTTGTAAGACCCCTACTTAATAAAGCAGTAAAGCTGCTATCAAATTAAGATCTATTTGTAAGACCCCTACTTAATAAAGCAGTAAAGCTGCTATCAAATTAAGATCTATTTGTAAGACACTAACTTAACTGTTTTACTATAGCAAATTCAATAAGCTAAGCAGGCCAACAAGATAAACTGGATACTGAATATGAAATAATACTGTAGATATTGTTATTTTGGAGGATTTCTCACTTCGATACACTCTTTGTGCTGTTAGTAAGACCCTAACCGTTTTAGATATCGAAGTAAAATCCGCTTCCGCCAAAAGACAATTGTTTTGGATTAAGAATTTGATAACTCTTCGATAATTTGTTCTATCGAATAAAACAAACATTTATCACGTGACATGAAGGTTACATATTGTTGAATAATTCCATTATGAATAGTTGTTTCTTTTTTCTAGATATATGGTAAATGACCTTGAACTCCACGTGTCATTCACAATTATTAATAGGTTACCGCGTCCTAGTTGTATTGTTATAAATGTGAACACACACTTCACATAGAAACTACAATACGAGGGATTGCTGTATGTTAATCCCTGCTTTTCCACTTAGCATGCATATAAAGTAAAAAATGCGCCAGCTTGCTTGAGCCATGAGATTGTTAGTCGGTCTGCAGGAGGATCAAAGCATAATAACGAAACTTTAATATGCTTGATAAAGCGCCGATTAATCAGCCCGTATGAAGACAAAATCTCGACGTGATCAAACGCAAACCGCATCACACATACAAGTTACGTGACGTAATTAAACTCACCAATGAGACCGGACAACTGGAGGACTCACGACATAGTTGAATCAACCAATGAGATGAGTTCTTTCATATGATTCGCGTAAAATACTCGAGAGGGAATATAGCGTACCATTGTGTCTTCTCGATTCACATTATCGCACAGAAATCATACGTGACGCAATCAACTCTATCTAATTACATATATTATCCTATCGGACTTATCGTAGTGCAGAGTTATCTGCTCTTGTGTTTATTTCGACGTCATTAGTTTGCATGAAAAATACGTCGTTTTTTCGTGGTGTTACTCTCACAAAAAGTGCGTAATATCAATGCCCGCTCACAGGAGCAGATAACTCTAAAGTTAAGAAAAGATGGAATATTAGTAAGGACTAGAGGCATGTTGACCTGATATAAGTTAAGGATCAGTGTGTGGTTTTATGAAGTCATATTGTAATGTTCTACGCTTCATTTTATTGCCCATATTGCCCATACATTCGCTGAGTTTGCCTTGTTTTTTTACTGCCGTAATAAACAGTTATACTGATACAAAGTATATAATCAGTGATTCTAGTACATCTTCTATAGAGCGATGTTTGTCTGCATACGGAAATCCCTCATCAGGTACAAGGAGAATAAAACCATGTGTTCCAGAAGGATAAGCGTTTTTTGCTCCGTCGAAAACATCCGCCATGTAAACGGCTACTGAAGCTGCACACTACAGCAAATGTATTACACATAATATGATTCTCACATTACCAGAAATTTATCATCACAAGCACGTGAAATTAACCAAAAGGCTTTACCTCTCTGTATACAAAAGAGACAAAAAAAAAAAAAAAACGTTTCACGTCATGGAGGTATAAGGCCCGTCATTTTCACAACAAGTCATCCACTTTACAACAACGTGAAGTTATGAGTTTGTCACCAGTCTGGCAACACGCCATTCGGACAACGGATAATGAATAATGACAAACGAGCCAGGCTTTTCTTAAGACTTAAAACGTTTTATTTGTAAAAGCTGTGTAAAATTGTATAATCGATATACAACGGATATATAATATCTTTTCGTTGGAATTCCATACCAACGTTTAAGATGTCTACATATGCGAAATGTAGCGTAAAATCTGAGAATTTATAAACGAAATATCAAATATAATCCAACTGACATAAATACATGTCCTCCTGATTAAATATAGTCACTGTCTGTTTAGGCCGAGAAACAGAAAACACTCTTCACGATCACGTGATTCCATTTGCTTACGGCCTTCCTCAAACAGCTCGGATGTACGACGAAAGCGTTCTCGTTGTCAGGAGCAACCAAACAACACGACGGTGGTCGGCAAACAGAGGTGTCTTTCAACGTTGGATGAAAGTAAAGTATACAGTGCGACAGAAGTTGGTAGACAAAATATTGAGCTTTCAGTACTGCGCATGTCTCTCGCATTGCTGTGGGAAAACAATTTAGGACAAGCATATTATTACTGTGAAGCTTTCTTCATGTCCTCTGCGAGATCGTCAACGTGAATATCCGAGACGTGCCGAATGGCGCCAATGGCCGTCATTCCTGCCTGACTGGCACCTTCTGTGTATCCCATATCTCCACGGATAACAGCAGCGCCCTCTAACGACACATCATCAGCAGCGATGTCCCGGATGTGTCGAATGGCACCCATCGCAGTCATCCCTTTTTGACTTGCCCAGATATTAGTGCCGCACTGTAGATTAATTAATGCTTTCCCCTCATCACAAGCGTCGTCAGCTCTGATATCGGAGATGTGGCGCACAGCTCCCATAGCTGTCATTCCTTTCTGACTGGCGTAGTGGTTCGTGCCCACTTGCTGGTTCTGTAATGTAAGCGATTCCTTGTCGTATTGGTCACAGCGGATATCAGCTACGTGACGGACTGCGCCCATTGTTGTCATCCCCTTCTGTGAGGCAAATCTATTGCTGCCCGCCTCTATAGGGATCATCCCACAGCCTGATTTCAATTGCTCGTACGTAAAATTACGTTTTTCTGCTGGTGCGTGGGGCACGGATCCCGCTGAGGGACCATTGAAACCATGTCGCTGTGCCTAGGATAGAAATATAAAAACGCTACAGAATTTGTATTTAATATCTATATTGAATTTCAATTGTTTTGCGTGATTTTAATCTTAATTATGTAACTTTCAAATATATAGTTAAACCATACGATCTGTGCAATACAATCATTCTTAAACTTTTGATAATTTATTTAAACACTGTTTGTATTACTTTCCAAGTCAAAATGATTTCAATGTGATAATCAGTAAAATAATTTGAATGATCGACAGACACGTAGTAAGGAACAATCATTGGAGTAGTATGAACTGCAGCAGGGGTTGTTATTTTAGAAAACACAGGAATTGATAGCGGCGATCAAAACGTACACAGCTCGTCTCACACGACAGTAGACACATTCATGGACAGTACATATATCGTTATTATTGAAACACGGAAGTCAGTAAGGGATAGTATTGTACTAAATCAAAACAAATAATACATCCTTATTTTTCACTTGTTTTTGTTGTTTTTTTTTCTTACAGTTTTCATCACTTTAATCATGAATGTGTCTTTAGCCCAAATAACGCGTGTCCAGCAGTCAATTTAAACTGCGGATATCGATGAAGGAGTTAAACATCGCAACAACACACATAACTACATTCCATTTAAAGATATAGGAAGGGAGTTCACCCAAACTGGTATATACACCCTGTAGACACACTGTCTTACACCGATATAAATAAATGTTCGTAGAATGACACGAGGAAATGATTACTACAGATATTTGTTTCGTTTTTTTAGCTTGGGATTCATTTCTTATCACTTAATTAAAATGACTTACATATTCATTGATCGTTTCCACAAGATGAATCTCATGAAACAATGTCCACATATTCTGTACAAAAATTTGATAAAAATGAGATACAGTGACTATTCTTTGTGGTTTGTTTTTAGTCCGTGACTAAACAGTTTTCTTTCCACTTCACAACGGCCTTGACCTCGACCGTAACCAAAGGATGACTTTAGCCACCCAGAGGGTTAATGAAACCCTGTCATTGTTGCACTTTTTGTGTTTGTTTTCCATGTACTTATCTGATGAACTCTACAGATATCAGTGGATGTCATTTTGTCAGTAATTCACGTTCGTATTCAGCTTGCGATCTGTTTAGCTGTGTAAACAGTATCAAACTTTCTCCATATATCAACCTACTAACACTGGCTGGTATCATCGGTCTCTTTGCCGGTTTATCGCATTCAATGATAAAAAGAACTGCGTTGTTAGAATAATTCTGATCGTTTATTTATAATTTGTGACATTTTTTCTCTTAAAATGTTTACTTTCTTTGGCGCGACAGTAGATTTTATATCTTAGGAAGATCTTATTCACGTGTGTGACTGTTGCTCAATCTGATTCTTAGTTTGAACTTACCATAAGCCTCGTTTAATTGAGAACAATTGGGCACAGTGCGAGACAATCTGTTCATGATGGTTAAAGATCATAACAATTAAAATCTAGTCTAAATCAAAACAATATCATTTTCGCGAACTATGCGATATGTCATAATTCAAAAGAGATATTATCTACACAACGGTCTTAGATATTTGATAAAAAGAATTAGTGTCATAAATTTAGTATCGAAATTCACTTGTTAAATGTATTGCTATACGGCTATCTGTCCTGTGTTTCGGTAACAGATATGTCATTACAATCGCTTTTATCAAGTTTTAAATAAAACAAACAGTAAATTTACAACATAATCTAAAAGATAACATATAACTCTACTTTCCGTACCCGGTCATAATCTCCCATTTAAACAAAGAATTCCCTGATTCTCGGTAAACAACTAAGTGGTCGGTTGTACTAGGCCAGGGATAATATACAGGGTTCGCTATTTAACAGTTAGAATTCAACAGGACAAAATAAGACATCTTAAACACGCTAGAATAAGCAATCTACTTCATAATGCTTAAACAATTTTCTATTTCAATTTGAACTTTTTCTTAAAACGCGAAATTTTCAGTAATGAAAAAAAAAATAACGCCTGCCAAGAAGTGAGCACGCATCCAATCACGTTTACCAGTTTTGTTTGACGTGGCTGTTGTTAGAGACTAAATGTTTTGATCCATGCTGTTGGGAGTCCTTATATACAATTTGTATCAGGTAACAGGGTCGGCTATAAAACACTGTATATGACGTAGGACAGTTATATTAACATGTGTTGATATAAGTGTTGTAGGGAAATTTTGTGAACGAAGGACGACAAGGAATTATTAGTACTGATTATTGTGTTGTGGGGTAATTTCTGGGAGAAACAGCCGTTATGGTGTAAAAAAATACGGGTTTGTCAACAGAATCTTAATTAAAACTAAAATTGTATGAAACGCGGACACAAAGATAAAAATGAAAAACACACGAAAATTACAAGGGGAATATGACCAGGTGTTCCGGAAGAGTAAGTACCTTCTGTTTCATAGGCGACACGCGCCATGTAAATATTAGTAAATCCAAATCCCAAGAAAAAAATACCAACTTGTCAACATAATTATATCCAAGGTCAAACTTAATAAAACTAGGACATATGAATAAAAGAAATATTTCCACGGAGACTCATGAAAAAAACAAGGGGAATAGGACCAAAAGTTCTGGAAGAGTAAGCGTCTTCGGCTTCATCGCCGACACCTGCCATGTAAATCTTGGTTAATCCAAATAAGGTAATGTCACATTAAGCATTTTATGAACACTAAGTAATTATGATGTTATTATCTAAATGAATCAGAATATCGCACCAACAATTACCTCCCAGAAAAGAAGTCGAGAGGTATTTAAGACAGGCAAAGAAAACTTGGTCAGGCTCAATAACAACTGTCCGGAGTTATGAACTTTAGTTGGTGCCAAGATATCACTCATTTAAGATTTTTTTGTAATTATTATTGAATCAGTATATGTTGTCTATAAGTGATGGGTCAGGCAGTCGGTTGGTCGATAGTGTAAGAATATATTTTAAGACCATATATTTTCGTATGACTCAAAGGTCGAATTCACTGATATTCGTTGCCGCTAAATTTCACCTATTACTCGTAATCGTGATGTCTATTGGTAGTAAAAATTCTTGTCTACTATTAAATTATATCATGTCATGGAAACGCCGTGGAATTAATGAAAATAGTAGCTAAAATTACTTTAAATGGAATAGAATTAATTAGTGTAAAGCAGGTTCCAGCGACATAATTTTGCAATTCCATGTGAAGACCAAAAACATTCTTGGTGTGTTGTAATGATGGGAAATATAAGTTATCTAAACTAATAAAAAAGAAGGGGATGTGGAGGTGGTAAAAAGTGTGCGGGCGATATCACTGGGTATACTATGATAATTTGGTATTATCAGGCATGCCAGCTTGGTATGGGAAATATTTTCGCTAACGGAAGTGATTCTACAAATTCACAACCATAGTGTGGCATATTTAGAACGTGTGTAATGACTGAGTTTATCAAACATTGATCGCGAGCTAAACATACATAATTAAAATCCACTCTCGGCGAGTTTTTATTTAAAATTCAGTGGAGAAGCACAGTTTTCAAAATGCTTACTGTAAACCTATTAATGTTCGAGCTAATTAATATTTGCGCTTTAACACAAGTAGAGAAGTTCCAAGTCATTCAGTAATGTTTGTTGTTTTATCACACATCCCCTTAAAAAAAATAAATAAGCAAAAACAAACAAAACTAAATCACAATAAATTCCTCCGCGAACACCACGAGAGTAAATATAGCGCGAACAGTTATGTGAACAATTTTAGGTTTACAGTTAATCTATCCCGAACACAGTCCGTACACGCGATCTAAATATGTCACCCATGATTTTGTCTTGTGTATCTTACCTGTAGACTGATTTCAGCTTTCTCATTCTCAGCATTTCTGATACACGGAGTGAAATCTCATAGATCCAACAACGGTATAACTTCGCTGTATTTAACATGGCTTGTAAGACACTTTATTTAGAATATATCACCGACATTATTGTAGTTATTTAAAATATTGTCGATCTTGTTATTGGATTTTAAAAACAAAAGATAAAGAGCAATTGAATGAATTTTAAAGGGTTTGACACCGACCCGTCTTTTCGAAAATACGAAAGTAAACAATACAGCTTTAGTTTCGTATTCTGACATCATTCAATGATACGAATGAATTCGTGACGTCAACACATTTTACGTCAATAAAGGATGCGGAGAAATCGCGATGTCCATTCTGTCATCTGAGCCGCCGGCAGTAGAAATAGATATGTTAAATACCATCCAAAACGGATCACCATTTTGTCGAATTCCACTGACAATAACCACCTTCCACCAACCCACTTATTCTTTTTTGTATACAGATTCACTCGGACACCTGAATAATCCAATTGCACATTTATTTGATATCAAGGTATGTTAATTCCACACAAATGAGAATGTGATATTGATAATGGATAATAAATTACGCCAGGACTAGATTTAACATCGATCCAGGACCCTTCAGGTTTTCTACCGAATTTTAGTTTACGTCACATGCTTTCTTTTCCGTTCTTTGTTTCTCAGACATATGTTTTTTCTCTAATAATTCGTTATTTTCTTAATTCATAGATTGTAATTTAGAAGCAAAGATTCAGACCTGAACAGAGATTCTCTACTTATGTATTATTCCATTCGGAATACCATATCATCATTTTGAAAGCCATATTTTGATTTGTTGTGATTTAAGCTGAGAGGAAAACCTGAATGTTCCTTTTGAATTTTAGCCCTGTTTCTTCAGTCTAACTAACAAGGAATGGTCTCAAATGGCCTCGTATTGAAATTGTAATAATCATTTCCATGGCTATGTTATCCGTCACGTGATTTGATCTATTTTTAACAAAAAGAAATATTACCTTGCACTAACCTTGCTTAACTATTATCATAATTATCTATAGATTGTTAGTCGTTCTCATCACATCTGATATTGTTCCAGTTGTAATATCGACTGCCAATGTTAAGTAGTACACTTGATGGAAAAAAGCATTACGCATGCGCCACCACAACATTATAAATAATTTGTCTTCACATTTCCGATGCAAACGCAATTCGTAAAATGAAATTACATCAGATGTCAATTGATTCACGATACAAAGATTTTATAACAGAACTCTTGGTATCTGTTGAGAAAGACACGTGACCAGCATTCCTTCCCTTTAAATATGTTCTTTATGGAGTTCCTCTGCCAAGTCGGTAACTGCGATATCCGAAATATGCCGAACTGCTCCGAACGCTGTCATTCCTTTCTGACTAGCATGTCGGTTAGTTCCGTACTGCAGAGGGACATCGGACGTAGCGCTTCGGTCAAGGTCATCTGCACGGATATCAGCAATATGTCGAACGGCTCCAAATCCCGTCATGCCTTTCTGCGATGCATGCTGGTTACTTCCGCACTGGAGTGTGACAATTCCTTGGCCTTCCTGTGACGCATCGTCGGCTCTAATGTCTGCAATATGGCGGACAGAGCCAATCTTCATCCCCTTTTGTGAGGCGAACTTGTTTGATCCACTCTGCAGACCGATAGTGCCATGTGACGACTTGAGTTGTTCGTAGGAGAATGTCCGTTTGGCGGAGGAACATGGTTTTGAGCCAGCAGTAGGACCGTTGAATCCGTGTCTCTGGGCCTAAAAGGAAACAAGTATCACCAGAAACCTGTATATCTTAGATTGTAAGTGTAGGACATATCACAAGTCAGTTTAACGACTATTGAATAAATTTCCGTTTGTTTTATTTGTAAATATTCCCATCGGGCTTTCAGGAAATCAAAAGGCAGCAAATAGGACTACATTATTTAATACACAAACAAAGCCAGCACTTGAAGGCATGATGTTCAAAAAGATTTCATCGGCAGTACTACAAGTCTAATGGCTAAAGACACACCATGACGTCACTAAAGACACACCATGACGTCACTAAAGACAAACCGTCCATTCTACCTAACAACAGGACTTAGTAAATCAAGACTCCCCCCGCGAATTTCTAGGAACATGCCACAAAATCCAGTCACCATTTTCCTAACCTGCGGTTAAACAGTTTGCGCCTGGTTATAACTACCGTACATGATAACGATCACGTGTCTTCGTTAGTATATCTGTGTTACTATAATTAGCATTTCAAAATATATTTTAGGCGTTATAGATGTTAGGCATGTAGTGTACTATTAGCCAAATACCTTACTACTCAGTTTGATTAACTACAGAAAGTAACAAAGCTGTTTATTTTACACATATTGGTATCTTCCTATTAGTTTTCTGTTCAACAAATGTTTAGACTTCTTGTAAGGACTCAAAACAGTGATATTATTGTATTTTTCGTAATTCCATACTAAGATAACATCAATTGTAAAAGATAATTTTTGTATTTTATAAATGGTTCACGGAATTTTCACGGAAAACCGTATGTCTACCATACTACAGTTTCTTTTTAGGGGAAATATTTCTAGAAAGAGCTGCTATGTATTATTGCGATTAACCATGTTAAGAAAATGATAATGATTTGTTTAAAATTTGAAATAATACTTGATTTAATTCAAACAAAGCAATTTTGTCATATATATGGTATCAAGTATTTCATTGTGAACATATTGAGGAATTCATTTTGGCAAATTCATGATTTAAAGACGTTTATGACGTGGAACACTAGATTCTATAACAGATGTAGTGGAATACTAGATTATATAACAGAACACTAGATTATATAACAGATGTAGTGGAATACTAGATTATATAACAGATGTAGTGGAATACTAGATTATATAACAGATGTAGTGGAATACTGTTTATTTATCTTTTGACGTGGAATACTAGATTATATAACAGATGTAGTGGAATACTAGATTATATAACAGATGTAGTGGAATACTAGATTATATAACAGATGTAGTGACGTGGAATACTAGATTATATAGATTATATAACAGATGTAGTGGAATACTAGATTATATAACAGATGTAGTGGTTAATACTAGATTATATAACAGATGGAATACTAGATTATATAACAGATGTAGTGGAATACTAGATTATATAACAGATGTAGTGGAATACTAGATTATATAACAGATGTAGTGGAATACTAGATTATATAACAGATGTAGTGGAACACTAGATTATATAACAGATGTAGTGGAACACTAGATTATATAACAGATGTAGTGGAATACTATATTGTATAACAGAGTGGAATACTAGATTATATAAGTGGAATACTAGATTATATAACAGATGTAGTGGAATACTAGATTATATAACAGATGTAGATTATATAACAGATGTAGTGGAATACTAGATTATATAACAGATGTAGTGGAATACTAGATTATATAACAGATGTAGTGACGTGGAATACTAGATTATATAACAGATGTAGTGGAATACTAGATTATATAACAGATGTAGTGACGTGGAATACTAGATTATATAACAGATGTAGTGGAATACTAGATTATATAACAGATGTAGTGGAATACTAGATTATATAACAGATGTAGTGGAATACTAGATTATATAACAGATGTAGTGACGTGGAATACTAGATTATATAACAGATGTAGTGGAATACTAGATTATATAACAGATGTAGTGGAATACTAGATTATATAACAGATGTAGTGGAATACTAGATTATATAACAGATGTAGTGACATGGAATACTAGATTATATAACAGATGTAGTGGAATACTAGATTATATAACAGATGACGTGGAATACTAGATTATATAACAGATGTAGTGGAATACTAGATTATATAACAGATGTAGTGACGTGGAATACTAGATTATATAACAGATGTAGTGGAATACTAGATTATATAACAGAGTGGAATACTAGATTATATAACAGATGTAGTGGAATACTAGATTATATAACAGATGATTATATAGTGGATTAATACTAGATTATATAAGATTATAGATGTAGTGGAATACTAGATTATATAACAGATGTGTAGTGGAATACTAGATTATATAACAGATGAATACTAGATTATATAACAGATGTAGTGGAATACTAGATTATATAACAGATGTAGTGGAATACTAGATTATATAACAGATGTAGTGACGTGGAATACTAGATTATATAACAGATGACGTGGAATACTAGATTATATAACAGATGTAGTGGAATACTAGATTATATAACAGATGTAGTGGAATACTAGATTATATAACAGATGTAGTGGAATACTAGATTATATAACAGATGTAGTGGAATACTAGATTATATAACAGATGTAGTGGAATACTAGATTATATAACAGATGTAGTGACGTGGAATACTAGATTATATAACAGATGTAGTGGAATACTAGATTATATAACAGATGTAGTGGAATACTAGATTATATGGAATACTAGATTATATAACAGATGTAGTGGATTATATACTGGAATACTAGATTATATAACAGATGTAGTGGAATACTAGATTATATAACAGATGTAGTGGAATACTAGATTATATAACAGATGTAGTGGAATACTAGATTATATAACAAATGTAGTGACGTGGAATACTTGATTATATAACAGATGTAGTGGAATACTAGATTATATAACAGATGTAGTGACGTGGAATACTAGATTATATAACAGATGTAGTGGAATACTAGATTATATAACAGATGTAGTGGAATACTAGATTATATAACAGATGTAGTGACGTGGAATACTAGATTATATAACAGATGTATAGATTATATAACAGATGTAGTGGAATACTAGATTATATAACAGATGTAGTAGATTATATAACAGATGTAGTGGAATACTAGATTATATAACAGATGTAGTGAATACTAGATTATATAACAGATGTAGTGGAATACTAGATTATATAACAGATGTAGTGGAGATTATATACTAGATTATATAACAGATGTAGTGACGTGGAATACTAGATTATACAACAGATGTAGTGGAATACTAGATTATATAACAGATGTAGTGGAATACTAGATTATATAGCATTTGTCGTGGAATACTAGATTATATAACAGATGTATTGGAATACTAGATTATATAACAGATGTAGTGACGTGGAATACTAGATTATATAACAGATGTAGTGGAATACTAGATTATATAACAGATGTAGTGGAATACTAGATTATATATCAGATGTAGTGGAATACTAGATTATATATCAGATGTAGTGGAATACTAGATTATATAACAGAAGTATTGACGTGGAATACTAGATTATATAACAGATGTAGTGGAATACTAGATTATATAACAGATGTAGTGGAATACTATTATTATATAACAGATTATATAGTAGTGGAAACTAGATTACTAGATTATATAACAGATGTAGTGGAATACTAGATTATATAACAGATGTAGTGGAACACTAGATTATATAACAGATGTAGTGGAATACTAGATTATATAACAGATGTAGTGGAATACTAGATTATATAACAGATGTAGTGACGTGGAATACTAGATTATATAACAGATGTAGTGGAATACTAGATTATATAACAGATGTAGTGGAATACTAGATTATATAACAGATGTGGTGGAATACTAGATTATATAACAGATGTAGTGAATACTAGATTAGATTATATAATACTAGATTTATAACAGATGATTATATAACAGATGTAGTGGAATACTAGATTATATAACAGATGTAGTAACGTGGAATACTAGATTATATAACAGATGTAGTGGAATACTAGATTATATAACAGATGTAGTGGAATACTAGATTATATAACAGATGTAGTGGAATACTAGATTATATAACAAATGTAGTGACGTGGAATACTAGATTATATAACAGATGTAGTGGAATACTAGATTATATAACAGATGTAGTGGAATACTAGATTATATAACAGATTTAGTGGAATACTATATTATATAACATTCCCTATTGATGATAAGGATTCACCACCAACACAATACAACAATAAAATAAACACCAACAATCATAATCCAAACTCAAAATCAATGACCGAAATGTGAACAAAAGACATTTACACGGAGACTTCTAAAAAAGTACAAGGAGAATTAGACCAGGTGTTCCAGAAGAGTAATCATCTCTTGCTGCATCGACGACACCCGCCATGTAAATATTAGTCGATCCAAGTGAGTAATGTCAGGTTCCCAAATGAGAACAAAGTAAACCACAAGGAAATCTATAATAACGTTTGTAACTTCCCAGTCTGTAGGCTTTTATTTCTGACTATATTTTGATCACTCTGGATGTTCCTCGGTCGCCTCTCAGGCGTCCTCTAGATTTAGGTCCTTGACATCACTGACAAGTTCTAGAAGTTTTGTTCATTATTCGACTCTACCATATCTAATAATTCTAATTATTATTGAAAGCTGCTTATCATAGGGCGTATCATATATACGTATCTAGTAAGATTGTGATATATAACACCGAGATAATCATATAGGAATTTCTATCATTTCCACGCCATGGTGCTGTTTCTTACAGGACATTTATCTTATTGTATCGTTTAGGTGATAATATCACAAGAAAATGATTATATTGTCTTGAGACGAAAATGTTAAATTGTAAAAATCAGAAAAAAATCAAATATTGAAACAATTTAACCTTACTGAAAACTTGTTATTGTTTGTAGTTATTCATGAAAATTGAGATCAAAGAAATACACTGTAATATAAAAACATTGTAGATTATGAATGTATTATATATGTAATCTAAGCTATTTGCATGTCATTTACATATTGTGTCGTACACCATTGAAAGCTACGTGGACTAGCGATCATATGTTAACATTCTCTTTTGTTATTGCTCGTGCGCATGCCTCTATACATATTTAAATTTGACACCATGTGGTGCTTTTAATATAGTTTTGTTAACATGAGTTCAACACCAATCGATGTGTTGGTTTAATTCAGAAGCAGATAATGATTGTTTAGGCATGGGGCTTATACGGCTTACAATTCTGTTGCCAACTACCCGAAGAGTTTGTTCAAAAAAATCTTTTGGGAAACGAAACGAAATAATTGTTTACTTAAACACCATTTGCGCAGACCGTTTAATGTTGTAAAGTTTATCAGAAATCATCATAAAATAGAAAAGACGAAAGTTCAAATGTATTTTGCTGAAAAGATTGTATGATTGTTTTTGGAAATAGATCTATATATAAAACCAAAATAAATAAGTATAAAATACATTATGATATTTGTGATTGAAAAGTCTTATGATGACAACATATTAAATACAAAATCAGAATTTGAAATAAACGTCTTATTGATTTCACATAATTAAAATTCCAAATATCAAAATATCGTAAAACTTTTATGTTGATTGAAATACCCCGTATATTAGTATATGTTGTATAGATATTAACATACTTATTAGCGACAAGAGGATATGTAAAAGCGACCAGCGGCTAACGACACCGTACATTAGATCATACATATATATATATATAGAAGTTATATTTAGAATTATTAAATGTGCATTTTTTGCCTTTAATTAAAAGTGTTTGCTAATTTATGTTTCGTAATGACCTAGTAAGCAAATAAAAACATACATTTATCAAATGAAATATTGAAAGTAATAAAGAAAATTGAATAAAAACGCGTTCACATTGTGTAAGTTCAGTTTTATCAAACATCGTAACGAATTCATACCTGACGTTCTAGATCTTCATCTGGGATTCTTCATAACTTGAAAACTCACGCTTAATCATCAGCGATAGTGCTATAGAAATAAATTCTCCTGAAAATGTTTACACTTCAATACAATACTACATTCTCCGTGTAATGGATTGTCAATGATAATTATATTTCACAAAGCAACAAATTTTTAATTAAAGCGTCTGTGAATATCGTAAAATAAAAATATACAGAAAGAGCGACATTTGAACTGTTACAAAATAACCGAACTAACGGCGGATTTCGGGAGGCTTTAAAAAACACTTGTTACCGTACAGCGTAAAAAAACCGTTCCAAAGTGATGGTGGATATATCATAGCGTCTCGATTGATTTGCTCCTCCATTTCAGAAGTAGAATGCTGATGTCTTCAATCTGAGGCAATCTCTGTTGTGCAATATTGGTCAATTCATGCACATGTCGTTTTTATGTTACAGCAGATAATATCTATCTATTGTAGACACATACAACAACCGAACGACTATTCAAACATGTACATTTTCTTTATTCACAAACACAGCCACGTTGACACATAAATAAATTATAATAGAATATATGTAAAAATGTAAAAAATTAATTAAGATTTCATTAGATCTTGAACGGATTTGAATGAACCAATTTTACATATTTTACAAGTAATTATCCTCGTTCGTTCTCATCGCTGTTAAATTGCACCACCTAACACTATATATTTAAATGAAAGAATTTTCACATCTTTGATACACAGTGAGTAATCTCCCCCTTGATCCGCTAGAGGTCTCTGTCCCTGACGCGTCACTGACAATGTCTGTAGCAGAATCAAAGGGGGGATAGCAGATGCACTGGCGTTTTTAACGGAACAGGGTCCTACAGATAAAGTGGCATTACAACAATCCAGGACGGGAGGAAGAGCATCTATAGAATCCAGATCCGGAAAAAAGAGACGCAAAGATCCAGAAGACTGATGTAAAGAGTGAGTCTCTAAGGGGACAGCAGGAGAGGTTATTGAGGTTCTGTGTTTGATTTCGGGGGTAGATGTGCGGGTCGATTTTTTAATATAGGAACGGGAGAGTATTGATGAGGTCCAATGTTCCGTACAGAGCTCGACAGATAAAGCCAACAATAGCAAACATTGCGTAGATGTGTACACGAAGATATCTTGTGACTGGACACATAATCAAACGACGTCGTTTGTGTAGCTTCCGTTGGTCGTAGCTAATGCGCATTGTGAGAGTGTGTTCTGCTGCACCATTCTATCTTTCGAAAGAGAATTTCTCATCCACTGATGAGTAGCATTTATTTCCTTTTGGTGTTTTCTTGAAAATTGAATTCAATTTCTTCTTTTGATAAATATCTATATATTATGTTGTTCACATATCCATTTCTTCAGCAGTGTCCATGTATGATGATCTTGGTCTCAATTCCTCGGCCAAATCTCTTACTGGGATATCAGACACGTGCCTCTGGCTACCCATAGGATACATTCCTTTCTGGCTGTCGAACCTGTTGGTACCGTACTGAAGCGAAACCGCTGATGAAGCTTCTCTGCATAAGTCATCAGCTCTGATGTCGGAGATATGGCGGACAGCACCCATGGATGTCATACCCTTCTGGCTAGCGAACTGGTTAGTACCCGACTGCAGATGGATCAACGTCTGGCCTTCTTTAGAGGCGTCGTCAGCGCGAATATCGGAAACGTGACGAACAGCGCCCATTGAGGTCATGCCCTTCTGTGAAGCAAATTTGTTAGTACCGGACTGAAGACTGATGTCGGCGGCAGATCGCTGATCGAACTGATCGGCTCTGATATCAGCGATGTGACGAACAGCTCCCATGGACATTCCCTTCTGGCTGGCAAAGCGGTTGGTTCCAGCTTGAAGAGTGAGCATAGATTGACCTTCAGCCACCTGATCATCAGCACGGATATCAGAAATGTGACGAACAGCACCCATGGACGTCATACCTTTCTGTGAAGCGAATTTGTTTGAGCCGCTCTGAAGACCAATGGTTCCATGGCCAGACTTGAGCTGTTCATAGGAGAAATCTCTCTTCTGAGCGGTGGTCGGCTTTGAACCAGCCGTTGGGCCGTTGAATCCATTCCTCTGGGCCTACAAGAAGTAAACAAAGACTTCCCTTGTAGTAACATGGATACAAGGCCGATGAGGTTGTGGTTAGGCGTAGTGTTACGTACAACTGGAACAAGCGGCATGTGCGTGCAGAAGATCGATTTCATCGGGGTCAGTATCTGGGCCGGGGGGCTTCCCATCTTCTACTCTGCTATCAAAGGGAACGCGTGCCGCGTCCATGTTTTTTTTTTTATTTTATATTTATTTTAATTTGGATTTCAGAAAAAATAATAAACGAAATAGTTTTGGCATATCTTTATTTCTCTGAATTCACGATTTGAAAATTAGTTTTTCGTTATTTATGTTAAGTCTAGACATTAATACTCCCACTATATTTCTGTGTAGGTTACCTCACAGATGTACACATAATTACCTAAGTCTACATTACGCTATACAAGGATATAGATGTATGCAGTTAAGTTTACTACTTAAATGGATATATAATCTACAGTTTAACCACTGACTGCTCACTATGACGGTAAGCATAGTGATACACTTTGGACAAACTCCCGATGAAATCTGAGCAAAATGAAAACACAAGCTAGCATCAAGGTCAGATTGTTCAAGTTGTACAAAATAGTAATCATGGACATCTTAAAAAGTGTCTTTTGATCTTTTCTTATTTGAACAAATTTCGTTTTAAATATTTTGTATAAATAAATTCGAAATATTTTTTTTCTTTCTTTTTTTTATCACGATTGCAATATCAATTTATTTTCTGTTGCGCTTGTGGCGTCCCTGTGAATCCATTGAACAGTCTGACCACTATTTTATCTACGTACTTACACATAAAAGGATGCTCACGTCGTACAGTATGACATGAAGAATTCAAGAGCACGTAAGCACGAACGAAGAAGCACGGAAGCACGACAACAAATTCGGCTCAAGCAAGCTGACGACCGAAGACAAGAAAATGTGAAAATTAACCAAGCAAACTGCATAGAGAAAAGAGAGATATGATCATTAAAAGCGGAAGATAAATATGTATTATTATTAATTAGCCTCTATATCTCCATTTGTGCAATCTCCCAATATTTTCCTATATATTTTAGATATAAGTTCAAACAAATCATTTTCCTTTATTTAATCATTCGATTTGACGCTAATTTCAAGCTTTTCGGTTGTGATGTTTAGGTGAATTCCGAATGAATTGCTTTAGTAAGATAAAAAGAAAATACCTAAAAGTCAACAAAATCATTATTCAAACATTAAGTCGGTAAAATGAGGAAAACTTGATCATTTTAGTAAGATTTACAAGGAGAATTCTGAAATAATTAGAAATGGTGTTCCAGAAGGATAGGCCTATTCGCGTGAAGTTTATTTGGAAAATTGCACAAATGATGTCTTCAGAAAAGTACACTAGCAAGCAGTCACATACATATTACGATGCACCGTTAGTCTACATAAGTACGATCTGAAAGCATTCCGATAAGATGAATTTCACCTACCTCAGTGCCGACTTGTAGGATTGTGGCGATGACCATAGCCATGTTACGACCCTCGTACAAGTCTACTGTCTGGAATAAGCTGTTGTCCTTCAATCCGTAACATTTTGCACCTTTCAAGAATTTTTCTATGTTTTCCATCTGCAAAGCCATTAATTCATTGTAAATATATTGAATATTATTTTAATAGGTTTACGTAATGTAAATATACGTTTTCTTTAGGTTGCAAAATTGCAAAAAAGACAAACAAGTGAAAAACACCCTTCAATGTCAATTAAGAAGCAGATACAGTAGAGCGCCACAATGAGGTTAACTGCATCATGCAGATGTTTCGTCCTTTTAGACTCTAAGTGTTGTGGAAACGCGATCTGTTATTACGACTTATTGAATTAAATGCGACGAAACTGTTGTAAAATGTAGAAGATAAGAATGAAGGGAAATAAATGTTTTTCTGCGAAATTTATGCCGGAAGTGGACACAATTTTCGGATATCAAAAGCCCTTTCAAAAACGATTTTGCTATTAATGCTAAATACGTACTAATGTACTTGCTACACGTAGACACATTTCCTGTGATAATGTCCCACTTATATAGAGTACAGATAGTCCAACATGAGTAAGATGAACATGTAGAAAGTGGACGTTGATTATAAAACGTGAATGTTTATTTTTATAATTATTGTTATTATATCATCATGTTACCAGTGTGATCTGAACACATTTTGACATTAGAGTAAGCAACTTTAATCAAATATCTCTAGCATACCTGTTTGAAAGCAAGTTCGGATTCCGAATATGAGGGTTTGAAATTTTGTGCCGCTGGGGGGAGATTTGCTGTCCCTGCATATAGTTTCTGCAGTAATCTGAAAAGGAAAAGAATAAGATAAAAGCTATGCTTAATACAATTGTTACGAAAAAAAGAAACACCGATGTGTCAACAAAACCTCACTTAAAAGCCAAATTGATAGAACTTAGACAAAATATAAAGCAAAGATTAACACTGCGGTCAATGAACAAATTGCAAGACCATGTTTTCCGCAAGGTTAAACGTCTTCTGCTTCATTGACGACACACCATATAATCTTGACCAATCTAAGTAATGTCACATCCTCAAATGAGTACTATGCATTAGTAACGAATTCATCATATATTATAACTGGCAATCTTAATATAAACATGCCTTCTACATGCCTGTGTAAGATTTATGTTGGAACTCGAAAAATATTAAAGGTCATCAACTCGTGAAATTCATACAGTTGAATAATAAAACTTGCGCATGGCTGGTAGATTTTCTAGGGAACGCAAATGATGAGCACCTCTCAATATAAATTTCGAAAGATATTATGAAATAAAAAATATAATGAATCAAATTGCATCGCACGGCTGTTTCGTCTTCCTATGACTCATGAGGGATGCATAGGGCCCATATGCGGAAACCATGAAAGTTTACCAAGCAAAATAAAAACTGGTCGGAAAAAAAGTCAAAATATATATTGGAAGATGTACTAGCTCCATACGTTTAGTATTTTTTTTATATATTTGATAAATGTAAAAGAACATTAAGGACACGTGCTTTATTATGGCGTCAGGGTTTACAGCATCAATCCTTTTTCTAAACCACCGGATACTTATAAATAAGACATGTATTTCTGTTTCAAATCATCCTTTATTTGTTTTCCATGACAACATTTGCCTCGATCTCGAAAAACAGAACAAAAAAATAAATTAATAAAACAACCATGACCTGAACTGCGGTGAAACATAATGAGAATAGGTGTGGTAACAGGACAATACATACTTGTTGAGTATAATGCCGTTCTTTAAGCTTTTTTCAACATTGGCTGGACCTTGTCCAATGTCTTCCCCGGTCAGTTCCTGAATCCAGATTCTGACTTCTGCTTCTGACGCACTATCGTACTTAGCTCCCAACTATAAAACGAAGAAATAGCAAAGTTAGTGTTTTCTTTTTCAGATTTAGATACATGACATTTGGCTGACTTAAACAAATAACTTGATACATTGTGCTGTTCTTCCTTTCATTTTGCTTGACACGATAACGACTATTTGTTGTTTTTATCAAGCTGAATACCTGTTGATATTACTGCTTTTCAATTTATCAATAGTGCATATATTGATAGTTACATCACATTCACTTTGGCAACCATATTTGCCAACAATGTAATTGGTAGTGTTAAACATATCCAATTCATGTTATCAAAGCGAATATGCAACAAGGACTGTATACAATGAATTAAAGAAGCATGGTGGTATTAAACCAATAGAACTAATGATTGAAATATGATCAGGTGTTGTAAGTCTTTTAAACCATTAATATCAAAATGTCTAGATATGTAAAAGGTGACTTATTTCTTCGTAAATAAGACACCTTTTATATATTCTGAGATTTGTCGGTTGAGTTTTCATCTCATATCATCTTTGATGATACTATAAAATATTAGTATAATAACTTTCATCATAACTTAACATTTGATAATGAAATCATCGGATGTGCACAAAGAGAACGTCATTTATATGGATATTTCAAATATTGTTGAAATTAATCTGAAATATTACATATAAATACAAGGTTTAGCTCTTTCTAATCCGACCTTTAATATTTATCACAATAACTTTGATGGAGAAGAGTTGCTATAGCTACAATCCAGTTCCATATCAATGAAGCACACAAACCATATTCAGTGCAATTTCTAGACAGGTTAAAAATTATTTGAATAATATAAATACATCTACACTTACGCTGGTCATAATCATAAACATCAATATTCAATATCTGTATATGATATTTTAACATAATCTTGCTCCTGTGTTCCGCGAGTCTGATCATATTGTTTCAAACTATTTACATAGAAAGACGCTACAGACTTTCCACATGAATATAAACAGAAGGTGATATGGAGAATCACCTGGCCAGCTCATCTTTAGACGAGTGGGGAGGGCCTATATTTGGCAGGCCCACAGTCTGGAGCTAGGCTACTGTTTCTGCCCCACTGATAACAATGTAGCGCGGTGTGGGAGATTATTTGGCTCGAAGCCAGGTATTTACAGAGGTGCCTTGTGTGGATGGAAAGGAGGAGACATCTTGTTGATATGATGGGTGAGAGTAAGAAGCAGCTATACTTTCGCGAAATAAAAACGAATGTTCGAGAGAATATCTGTATTTCGCACATCAATTTACTTTCTGTATTGTGTATTTCAAAACAAGTAAGAAATAAATCCAAAGCCGTACAGAATTCCGAGTATTTTGTACGATAAGGGATATTAGTGGTAAGCCTCGTGCAGCGATATACAACGTCTTATATAGTGAATGAATTCGGAAACAGTTTGTGCCTCCATTCAAAATCAGTTTCCTTTAAAGAGGTAAAATTTAGAACACACAATAATGATAATGAATAAGCAAATACGATCAACATGTAAACATTTAACAATATCAGCCAAAACATTTCTTCTGAAGCAGCAAACAAATCAGTGGAGGCAATAAACGAAAAACTCAAATTGTAATGAAGTTATATTTTATGACATGATGATACTTGAAAAATATTTCTTCTGATAAACTTGCTTGACAATGTAACATGCGGTATGTTCCATCTTACTAAAATCACCTTTTCTCTCTGAGTAATGTTCAACCGAAGAATCATATATCCCATGCATGTTTTAAAAAGTATATTTGATAAGAATTTATTTCGCAATTATTTCTCAGCCAATTTAAAATACAGCGATATCTGGACGAATTTACGAACATAAAGTTAATTGTAGTAATCAGTAGCAGGGTTAGCTACCTAGGCTAGTCATTATAATGTTGCATAGTAGTTAAGCGCTATACTAGTCCAGATGTGAGTATGGTGATATTAATTATATGATACTATTGTGCGTGCAAGATGGATTTTGATTTACTAGTGTGAGTACTACATTATTGTATGGGTACAAAATGGCGTGGTACAGAGGTTATGCACTAAACATTACTATGGTTACTACAAATGAGAAAGGTATATGAATGTATATTATACAGCATATCAATAAAGGGTTATAAGGCATCATAGTATGAAATAAAAAGAAATATAATGTGGGTGAGTGGAGATAATGATATAGCACTAGAAATAATAATACATTATATATAATTTACTTTGTGCATATAATCTAAAATGATCTTGGAACATAAATGTTACAAACTGTAAATAACATTTATATATACCCCACTACAACGTATCAGGTTAAATTTTGTGAAAATTCAAAATGTGAAACAGATATGAATTTTGAATTATCTATCATCGTACGTCTTTTCTTTATTTTCTTCGGCCAGGATAAATAAAACTTCTTTACCAGTCGTTTCTAACCAGAACGATTTATAATTTATTTGTATGTGGAATTTGAGCCTTCCCGAAATTATCTCTTTAATAACTAACTCTTCTATTGGCAGGAGTGTAATAGAAAAATTCCCAAATTACCAAAGGAATCCCGACTATGCTTGGTGAACGTTTCCACACTTGAAGACGACTACCAGTATTTATATAGACCGTCAAACACAGATGAGTCACTACCATAGAGGTGCATTATAAATCAGCAATGACGTCATAACTCAGGAATTTTACGCACTAGTTGATGGGCAGCTGTTTTGATGAATAAACAAGATAGGCTCCCACTCAAGCAATTTGGTAAACTTCTAGAGCTCCTGATCAGAACTGAGATATAAGCTTGCTATGCTACACTTTCAATATCGGAAACATGCAGGATCTGTGTTAAATCGTGCAATTTCTAAAATATCTATTGACCAGGTCTTTCAAGTGCGAAGGTATAAATTTTAAAATGTATTTATATCTTATAAATTACATTGAAATGAACGTGTTTACGTTAACTAGTGTGACTTTTGTTCGGTTGTATCAAATCATGTGTTGAATGTTCTTTATTAGAAAAAGGATGAACTTACAACCATATATTTGTCTGATTAAAACTCTAGTCTATCTTTTGTTTCTGAGATAATCTCTATAACGACAAATCTTACTAACCAACGCTAGGATCAATCCTGTTTCTACTCTAATTCTGGTATCTATAAGACACCCTACAGGAAACATGCTTTTTCCAGACCTACGTAATCAAGATTGAAGTGTTTATCTACACTCACTCTAGCTACTAAAATACCGCACCAAAAGCACATTTTGTGACGTCATTTTGGTTTCCGGTTTCCTATGTGATAAACTACTCATATATAGAGAGTATTGCACATGCGTGATGCGCGCATCAGGCAAATACCCTTTTCGAAGCAGACATATCTCGGTGGAGGGAAACTGTTGATAAATTTCGTCTTGAATTCTGGCGTTCAACAACCTTTTCAGAAGCCTGTCAGTAGAATAGTACCACAGAGACACAGGTTAATACAGGGTATCCTTCTCAACACAAATGACTTATATACTGAATTCCCACGTGTCCTGAACTCTAACCATTAACTGGGGACATGTGAGAAAAATGTTTAGCTATATGCAAATAATTTGTTTTTGAAAAGCATGTGCAAAAAAGTTTTTGCTAAACAATTAGAAAAGAAGGGGTAAACATTTTTGAAGTTATTTTCGTCTAATTAATGGGTAGGTACTGGTCACGTTGGCTTATCATTGTTTGGTGGTCAGGATGGACTTCTATAATCTAAGTGCAATTTGCAAACCTGGTTCATGTTCAGTGACATATTAATAAACATACGAACGAAATATTAGTAAAACATGTGAAAATGTGAAATGAAATAACAGTCAAATAACTTAAAGCCATCAACAATGAATACACATAAAGCAATAAACGAGAGAAATCATTCTTTAAAAGATTATAAGGAATATCATGATATAATTATCATCATACAAACAGGATTTAGTAAACCATCAAAACGAACGATAACTCAATTGTCACAATCCAAGAACGATAACACAGCGAGAACAAAACTAAAATAATAATATTAGCTGAAATGAAATGGTTAGGTCGTGTCCACCATTAAATAACATTTTTAATTGTGTTTATATGTAAGGAGGTATTTCTCTTATAGCAGCTGGGTGTATGATGGCTGTCTATTAAGTGCGATATATTAACAGGTACCTGTATACGTAGACATAACTACACAAATAAATAATATTCTTTGTTCGTACATAGATGATAAAAACCTACACGATAGTTCGGTCTCTCTCTAGAATCATCAATGCATGACTAGCCATCCTAAAGCTATACATCGGGTGTCTATAAATAGCCTTGTCTTCTCAGACAGTGAGATAACCATCTGAAAGATGTGAAAAAGAACTTTCTGAGCAATATCCCTGTCTCAGTATCAAAAATCACTTTAAAAATTTGGATAAATTTCAAAACTTAATCTCATTACAACATTTCTGCTATCGTATTTTATAGCAACGCGTGATCAGTTTGTGCTTTTTGAAGAATTTGTGAAATTTTTAATTACTGAAACAAGGATGCAATGAAAACATTCAGTTAAAAACAGACATGACTGGGTCAAAAATTGTGCCGAATTTGTTTTATATTTAATTTGTATTATGAAAAAATAAAGAATTTTGTTTTATTTCAGCAAGTTTGATTTTGAAGATTTTGTGGCTTCTACGTCATACGAATTAAAAACATCGATCAAATGATTATCTGATTGTGTAAGCGTAAAAGTTGTACACATACACACAAATGTATCAAACATGTGTACACGTATACGTAACTTTTAAACACTGGCAAAAAATACAACAAAATGGCTTCAACCGCTGAAAACGAAGCTGACCCAGTTATCTCCACAGTGAAAGCATCGAAAAGCAAGGTTAAATCATTGATCACTTAAATACCATTGCAATCAATCTTCTTTTATATTATGACTTATTTTATGTAAATTATTCGTCACATTTATCGTGAAAATTAATTATTTCAATTGCAATCGTATTTCAAGCCTTCATGAAATGATTAGCTTTTATTACATGAAACATGTTCTGCATAAGAGATAAAAGCGAAAGAATACGATACATTATCAACACCAGTCTCACATAACATAGCTTTGTTGTTATTTACGATTATTGAACAAACAGAATAACATTTACACATGTAAACAGTAATAAGATGTAATATTTATTATCAATATTACAACATGTCCACAACAAAATAAAACAAAATCACTCCATTCCATTATATATGATAAGATTTCGACTTTATCCCAAAAATTTTTGAATAATTTGGTAAAACATTAATTTGAACATAATTTCATTTGACCACAATATGCAATTTTTATACATTTTTGAAGATATTGTCGTGAACGTGTTTTAAAGCACATTTAAAGCTGTATATATTCTACATAAAAGCCCTTAGACAGTGAAGATGAAACACGCAAGATAATATAGATTTCATACATACGTTAAGTCTGGAAATTAATTATGTATAAAGCACATGTGAAATACACTTATGTTAGTAAAAGACATGCTCGCACAGTTTGACAACAATGAAATTGGCCTTTATGGTTGCACCGTTTATTATTTTATCTGGAACATGCAATTGTATTTAAAATACAATCAAAAGGATGGCACCATTGCAGCCTGATATTGTATCTTACAGACACGTCTATATCAAAAGCTCGGAGTCTTTCAACATTGCACAACCGGCCAATGAGGACTGGTAACACAACACACAAAACAAGAGGACAAATCAGGATCAAGATATTGGCGGATTTGGATTTATAAAGGACATGGCTGGAAATTACATTAGCAGCAAATGACTGTGCCAGTTATCTGACAACTAATATCTAAGTGATTATTGATCATAAATGTCGTGGTGACAGAAATACGAATTTATCAAATGTTAACATTGAAAATTCCATAAAAAAGTGCATAAAATAGTTCATAAGCATTGACAACCATGCACCATCCATTCCAGAGAACGGTAGTGTCAGGATATATGACAGCATTACTTACAAAGATCAAAATTTAGAATATTCGTCAGACTGTCAGTTAATAAGGAAATGTTATGACATTGTAAACTGTAAGAAGGCATACAAAAGATCTCGGTAAAGGGGGATCACTCTAATTGGTACAACTGCCGTACATAATTAGTATGTCATCTTTATGTACCGGCAATTGTTGGCATCATATCATGGAGAACATCAATAAAAGGATGTTAAATCGTGGCTCCTCTGAACAACTGAGGTGCTTGACTAGGATTCTGTGAGGAATAAAAAAGGCCTCTCTACTCAATCAAGAATACAAAATAAAAAAATATGGTTTGGATTTAATTGATCGAAGCCACGGGGATATGGTTGAATATATAGATATCATCGTAAAAATCACAAACTTGGGGCTGGATTTGATTGAGGGCGGGTGAACGTTACAACGTCTTCGTCAGGATATTGTGGATCAAGGAGGGGCTAAATACACTTTGTTACCTTCTGTTTGATAATTTTAATCGCGTATAGAACCTGTGTTTCCTGTAAAAAGCACATAAAACATCAAAAGCAAACAGCGACATTATCAGACATAAGTAAGCTACCATGCAATGTACGTCCATAGTTCACATTGATAGCATTTCGTCAGAAGAAAAAAGAGAAAAGAGTAAGAAGACAATGGAGAAAAGATGAGAGGCAAACATCTTTCTAAAACAATGATATTATGACTGCGAACTTTAAACAAATCTAGCCTTTAGTGCAAGTCAGAAAAAATTTTATCTCACAAACGAATAATTTTTCAAGTGTAACGATGTTGTTTTATCCCATTTTTATATTTTTAAGAAAAAAAATCTGAATAGAAAGTAATATTGAATGTCTTTGATAACGTTAATGGCGCATGTGTTGTTAAATTTCTGATTTTTCTGACTTGCCTCTGCTACAAAGTAAACTCTACATGCACATAAAGCTATCAAACAGTCGACAACACGGATAGCATAACAATGACGGACTTTGTTCTGGTGTACCTCCTAATTGTTACGATTTCCTTACTGAATCAATGCTTTTGTTACATGAACAAAGAAAAATACCGACGTATCAACAGAATTTTGATTCAAACTCAAATATGCTTAAAGTAGGGCAAAATATTTCGACGGTAACTCGTGAACGCGTACAGAGTGAATAAAACCAGGTTCTACGAAAGGGTAAGCGTCCTCTGCTTCATCGACGACACCCACCATGTAACCCTTTGTCGAGCAAAGAAAGTAAGTAATGTCACGTTCCCAAGTGAGAGCAGTGAAACTTATATTCAATCTGATGGTCTCGATCTCTCCTAATGAAGTATTCAGTAAAATGTTAATAAGTTCCGATCAAAAAATAATAAAATATGATTATATCTAAACTCGCGGAATATTGAAACCAATCCATTTAGATTTGTTGAAGACTAAACATTGACAAAAATACAACACTGGGCGAATTATAGACAGAACACTAGTATTTTGTATTCTCCGAAACGAAATGATAAGAAAAATGTTATAGAACTCCCTTCAAACAAATGAGTAAGAGCTAAATTGAACAACAAAACAGACAGCACAAGAATTATACAACCATATGTAACGACATAGAAACACACGTGTTTAGCATCAGGAGAGCCAACTTGTTTAAACAAAATCGTCACCATCAGGTTGTGGTGTTTCCCTAGTCCGAATATATTGATGCATAAAACCTGCACCACTCAAACTAGGCGGCTTTGTGACATATATCCCTGGCAGCCAATAGTGTGACATTTGCCTTAATTTTACTTTTAATACAGATCAATTTTGAATTGGTCTAATGACGAAAATATACAGAGAGTTGGCTCAGCATGAATAGTATTAAACGACTGTAAAACATTATTTTGTGTTTTCATAGCACACAACGAAGCAGCTATCAGCGCAAGCAGCAGTTCTGTAGACGACTTTACGTCCCATCACGTCAACTTGTTCACTGCATAAATTATCTTAGTTATGTAACTACAATGTGATTTCATATACTATCAATGTAAATATGCAAGCTTGCATAAATGTGTGTTGTGTTTATTGTGAGATGAATAACCTTGACCTTGCTGTGTACAAGAAGGTATGTTTACACTATAGACAACCTGTGGGGTGTGCTGTCACGTGTTGTCAATTTGCTGTAAAGTACGACCACAGTTGTTATCGCCCACCGACACGTGTGCTAGTGACTCTGGCGCGTGGCAGATAATTGAGTGTATAATTCCTGATTATGTATCACACGTGTATTCAATCAAAAGAAAAATGGGGGGGGGGGGGGGGGGGCATTTCTCTTAATGCTTTAACCACGTCTCAACAACTTGTGTGTGTGAGACTGTCGAAGGGCCAAATATTTTATACCCTTGTGTTAATAGTGGCCAGTAATCGTTTGTTTGTATGGAAAAAAATCTTTCGTACTTAAAATCATAGAAATTGAAAAGTGACCGTGTTATTAATTTGATTTGATATAGATTTTTACCAATGTTTAGAAGACCCAGTGATATCGACATGTTTATGACATGTTGATACAAGTTATGTCGTTCCATGATATTCTAGAATAATCATGTTATTATATCGCGGAAGACAGATTAACAAAAACCATCAGCATGTATTCCAATCATCTCTATTTATAGAATATCAGAAGAAATTAATTGATAATCTATTTATAGAATGGCAGAGGAAAATAATTGATAATATATTTATAGAATGGTAGAGGAAATTAATGGATTATCTATTTATAGAATTGCCGAGAAAATTAATTGATAATCTATTTATAGAATGGCAGTGGAAATTAATTGATAATCTATTTATAGAATGGCAGTGGAAATTAATTGATAATCTATTTATAGAATGGCAGTGGAAATTAATTGATAATCTATTTATAGAATGGCAGAGGAAATTGAATGATAATCTATCTAAAAAAATTTCAGGTGAAATCAGTTGTGATAATCGACATCAATCTCAAAAACAGTCAAATTTGAAGGATATAAGACACTAAAACATTATAAACGACGGAGGGGGGCTATATTGAGGGACAGGAATTTATTTCAGCTGAACAGTTTTATCCGGGTATCTCAGAATATCTCCAACCTCCCACTAACTAATTACAGCAAAAATATCGCGTCTGGTTAGATTATCTCTCGACATCAAACAAAGCCAAATTGAATTAAACATTGGGTGACAACAGGTCGAGAGATCTGGTCGAGTAGGATAGGGTGATGACGTGTTGATGACGTCAGGGAAATGCAAACTTATTTATATCTTTTCATGTATAAACTTAATTTCTTACCAAACATTGTTTACATAATCCTAAATGTTACTGTATTTATTTAATTGTATGCTGAATGTTTCCGTGAAAAAATATAGGTATGGTTGATAAAGATTGATCATATAATATACATACTGAATCAGAAACGGACTTTATTACGTTTATAGGAGCCATGACCTTGGGCCAATGTCAAAGTCCTGTCTTATATTACAGGATGATAACTTGTATCACCAAAGGTAAGTGTGTAAGACTCTGTGGTATACACAATGCAGTAATTTGGTATCAATTGCAAAGAGTGCTGATCATACGATCTGTTGTTGCTTTCTGTGGACATGTTATACATAACAATGAATGGTACCAGTTGTTGGCGTCCGATGTAGGACGAGAAAACACTAATTGCTATTGTTTCTATCATTAACAGAAGTTTCCAGATTGTGGTATATCTATAACCGTGATGTAGAGAGATGCCAAAATCTTGGGCACTGTATGTGTTTATTATCTCTACCTACAAACACTGTTTCTCGTTAATAAACACTGATTACAGGGGCAACCTAAGGTTTGTTATTACTGACATAAATATCACGATACAATCTGTATATATTGAGATCATCATCGACGTATTTTACATGTTCTTATCATTTTCAAGATTAATGCAAAAATACAGACTAGTTCAAAAATATACAAGCTTTTAATTTCCCCAATTGCGCCTCGCTTATGATCCCAGGTAAGAAAGGTTTACAAACTACATCTGACAGCCCACTGCTGGCATGTATTACCTAGATATACATACAGCATGTACAGTTGGCATGGCATTACGATGCTTACCGATGGGGTGTTGCCATAGCAACAGAAAGAGTAACTTTTATCTAGAATAGTGATCAGTCTAAAAGATATCTGTTTTAACATCAAAGCGAGGTTGATGTTACAGATAAAGCACCATGATAGAAGATATTTTTTTCTTTCTGTGAGACGCAAGAAACGATGTGTTTGCAGATTTAAAGACACGTAACAGTTATTAGCTCAGATGAATTATCATCAAGAGGATAGGTCTTATTCAAAGAACTTAGAATTGTTTGGTTGTGTTTTCTTTCTTTTTTTCATTAGAGTAATGGTTTAAAGTTTTTCTCAAAGATAATCTTTTCAAAGTCAAAGTTTTAAAAAGACAAAAAAATAAGGAAAGCATAACCATGTTCTAATGAAGAATTCGCGACCAAATTACCTTGGCCACAAGTATTATTTAATATATTAGTAATATCGTATGTGGAATACAATATAATGAGAGATCCTATAATTTAATATTCTGCTATATATAATAATATTTTGGGACACAGTTGGGGATTTGTTTGTAAGTTTGGGAAATTGTATCCTCGCTTTCATTAAAGTCAGAAGAAGAGAATGGCACCATTTGTTTAACAAGGTATACTTATGATAAGTTTTAACTTGAACGTCGCCGCATTGAACCCAGCCTAATCATGCCATACCCCAGTTAGGCAGATAACGATGTTCTTATGATGAAGAGTGTCAGAGCAATGAATTCGTGGACAAACTAAAGAGGGGTATATAGAAAAATACTTGCCAAACTGTCATGTTGTTGTTTAAAAGTGTGGGGATTATTGGTGAGATAATTAGCTGTTAAATCAATTAATAATATGTTTATGCTTAGATAGAAATGTAAACAATAAGACTATTTGTACGAAGTGAGTTACTTAATACTATGACGTCATAATGCCTGAAGTGACGACGACAGCTCAACATTTGATCCTTGTAGTACGACAGATTTATCATTATTAGTCTAAATACGATTAATAATTTTAATAAGTGTAAATTTTAAACACGTGACATCACAAACTAACCTGGTACTAGTTTGACGTCATGGCGTTTTAAATAAACAAACAAAGCGACAAATACAGAAATAAAGAAAACTAAAAAAAATGAAAACGTGTTCATGTTTAAAGGACTTCTATTTCATATGATACAGAATGTTCTTTATGAATTGAGGTAAATGTTTAAAATTGATAAATATTTCATCTTAAAATTCATTTTGTGTGTGAATACAGATATTACGACTGTGGTAATATAATTAATAACGAGTCAAATATAAAATTCAATACAACAGAGAATACGGAATTTATCTATGTTTAAATCACCTGTAGCTTTAATCTAGGGAAGTTAACACTGACATTTAAGAAAATCAAAACAAATTACCATTGTTTATATTTATGCTTAAACAATAAATAAACTGCAAGACTACGTCAACCATACATTTCCTTTGCAGCGTGTAGTGTTGGATTACTTACATATAGTATAAAAATTAATTGTACTGTGAAGTACTAGCTGAGTTGATGAGTAATTAAGATAATTTTATAACTGGTTGTAGAACTATAGAG
Source organism: Ylistrum balloti (assembly GCF_031769215.1). Lineage (NCBI taxonomy): Eukaryota > Metazoa > Mollusca > Bivalvia > Pectinida > Pectinidae > Ylistrum > Ylistrum balloti. Next base: position 450,949 of record NW_026782186.1, read on the forward strand.
TATGTTGTGTCCGGATGTGATACACAATGACCCAGATTGATGACTCATGGAGTTATTAATGAAAAAATACTAAGTGAAATAATTATACTTTATTAACGTTTGAAAAATCATAAATTTAAAAGAAAAATGTCTGCAGTGAAAGAGAGAATCAGTGTCGGTCCCCTATTTGGTACACATACATGTAGATCTAAAAATACCTCATTGCATGCGTGCACACGGAAAGTGCTGAGTATGAAATATTTGAAGAATTTATTAGAGAAATAAGTGCCCTTCCTTGGTACCCCGTTAATTACAGGACTATTTTTATCTTTTAGAAGGAATATCAGATAGCAGAAACCCGGTTATCAGAAAAACGAAATAAGAATGAATAAAAAAAACCGACGAAACGAAACAAGTCGTAACCTGATAGTTTCGTCTGCAACGCATACTTCCATTGGTAGGAACAGCAGCCGAAGTGGGGGGCTATTTTTAGGAATGCGCGAGGGGTACTGAAAAACAATTTGTTAGCCTTGATATAGATACACTCTGGTGTCAGGTTACATAGAAAGTCCGTGTTTAGATTGTTCCGGGTCGGAAACTGACAAAACACCGCTCGTGAGTAATCGTTGGTGTCTTCAACGGCTGTTAGGATAGCTTTAGGTGTTTCAGCGAATCAAATTTTGAGCTGGGAGAACAAAGTTGTTCTTCCTAAAATCTGTTCAGAAGACAAGAAAGTTGAAAACTGATTTGTTTCTTTGTTTTTTGTTTTTTTTATTTTATGTTTTGGGGTTTTTCTCGATTTTTCCCATTCCTCCTTATCAGCAGGTTATATTACGAAACATCAGTAAAATTCCTGGAATGGTTATACACCTTGTCACTAATCAAAATGCTTTAAAATTGATGGGGGATTTTTCTATCGCGTTAATCATGATACGCCTATCTATAGTAACTCAGAGAGCATGGCAGACGATAGAGAAATCCTCTAGTTCATATATTTTCTGGACAGGCATTCAGTTTAACTAGAGAGATAAAAGTGTTGGGGGGGGGGGAGAATGAAATTTTGGGAAAATTGTCCTTATATTTATGGTACTATACCTTCTTTTAAGACTAAATATTGAGTATATATGTTTCCTGTTATATATCGAGTGGTACGGAATGTTCTGGACGCCTAAAGTGGATCTAACTTACAACACTGAATCATATTACACCCGGAAGTAAAGGTCTGAAACCTACATGTTTGTATATAGTATGTTTTAACAATGCGACATGTAATTCACGTGATAAATTTAATTTCCCATGTTCTAATTTTGAATTTGTTACGGTCACTTCCTTGAAACTTGACACTTATATACGTAGGTATATATCATTTACATGTTCCACGAATTGTTTTGTTTGTTTTGTTTTAAAATTCATAAATATTTTATCATTTAATGTACTATGAACAAATGTACACACATAGATATATGGAGAGAAAGATTAGTAATGTCACAGAGAAAAGAAAACTAATATGGATCATATTAAAAGTATTTCACTGAAAAAAAATAGAACAGACATCTTAATCTGAACCTGCAAGAAAAACAATATTAATACAAAACAATAAAAGCGCATTCAAGTGTGAATAGCAGTTTAAACGTCTCTTACAGCTAATTAACATAATTAATTAGCCAAATGCTTACCTTGCTGGAGAGAGCACGATCCATTCCCATTGGTTTCATACGATCAGACATTTTGGCAGGTTTGTTTTACTAAATTTCTCAAGTGAGGTATGAACTAAATAGCAAGGCGGTTCTGGAGCCGGACTTTTGTAACTACTGAAGGACGAGGTAGCCTTCCTTTTATACAATACGGTGGTATCCCCCTGAAGCAGACAGCGAACACTAGAGGAAATGTGTTGGTGCAGACACAGAAATCCCCTTGTGCTTTACTTCCGACCACCAAGCGTACACTCACACACTGCCGTAGAAAGACTGGGACGAGCCGAGGGTTGATGTGGAGGCAGAACGGTTACCAAGGAATCAGTTACATAGGTAGGGGGCAGCACCGGTAGCTGCTTCTACATCTCTAGCATCCCAAAACATCTCCTACACCAATGCTATCCGATTTCATTAACGCATGCCTTGTCCAAATTTGTACACAACTTCAGCCATGTGATTCGGTGCTTGGGCCTGTTGCTATAGTAATACCAAACTAATAGAAAGTTTTAGCCAATCAGTGTTTAGGATATTTTTTATTCTAAGTATCCTCATAATTTTCTGCTTTTCATTTCTGCGAGCCGCTACGGTTCTCAGACTTGGTAAGTGTTCCATACATTTGTGCCAATAGAGTTGGGGAATTGAGACCGGAAAACAAGTCGGTTTTTAGTTAGTTAAGGGAAGTGCATTCCGCTAACTGTAGGCGCTTGTAAAGTATCTGGTACACAAGAGAGTTTGTGGTGTGTGATGTACTCATTGTTAAATCGTTATTCAGCCATATTGGAATGTATACTACGGAAACTTGTACATTGCGATGTAGTTAAACTGTTCATAATTTGAGATCCGGAGAACATACCTCAAATATCACTCATGCGTGTTCATAAAGGATAAAATTATATAAAATTATACTTTGTTAAGAAATAATGGATAAACAACCCTTGTGTCAATAAGTGCAGTGTTATTCTCCTGAAAAATAAGTCAAATAAATAACATGGAGATCATAAACGATTTTGGATATATGATTAAATAAAACTTTAGAAATAAAAATTTTAACTAAACTTAATGTGTTACCGAGACTAACTAAAATTAATTATTTTAAAGTATATTTTTAAAGAAAATTCAATTGATACGTTTTGTAAACAATACATAATATCTGGTTTCAAAGAAACTAATCATCAAGTTGCCGAGTAATGTTTAATTTTCAATTTGATATTTCTCTCTTATAATTTCAAATTAATCTGTACGTATATTAAACAACAGATTGGATATTACGTTTAAATACATTTATTGGTATACACAATGTCAAAGAGAGATTTATAGAGAGACGTCCTCAATACACTCTACACACTGACAGTTATCCTCGTAATACAGAGAGAGATTACACACTTCGACAGATTATCCTCGGATATATATATATATATATTAACACATTACACACTCGATCCTCAATACACTCTACACACTTGACAGATATAACCTCAATACACTCTACACACTCGAGAGATTATCCTCAATAGAGAGAGAGACAGAGAGAGAGAGAGAGAGAGAGAGACAGAGAGAGAGAGAGAGACACTCTACAGGGGGACAGATTATCCTCAATACACTCTACACACTGGGACAGATTATCCTCAATACACTTTATCCTCAATACACCCTACACACTCGACAGATTATCCTCAATACACTCTACACACTTGACAGATTAACCTCAATACACTCTACACACTCGACAGATTATCCTCAATACACTCTACACACTTGACAGATTATCCTCAATACACTCTACACACTCGACAGATTATCCTAAATACACTCTAAACACTTGACAGATTATCCTCAATACACCCTACACACTCGACAGATTATCCTCAATACACTCTACACACTTGACAGATTATCCTCAATACACTCTACACACTCGACAGATTATCCTCAATACACTCTACACACTCGACAGATTATCCTCAATACACTCTACACACTTGACAGATTATCCTCAATACACTCTACACACTCGACAGATTATCCTCAATACACTCTACACACTAGACAGATTATCCTCAATACACACTCGACAGATTATCCTCAATACACACTCTACACACTCAACAGATTATCCTCAATACACCCTACACACTCGACAGATCATCCTCAATACACTCTACACACTCAACAGATTATCCTCAATACACTCTACACACTCAACAGATTAATTATCCTCAATACACTCTACACATTCGACAGATTATCCTCAATACACTCTACACACTATACACACTCGACAGATCATCCTCAATACACTCTACACACTCGACAGATCATCCTCAATACACTCTACACACTCAACAGATTATCCTCAATACACTCTACACACTCAACAGATTATCCTCAATACACTCTACACACTCGACAGATTATCCTCAATACACTCTACACACTCAACAGATTATCCTCAATACACTCTACACACTCAACAGATTATCCTCAATACACTCTACACACTCAACAGATTATCCTCAATACACTCTACACACTCAACAGATTATCCTCAATACACTCTACACACTCGACAGATTATCCTCAATACACTCTACACACTCAACAGATTATCCTCACACTCAACAGATTATCCTCAATACACTCTACACACTCGACAGATTATCCTCAATACACTCTACACACTCAACAGATTATCCTCAATACACTCTACACACTACAACAGATTATCCTCAATACAGATTATCCTCAGATACACTCTACACACTATCCTCAATACACTCTACACACTCGACAGATTATCCTCATACACTCTACACACTCGACAGATTATCCTAAATAGACAGTACACACTCAACAAATTCAATACACTCTACACACTCAACAACTCGACAGATTATCCTCAATACATTCTAAACAATCGACAGATTATCCTAAATACACTCTACACACTCTACACACTCGACAGATTATCCTCAATACACTCTACACACTATACACACTCGACAGATCATCCTCAATACACTCTACACACTCGACAGATCATCCTCAATACACTCTACACACTCAACAGATTATCCTCAATACACTCTACACACTGGACAGATTATCCTCAATACACTCTACACACTCAACAGATTATCCTCAATACACTCTACACACTCGACAGATTATCCTCAATACACTCTACACACTCTACAGATTATCCTCAATACACTCTACACACTCGACAGATTATCCTCAATACACTCTACACACTGGACAGATTATCCTCAATACACTCTACACACTCGACAGATTATCCTCAATACACTCTACACACTCGACAGATTATCCTAAATATACTCTACACACTCAACAGATTATCCTCAATACACTCTACACACTCGACAGATTATCCTCAATACACTCTACACACTCGACAGATTATCCTCAATACACTCTACACACTCAACAGATTATCCTCAATACACTCTACACATTCGACAGATTATCCTCAATACACTCTACACACTATACACACTCGACAGATCATCCTCAATACACTCTACACACTCGACAGATCATCCTCAATACACTCTACACACTCAACAGATTATCCTAAATATACTCTACACACTCGACAGATTATCCTCAATACACTCTACACACTCAACAGATTATCCTCAATACACTCTACACACTCGACAGATTATCCTCAATACACTCTACACACTCGACAGATTATCCTCAATACACTCTACACACTCAACAACTCGACAGATTATCCTCAATACATTCTAAACAATCGACAGATTATCCTCAATACACTCTACACACTCTACACACTCGACAGATTATCCTCAATACACTCTACACACTCAACAGATTATCCTCAATACACTCTACACACTCAACAGGTTATCCTCAATACACTCTACACATTCGACAGATTATCCTCAATACACTCTACACACTCGACAGATTATCCTCAATACACTCAACACACTCTACAGATTATCCTCAATACACTCTACACACTCGACAGATTATCCTCAATACACTCTACACACTCGACAGATTATCCTAAATATACTCTACACACTCGACAGATTATCCTCAATACACTCTACACACTCGACAGATTATCCTCAATACACTCTACACACTCAACAGATTATCCTCAATACACTCTACACATTCGACAGATTATCCTCAATACACTCTACACACTATACACACTCGACAGATTATCCTTAATATACTCTACACACTCGACAGATTATCCTCAATACACTCTACACATTCGACAGATTATCCTCAATACACTCTACACACTCGACAGATCATCCTCAATACACTCTACACTCTACACACTCGACAGATCATCCTCAATACACTATACACACTCTATATATTATCCTCAATACACCCTACACACTCGACAGATTATCCTCAATACACTCTACACACTACACACACATTATCCTCAATACACTCTACACACTACACACTCGACAGATTATCCTCAATACACTCTACACACTCGACAGATTATCCTCAATACACTCTACACACTTGACAGATTATCCTCAATACACCCTACACACTCGACAGATTATCCTCAATACACTCTACACACTCGACAGATTATCCTCAATACACTCTACACACTCGACAGATTATCCTCAATACACTCTACACACTCACACTCTACACACTCTACACACTCGACAGATTATCCTCAATACACTCTACACACTCGACAGATTATCCTCAATACACTCTACACACTCGACAGATTATCCTCAATACACTCTACACACTGGACAGATTATCCTCAATACACTCTACACACTCGACAGATTATCCTCAATACACTCTACACACTCGACAGATTGTCCTCAATACACTCTACACACTCGACAGATTGTCCTCAATACACTCTACACACTCGACAGATTATCCTCAATACACTCTACACACTCGACAGATTATCCTCAATACACTCTACACACTCTACAGATTATCCTCAATACACTCTACACACTACACACAGATTATCCTCAATACATACACACTACACACTCAATACATCTACACACTCAGATTATCCTCAATACACTCTACACACTCGACAGATTATCCTCAATACACTCTACACACTCGACAGATTATCCTCAATACACTCTACACACTCGACAGATTATCCTCAATACACTCTACACACTCGACAGATTATCCTCAATACACTCTACACACTTGACAGATTATCCTCAATACACTCTACATACTCGACAGATTGTCCTCAATACACTCTACACACTCGACAGATTATCCTCAATACACTCTACACACTCGACAGATTGTCCTAAATACACTCTACACACTTGACAGATTATCCTCAATACACCCTACACACTCGACAGATTATCCTCAATACACTCTACACACTCAACAGATTATCCTCAATACACTCTACACACTCGACAGATTAACCTCAATACACTCTACACACTTGACAGATTATCCTCAATACACCCTACACACTCTACAGATTATCCTCAATACACCCTACACACTCGACAGATTATACTCAATACACTCTACACACTCAATATATTATCCTCAATACACCCTACACACTCGACAGATTATCCTCAATACACTCTAAACACTTGACAGATTAACCTCAATACACCCTACACACTCGACAGATTATCCTCAATACACTCTACACACTCAACAGATTATCCTCAATACACTCTACACACTCGACAGATTATCCTCAATACACTCTACACACTCGACAGATTATCCTCAATACACTCTACACACTCAACAACTCGACAGATTATCCTCAATACACTCTACACACTCGACAGATTATCCTCAATACACTCTACACACTCGACAGATTATCCTCAATACACTCTACACACTCGACAGATTATCCTCAATACACTCTACACACTCGACAGATTATCCTCAATACACTCCACACACTCGACAGATTATCCTCAATACACCCTACACACTCGACAGATTATCCTCAATACACTCTACACACTCGACAGATTATCCTCAATACACTCTACACACTTGACAGATTATCCTCAATACACTCTACACACTCGACAGATTATCCTCAATACACTCAATACACTCTACACACTCGACAGATTGTCCTCAATACACTCTACACACTCGACAGATTGTCCTCAATACACTCTACACACTCAACAGATTATCCTCAATACACTCTACACACTCGACAGCTCAACAGAGTATCCTAAATACACTCTACACACTCAACAGATTATCCTCAATACACTCTACACACTCGACAGATTGTCCTCAATACACTCTACACACTCGACAGATTGTCCTCAATACACTCTACACACTCGACAGATTGTCCTCAATACACTCTACACACTCGACAGATTATCCTCAATACACTCTACACTTTACACACTCTACACACTCTACTCAACAGATTATCCTCAATACACTCTACACATTCGACAGATTATCCTCAATACACTCTACACACTATACACACTCGACAGATTATCCTAAATATACTCTACACACTCGACAGATTATCCTCAATACACTCTACACACTCGACAGATTATCCTCAATACACTCTACACACTCAACAGATTATCCTCAATACACTCTACACACTCAACAGATTATCCTCAATACACTCTACACACTCAACAGATTATCCTCAATACACTCTACACACTCGACAGATTATCCTCAATACACTCTACACACTCGACAGATTATCCTCAATACACTCTACACACTCGACAGATTATCCTCAATACACTCTACACACTCGACAGATTATCCTCAATACACTACACACTACACACTCACAGATTATCCTCAATACACTACACACACACTCAATACACACTACACACGACAGATTATCCTCAATATACTCTACACACTATACACATTATCCGACACATTATCCTCAATACACTCTACACACTCTATATATTATCCTCAATACACCCTACACACTCGACAGATTATCCTCAATACACTCTACACACTTGACAGATTATCCTCAATCGACAGATTATCCTCAATACACTCTACACACTCTACACACTCGACAGATTATCCTAAATATACTCTACACACTCAACAGATTATCCTCAATACACTCTAAACACTCGACAGATTGTCCTCAATACACTCTACACACTCGACAGATTATCCTCAATACACTCTACACACTCGACAGATTGTCCTCAATACACTCTACACACTCGACAGATTATCCTCAATACTCAATACACTCTACACACTCGACAGATTATCCTCAATACACTCTACACACTTGACAGATTATCCTCAATACACTCTACATACTCGACAGATTGTCCTCAATACACTCTACACACTCAACACATTATCCTCAATACACTCTACACACTTAACAATTCGACAGATTGTCCTCAATACATTCTAAACACTCGACAGATTATCCTCAATACACTCTACACACTCTACACACTCGACAGATTATCCTCAATACACTCTACACACTCAACAGATTATCCTCAATACACTCTACACACTCGACAGATTATCCTCAATACACTCTACACACTCTACACACTCGACAGATTATCCTCAATACACTCTACACACTCAACAGATTATCCTCAATACACTCTACACACTCGACAGATTATCCTCAATACACTCTACACACTCGACAGATTATCCTCAATACACTCTACACACTCGACAGATTATCCTCAATACACTCTACACACTCGACAGATTATCCTCAATACACTCTACACACTCGACAGATTATCCTCAATACACTCTACACACTCGACAGATTATCCTCAATACACTCTACACACTCGACAGATTATCCTCAATACACACTACACACTCGACAGATTATCCTCAATACACTCTACACACTCAATATATTATCCTCAATACACCCTACACACTCGACAGATTATCCTCAATACACTCTACACACTTGACAGATTAACCTCAATACACTCTACACACTCGACAGATTATCCTCAATACACTCTACACACTTCAACAGATTATCCTCAATACACTCTACACACTCGACAGATTATCTTCAATACACTCTACACACTCGACAGATTATCCTCAATACACTCTACACACTCAACAGATTATCCTCAATACACTCTACACACTCGACAGATTATCCTCAATACACTCTACACACTTGACAGATTATCCTCAATACACTCTACACACTCTACAGATTATCCTCAATACACTCTACACACTCTACAGATTATCCTCAATACACTCTACACACTCGACAGATTATCCTCAATACACTCTACACACTCGACAGATTATCCTCAATACACTCTACACACTTGACAGATTATCCTCAATACACTCTACACACTTGACAGATTATCCTCAATACACCCTACACACTCGACAGATTATCCTCAATACACTCTACACACTATACACACTCGACAGATTATCCTCAATACACTCTACACACTCGACAGATTGTCCTCAATACACTCTACACACTCGACAGATTGTCCTCAATACACTCTACACACTCGACAGATTATCCTCAATACACTCTACACACTCGACAGATTATCCTCAATACACTCTACACACTATACACACTCGACAGATTATCCTAAATATACTCTACACACTCGACAGATTATCCTCAATACACTCTACACACTCAACAGATTATCCTCAATACACTCTACACACTCAACAGATTATCCTCAATACACTCTACACACTCTACAGATTATCCTCAATACACTCTACACACTTGACAGATTTTCCTCAATACACACTACACACTCGACAGATTATCCTCAATACACTCTACACACTGACAGATTATCCTCAATAATACACACACAGATTATCCTATACACTCTACACACACAGATTATCCTCAATACACTCTACACACTCGACAGATTATCCTCAATACACACACTACACACTCTACACACAGATTATCCTCAATACCTCTACACACTCAACAGATTGACAGATTATCCTCACTCTACACACTCGACAGATTATCCTCAATACACTCTACACACTTGACAGATTATCCTCAATACACCCTACACACTCGACAGATTATCCTCAATACACTCTACACACTTGACAGATTAACCTCAATACACTCTACACACTTGACAGATTATCCTCAATACACCCTACACACTCGACAGATTATCCTCAATACACCCTACACACTTGACAGATTATCCTCAATACACCCTACACACTTGACAGATTATCCTCAATACACCCTACACACTCGACAGATTATCCTCAATACACCCTACACACTCGACAGATTATCCTCAATACACACTACACACTTAACAGATTATCCTCAATACACTCTACACACTCAACAGATTATCCTCAATACACTCTACACACTCAACAGATTATCCTCAATACACTCTACACACTCGACAGATTATCCTCAATACACTCTACACACTCAACAACTCGACAGATTATCCTCAATACATTCTAAACACTCGACAGATTATCCTCAATACACTCTACACACTCAACAGATTATCCTCAATACACTCCACACACTCGACAGCTCAACAGATTATCCTAAATACACTCTACACACTCAACAACTCGACAGATTATCCTCAATACACTCTACACACTCGACAGATTATCCTCAATACACTCTACACACTCGACAGATTATCCTCAATACACTCTACACACTCGACAGATTATCCTCAATACACTCTACACACTCGACAGATTATCCTCAATACACTATACACACTCGACAGATTATCCTCAATACACTCTACACACTGGACATATTATCCTCAATGCACTCTACACACTCCACAGATTATCCTCAATACACTCTACACACTGGACAGATTATCCTCAATACACTCTACACACTGGACAGATTATCCTCAATACACTCTACACACTCGACAGATTATCCTCAATACACTCTACACACTCCACAGATTATCCTCAATACACTCTACACACTGGACAGATTATCCTCAATACACTCTACACACTGGACAGATTATCCTCAATACACCCTACACACTGGACAGATTATCCTCAATACACCCTACACACTGGACAAATCACAACTGTCATCACTACATTATCAATGAACAAGAATCGTACAAGAATTGAGAATCCTCAGATTTTAGAAGATCTCATGTGAGACATACATGTTTATCACACAATCCGCTGTTATCCAGTGAATTCGCGAACTATCATCTAAGTGTATATTTTACTTTTGTAATATGCTTTGGAAAGCTTTTCATTGGCTGCGCGAGTTAGAAATCGGTTGTGATGATATGGACAATGACGTTGCGTCATGAATTGAAAATGGAGCGAAAAAATGGCTGTCGCCATTTGATATTGTTCTCGACTTTTTTTACTTTAAATCCTGTAAACTTTTCTTGAATTATGTGATAAAAAGTATATTAAATCTTTCATTTCATATGAGATTTTCTTTAACTCGAAGTTTTAATTCTTTGTTCGCCTAATCTCGAAATTTTTTTTTAAAAAAAGACTAAGATTCGTTTTATATCATCTCATTTGAATTGAAATTTCATTTCAGATCCTATGTATATTATGTATAGTGTATGAAAAAGGTTGTTTTCTATTTGTCAGATAAAAGTATCGCGACAGAAGTGTTTCTTATTTCCGACATTTTTAAACAACACTGAAAATAAGATAATTCAGAAAATCATAATGAAAGCGTGCAAGGCTGAAAATGAATTATTTTAGATCTGTTGTCCACTGCGGCCAGTGTCTATTGTGGTCAGTTTAACACTTTTGGATATCTGCAGGTCGTAGAACAAATTGGAATTTCAACAAATCGGAACAATATCGCAAGCAAATTTTTTGACAAAATCAAAGTCAAAGAGAAATGTATAAACATGCTTTAATGTGTATGAGAGTGCGTTTGCTTTGAACAAATCAAAACCTCACTTGTTAGATGTGTGTGTTGAAAGAATAATTTAGTGTGTATAGAGAATGAGTTAGATAAGCAATATATGAAGGCTCATCGCGCACGTGCTGCTCTGTTTGTAAACAAGCCATGAACATATAGCCAGACATTTGAAAGTTTTCCGTCGCTGTCGAATATTAATGTCAAGACAACGATGGCTTTTATCGATAATTTGGCATGATTCGGTTATATCAACGTAGATTTCCATCGGGAGGCAGTTATATAGTGAAACTAACTTTCTTGTCGTGTAGTCTGAACTATTTTTAACAATTCCTAAATGGAAACAAATTCGAGAAATTAAATAAGGACCTTTTATCTATGATACAAACAATATAATGAAATATATGAATTAAGTGACAAATTTATATAAAACGGATGCTATTTATAACAGTGGAAAATACTTTCAACGTTACATATAGACGAATTTAAGTTCAAAACAGAATTTGGTTCTATTTACAGAAGGCATATCAGTAAGTGATACGAAAACATTTTTTCCAATCATTCTATATTTCAGGCCCCGGTCTAACAACAAACATAGGCACAAGACGACCTCCTAATATCAGAAACTCATCATTGCGAGTTAGCCAAGGTGATGTAATCAGTCTGTTTTTGTTCTACTATATTCCATCATTTTTGTCATCCTTTCAATCACCATTCTTATTTTTGTAATCATTTGAATTTATTGTTTTTAATTGAAGTCCGAGAGCAATTTTGAATTCCTCCAAATCAGAATCCTTTACGTTTTATGTAACTACAAGTTACATTTTATGACACTATCAGCATATTTTGTAAACCTGTAGATATATATTGTACACGGTAGCCGGCCCGAACATGATAATTAATTAAATAAATATGGAACACGCGTAATGGTATAATGACGTCATAACCAATTAGATGAGGGGTGTATACTTAGGTCTGTTACGTCATACTCCCTTTTACTTAGGCCTGTAAGATGTCACTATTAATCTGATCGTTGCGTCACTTCCGGTAGTAGTGCACCGGGTCGCTGTTAATGGCACTCATGTAATCTGATCGAATCAGTGACAGATGCTAGATAAACAAACGTTACACAAACGTACATGTGACCACAGCCTCTGAACCGGTGTGATAGTGAACGGTAAACCCAATAAAGGATTATATAGGTAAATTGGATGCGGACTGGATACATATACAAAACCTTCGATAAAACATTGAACTTTGGTAGTGAATTTTTTTTTCGTCAATCACATAATTAACTACAGATGAAGATTTCTGTAATTTTGAATAGATATCATTCATGTTTCCCAATTTGGAATTTGTTTTTCGTCAATCACATAATTAACTACAGATGAAAATTTCTGTAATTTGGAATAAATATCATTCATGTTTCCCAATTTGGAATTTGCTTTGTCGCATCAGCGCCAAATAGGAAAGTGGCAGATTTTTTTCCAAAACAAAATTATATTTGAGAAAGACTGAATTTATAAAGCATGTCCAGAGTGATATGTGTACAATTCCAAAAAATCTGATATGTTTTTGCAGATGTCCCAATACAAAGGCTGCATTTCTGATGTTGTAATACAAGTTTTTGTTTATATGAAATTGAATTTGTAAAAAAATGTTCCGTGAGCGATTCTGTATTGTAAACTTTGTAGTTTTGTGTCGTTTGCCTCACGAAATGGAATAGAATGAATGTCTTTCCACTCATCGTGGCTTAGAAAAATATCCAAAACAGTGTGTCACCTTTCATAAGAATGTTGAGGATATGTCAACACAGTGATAATAGCTCGTAATAGAAACACTTCGACGGGTTTTTCAATGGTTTTCAGTTGCCTCAAATTATCATGCAAAATATATTCAATATTTTTCCATAATTAGTTTTCATTCTCTCCCAGCCGCTCGGTATTGTACTAAAAATACTATCTAAGTTTATGAAATTGATATTTATTTGTTTTTCTGAATAGAAACGTTCAAGATATGATGTTCCCATGTTCGTCCGCTATGTCTTGAACATAGAAAATTTCCTCTGACACAGAATTATGAAGAAGATAGTTTGTCTATTAACTTTAATTTCTATATTGAACAACAGAGGTTGAGAAAGTTTTCTGGGGCTGCCGAGGAGGGTCCGTAAAGATTTTCCCCAAACAGACATTATTGCCTCCCAGAAATTCCCAAAATTCTACCTTTATACCCCATATTTCATATTCTTCAAATTGTTCTATATCATCAATTTATATTTTTCCGATCTGCACGACAATTTAGGGTCCAAACAATTCTTTATCCATACTAGTTTTAATGATTTCCTATGAGAAAACAATGTCTAGTACTCTCAAACCTTCATATTTAAAACCACTAATTAAAATGAAAGGATTCCTTTTGAGTTGATCGATTATACTTTTGTATAAGCAATGAAACGTTTGGATTTTTTTTAAGGATGAACATTTGACTAAGTATTACAGTTATTATTTCTTCAATAATAGAAAATACAAAGATTCTGACAGACCAATCTTGGAGAAGTGACTTCAATGACTTTAGCTTTTCTATAAGATTATCTTGGAAGAAAGAGTAGAGGCGACCATTGTTTTAAACAGAGGCTGATATGTGTGAGTATAAAGCTTTAAAACTGTTTATAATGAAGTTGCTAGAACCGAAAAAAAAACACATAAACTTTTTTCTATGAATGTCCACCCAATGGAATCGAATGGTTTTTTTTCTTCAATATCTAACATTACCAAAATGCTCGATTGATTTTTTTCTGTTTCTTTGTCTCTCAATAATATCACTAATTGGTAGTGTAAATCAGTCTGACTGAGCGAAACACAAAACTCAATACATAAGAAGCGGATTAAGACATAAAACTCGAATTTTTGTTTTCTTTGTGACTCGGCCTTAATTAGAAATAAACAGAAGATCGTTCCCTAAATCCATGTCTGTTTCACGGAATCAGTGACAATACCACATTAATATTCTCCGCCATTTAACAACAAGACAATATCAATCCGCTTTGTGTATATCACTATCTAATCAAAAGACCAAATGAAGCAAAATGGGAAATCTGAAGGAATGCTTTGCATTATACGTCCCTAATTTTAAAACTTTTATAAGACCATATATTACCGGTAGATTTTGTTAGAGTATAACATATTGACAAACTCAACATGGCGACGGATTTCACTCAATGATTACAGAGAATGTCCAGTACTTTGTGACGTTAGAAATCTGTCGATTGTTACTTCTATAAGGAAGTGTGCAAACATTAAAAACATGTTGTAAAATAACTAATATATATTATCATTATATATCATACATCTCTTTTCTTTATCAATTATTCAATCTGATTGAACCTGATGTAAATTGGCAAGCTCCATCTACTAAATAGGAGATGTCACTATAATGAATAGGGGATGTCACTATAATGAATTGGTGATGTCACTATAATGAATAGGAGATGTCACTATAATGAATAGGAGATGTCACTATAATGAATTGGAGATGTCACTATAATGAATTGGTGATGTCACTATAATGAATAGGAGATGTCACTATAATGAATAGGAGATGTCACTAAAATGAATTGGTGATGTCACTATAATGAATAGGAGATGTCACTATAATGAATAGGAGATCTCACTATAATGAATTGGTGATGTCACTATAATGAATAGGAGATGTCACTATAATGAATAGATGTCACTATAATGAATTGGTGATGTCACTTTAACGAACTAGGCTAGTTTCATGTTTTAATGATGTTGAGGATACACAATACATTATCTTTTTGTTCTTCTATTCTCTTACCAAAGAACTAGTATCAAAACAGTCAGTTTTATAAAACAAATGAAACGATTTGATAAACATGAGATGTAATAATCCACCATGCTGTAGGTCTACGCTTTATAGTAAATAACAGATAAATCGGGATCAAAGGAAAGCTTCCATTTTTTGTTTGTGTCTTCTACAAGCTTAAAACACAAGAAGAAAAACATGGAATTAGTCTTTGAATAAATATATATTCAAGTAAGCAGTAATATCACCTCCAGACAACAAGTAAACAGATTCTCCTACACACAAAGCGTAATAATGTATCGCCATTACTTACAAAGTGTCTAGATGATGAGAATTCAGTGAATCACAGGAAGACAAAATGATATCAAACATACAAATTATAATGTATGTCGGTAATTTCAAAGCAAAAAAAATGTTAAGCTGTTCAATGTTTAAGCCAACTACACATATTTACAATGTATTTAGCAAATTTAAAGCAACAAAGTTGATAAGTTGTTTTATTCTTTAAGCCAGCTACACAACTGGGTGTCTGAATTCTTTCTAAACCTTTGAGGTTAAAATTGTAAGAGATTGAGGTCTATACAGTGACTGGTAGTAACGTGTTTGGTGATAACATAAAATACGTATGTTTGTAAAATGATTATCAATTCTAGCTGGCATTGTGACAGTCTCTTTTGGCGCAGTACAGTGACCCTTCTTCTCACAACACATATATATAGTTGACATCTTTTGGCGTGTGTTTCGTGTTATTAGTTTCTGTTTCACTAAGCTGAATGTTTTCACCCTTTTGTTGTCCAAATCAATAAGATTGTGAAGATTGTAATTGTATCTAACAAACGTCACGATTTGTCCCTATAAGACTCTAAGTATAATACATGATATCAAAATGGTGAACACTGATTCTTTTCCTTACTTCACCGTTTACATGGCTGGTATCGTCGATTTTTTATCATTTTTTTTACTTATCTTAAGCAACTTAGAATGCATTGCAGTTTTCTGAGATAAGCCAGTATTTGAAGACTTAATTTGATAGTTTAGAGATTTGGACTTAAAACGATCCACACCCACAGCACCAAATTCACACACTCGTACTTAATATACGTAGTGAATGTTCCTATTGACTGACAGACAGTCGCTTTATCCCATGGTTGATAAAAATAACTGCCGACCTTGAAACTTTTGTTTATTTTGCTCGTGGGGAAATTTTAAAACTCACAACTGAACCCCGTTCAGCACATGTTGAAATATTTGTTAAACAAAAAACAAAAACTGACAAATAAATAAATAAATTGTAAAATTTAAAAAATCTATTATTCTTCTGTTTTTTGGTTTTTTTTTCTTATTAATTTTTTGTTTTTAATTTCAAACTAGTTAAATGGAACCCCCTCCCCCTGTGCCCCTACCGGACGTTTTGATCCGAATCGCCATATAATCCCGTTATCCATGTTTACCATTACAGAATGCCTGGCAACCTAATCCTATTCCAAGACATTTTATTGGGCAAACCATGCCATTGATAAAATGAGTCAGTTTCCTCGTGCGCACGTGTTTCACATCCACTGTACGAACGGGGGATCTGTAAAGTTAAATTGGTTTTTCGGGTGCATCGGGACTTATGAATGCAGTCCGAGGTTATCCGGGTCGATAATGGCGGTCATGGATGGTGAGCAACCCATTTGTATCGACAGATATTAAAATTTTGGCGAATTTGATGAAATTAAAGCAGCAGGACTCGGTCATTAAACATATAGCGGAGTGATGGATAGACGAAGGGTCACTTTTTTGTATCACATCCAAACTCGATACCATTACAGACTTCAGATTGATTTGCCATAAAAATATGTCACAATTTTGACACCATAACTAGAACTACAGTTTCTGATATATAGAATATTTATTTATTTATTTATTTTTGTAAACGAGTTTAACATTCATATCCATTTCATTTCATATTCATGGAACTCGACGCGGTTTCTTGTTCTGAGGGAAAGAGAGATTTGGTAGTATACACTGATTCTAACCAGAGATAAGCACATGATGTTCCAGATAGGGACTACACAGGTATCTATTGTAATCAGAGACCACAGATGTGGCCGGTAATATCTAAAATCTGTGACCTACACAGAATTATCGGGTACCCTGGTTGTATAATCCGAAGGAGTGTTGGTACCTTGCTTGTTATGTAAGTACATGTTGGTGCCATGACTGACTGTATCTATCAACCACAGCCAAAGCTCACAGCAACTTACATAACACCATGACACGTCTCTATCAAACAACCATACATAACACCATGACACGTTTCTATCAAACAAACTTACATAACACCATGACACGTCTCTATCAAACAAAGACGTACATAACACCATGACACGTCTCTATCAAACAAACTTACACAACACCATGACACGTCTCTATCAAACAAAGACGTACATAACACCATGACACGTCTCTATCAAACAAACTTACATAGCACCATGACACGTCTCTATCAAACAAACTTACATAACACCATGACACGTCTCTATCAAACAACCATACATAACACCATGACACGTCTCTATCAAACAAAGACGTACATAACACCATGACACGTCTCTATCAAACACACTTACATAACACCATGACACGTCTCTATCAAACACACTTACATAACACCTTGACACGTCTCTATCAAACAAACTTAACACCATGACACGTCTCTATCAAACACACTTACATAACACCATGACACGTCTCTATCAAACAAACTTACATAACACCATGACACGTCTCTATCAAACAAAGACGTACATAACTCCATGACACGTCTCTATCAAACACACTTACATAACACCATGACACGTCTCTATCAAACAAACTTAACACCATGACACGTCTCTATCAAACAAACTTACATAACACCATGACACGTCTCTATCAAACAAACTTACATAACACCATGACACGTCTCTATCAAACAAACTTACATAACACCATGACACGTCTCTATCAAACACACTTACATAACACCATGACACGTCTCTATCAAACAAACTTACATAACACCACGACACGTCTCTATCAAACAAAGTTACAGAACACCATGACACGTCTCTATCAAACAAACTTACATAACACCACGACACGTCTCTATCAAACAAACTTACATAACATCATGACACGTCTCTATCAAACAAACTTACATAACACCACGACACGTCTCTATCAAACACAGTTACATAACACCATGACACGTCTCTATCAAACACACTTACATAACACCATGACACGTCTCTATCAAACAAACTTACATAACACCACGACACGTCTCTATCAAACAAACTTACAGAACACCATGACACGTCTCTATCAAACACAGTTACATAACACCATGACACGTCTCTATCAAACACACTTACATAACACCATGACACGTCTCTATCAAACAAACTTACATAACACCATGACACGTCTCTATCAAACAAACTTACATAACACCATGACACGTCTCTATCAAACAACCATACATAACACCATGACACGTCTCTATCAAACAAACTTACATAACACCATGACACGTCTCTATCAAACACAGTTACATAACACAATGACACGTCTCTATCAAACAAACTTACATAACACCACGACACGTCTCTATCAAACAAACTTACATAACATCATGACACGTCTCTATCAAACAAACTTACATAACATCATGACACGTCTCTATCAAACAAACTTACATAACACCACGACACGTCTCTATCAAACACAGTTACATAACACCATGACACGTCTCTATCAAACACACTTACATAACACCATGACACGTCTCTATCAAACAAACTTACATAACACCATGACACGTCTCTATCA
The DNA here is from genome assembly GCF_031769215.1 of Ylistrum balloti. NCBI lineage: Eukaryota > Metazoa > Mollusca > Bivalvia > Pectinida > Pectinidae > Ylistrum > Ylistrum balloti. The sequence continues at coordinate 471,289 of NW_026782186.1, forward strand.
AACAACCATACATAACACCATGACACGTCTCTATCAAACAAAGACGTACATAACACCATGACACGTCTCTATCAAACACACTTACATAACACCATGACACGTCTCTATCAAACAAAGACGTACATAACACCATGACACGTCTCTATCAAACAAACTTACATAACACCATGACTCGTCTCTATCAAACAAACTTACATAACACCATGACACGTCTCTATCAAACAAACTTACATAACATCATGACACGTCTCTATCAAACACACTTACATAACACCATGACACGTCTCTATCAAACAAAGATGTACATAACAGCTCAATACAAACATTTATATTATTCTTGGTGTGTTTGATACAAGCTTTACAAGGATATAGATTTAGTGATGTACTATCTGACAGACGGATCGGTCAGATGGTAGTAGCCAACGTATTTCTGATGCAGATCAAATGACATATATAACTATTCTTAATCTGATAAGCAATCGGGGAAGCACATACGCGTTTGTCGGATGCAGATTAAATAGCAGCTGTTGCGATAGTAATTCTCTAACATATTTCATACAGTTTCATGAAATTAGGAACATGACAAAATATGTCCATCCACAAATGAATTACCTCATACAAAAATACGTCAAAAAAATCTTGGCGTATTCAGTGTTAAAAAGGTAACGTGGAAGTCAATACAATTATTATCTACAAAACCAAATAGACCGCTGTAAACAGAGATCAACGACAGAGTCGACGATACCAAATATAACTTTAGAAAAGAACTAAAAGTACATTTCTATTAATAGATATTCATTTAAAGAAAGCAGGATCGAGAATGTAAAGAGATTCTCATACATCGAAATGAAATTAAGAAAGTGGAGAAAAACATCCAAACGTTGATCATTTGACAGCTACAGTAAGATCATGACTTGATGCTACAGAATGTGTGAACACTTGGCCTATAGTTACTGAGTCACACTGAAGTAGGATATCAACAATTACTAAGTACAAATTTTCGTGAGTAATACAAACAACTATATTGTTGTGTCTATATATAGAGGGATGCCCTTCACCTATGACGTGTGTGAGGCATGTTAACTGTTTGAGAGGTTGTGACGTGCAGTCTAGTGGCTGACTGGCTATTTTAGGGACGATTTTCACATGTCGACCGTTTTTTAACACTGTGAATGTTTGCTGTATTAATATAATACACATATAATTGAAGATGTCGAACAGGTCTTTTATCATCCTGATGATGTTGCCAAGATATTTCTGGTGTTTATAGACTCCTAACGTGAATTTATAAAATATAAACGGTTTGATACAACTTCCAGTGAGGAGACTTGGCGGCGGTAGCTACAGTATGCACTAAACATATCAAACAGACATCACATGCCAGAGATAACTATATGGCTTTTACAAGATTTCTCCGTATATTACACGATAACGCTATAGCCCCCAAAGTGATAGTTTAGATATAATACATTCATATGTATATATATCAGAATGATACAATTTTAATTTTTTTTTGTCTTTTAATGATTATTTTTTTCGTGTCAAAGACAACAGCTATCTCAGTTTATTTATTTTTACATCTGTATATAATTTAATGTTATATTAACACACATTATCAATGTTTCAATCACTTTGAATTGTTTTAAAATTTGTTTTTTAAAGCGAACACTTAAATTGTTTTTCGGTCCTGATAGTTTTTTAAGTCACCTATCCATATGCCATGGCGACTTACTGTGATCGGTCTCCGTCTGTCGTCGTCCGCAGTGCGTAAACTCCTTTTTTCTGATGAACACAATAACCTGGTTTAATATATACCGAATTTGTTGAAAATCGGCATCCGGTCTTATATCATAAGATCTCGGATGCGTTCGACAATGGGGCTGGTTCGATCGTAATTTACAGAATTATGGCCCTTTTCATTCTAAGTTCTGCTGAGACTAGTCAAATGACCGGTTAGGACCATGGGCATTTTGTTTTCCTTATACTAAATTGAAGTTTGTCAACACTACATGAATCAGTACGGAGTTCCTGTAAAAGTCAGTGACAGATGTTGAGTCTATTTGGTTTATCACACCGTAATCAGTCAAGGTCGTTTTGAGGTCATCACATTGTAGCAGTCACTTAATGAATGACAGGCGGGAGGCATGACGCAGCATCCAAAACGATTGGATTGAAGTGTCGAGATGTACGAACACTACCGTTTTATGTCAACAACATTAAGCCGCCGATGTTTAAAATAAATAGTCAACATATTTTGCCAACGTCGAAACAAAAATGTGGAATATGAGCTTTAACTGACAGAATATTTACTTTTGTGTGATCCTATCTTTATGAGAATGTATGAAGATACGTACTTAAAGAGTCGCAAAAAATTTTAGCCATCGTTTTCAATACTTCAAAATGAAAAAGTTGACAAAATGCCGTCAATGTGTAGATATGGATTACTATACAATCGAATAAAGTCACTTTAGAATACTACTAAATCTGAAATGTATGTTATCCAAGCCCAAGCCCCCCCCCCCTCCCCCCGCCTCGCCACTTTATGTATTCTTCTCTTACTTAAATTAGATCATACCCGGGTGCAAAACAATAAAAACATCGGCTGTTTACTTTGTTTGCCAACACAAGACACCGGCAGATGGCGCTATCAGAGCTCGGTCAGGTGGCGCTGTGATGAGTCATGGAGTCAGAGATTCAACTGCTCCTTACTGCTGTTGATCGAGCTTCACGTAACAACCCGGTGTATGTGGCGCAATCTGGCGTAATAACCAAACCACAGCTGCATCCCTGTGTTGCAGCAAACTTCACATTTTCAAAATCATAGAAAAATAATGCTATCAGAATAATGTACAAGTTCGGACAGTCACTTTTGGAACTTTTCCGCGAGTCCAATATTCTTAAAAGACAAACCTTATGGGAGACGCGAGGATTGGTAGAAAATTAAGATGGAGATAAAAAAAAAAATCCAGTGGATCGATCCTTACACGGGTTGATTTGTGTGTCTCAGTCACTGGGTGAGACGCTTTATCTTATATGTAAAACTTGCCACAGGCATCCCACGTTATCTTTACCGATGTTGCCATCACAACCAGCAACTACAAGGAGACCATTCTTCAAAGTTTGACTTTGGCTGTTGACTGATAAAATCCTTAAACAATACTCATACAAACCACAGCAAAAATGTGAGCAGTTTTCTTTTACCAGCAAAGTCATTTATAAAAAAAACAACTCACGTTTAAATTTCAAAATAATTTTCCTCCGATATGGTGTGATCATTAACGGTATTGAAGGTATCAGGATAAAGAATGTTTATTCAGAAGAGAGAACAAAAAAATAGTCTTACGATCATGAAATGAAAGGATAATTATTTCGTCCTATCTTCTGGACATTGACGACGGCTTCGTGAAGAGGGTCTTTATCATGTTTATATGTTTATACAGAAAACATGTTCTGACACTGATACCGTTCTGTCGAAAAAAAACTTAACCGACGAGAGAAAAAGAAAACGGAGACTTCAACTAAATATTTGTTGTTAACCCAAATTCGATTTAAGGGAAGCAAAATCTGAACAAAAGAAAGGTTTTCATAGACCCTGAAAGTTTCGTCAGTGTAAACGTCTTGTTTTTCATCGACGACATCTGTTGTATAAAATCTTGGTCAGTCCATGTAAGTAATGTCACGTTCTTAAATGAGAACAAGGATAGCAACGAATTAACCACTAAGCAAACTAACGAGCATCAAATATGTCCACTTACACATTTCCTGAGCAGAATAAGGACGCAAAACTTCTACGTGTTCTCCGGCAATATACATCTCTCTAATTTATCTGCAAGATGTGGATATCTTTCTGGGAAACAGTAATATATCAGTTACAGGGCCTGGAATATTTTCATGTTAACGTTCTTAGTAGGGGAAATACGGTCAATCAAGCTGTAAATTTGTAATTGAAGGAAATGAAGACATGCCAAATACCTTCGTATTGGTGAATAGAACTCAAGCAGAGAATTCTCAAGAAACGAAATCTGGTCTGAATTTGACGTCATCAAATGGTCAAATTTTACTGGCATTGGCAAACGTTTACGACCTGGTTGTTATAACGGAAACTTTACTGGCAACAAAGATCGTTAGGTTTCCTGTACAAAACAATTTTGTCTATTACACTACAGTGCAGTTTACCGAGATTTATAGATATATACGTAAACGCTGGGATGGCATTCGGCGGCGAAGAATTTCACTCTGAAATTAACAGTGTTTTTATTTTGAGTAATGGTGAAACTTAGAAACTGAGACTTCATTAGTGGACTCAATACAGCTGTAATACAACCCACGAAAATACACGATACGCAGTGTTAGATATCAGTTCGCTGATAATTAAAGTACATTTAGCAAATAACTGGTCTGTTGTGTTTTAGATATATAACATGATGAACACATACATCCCTCACCTATTGTCGATAAACAAAGCATTGGCACACAACAATAACAAGGCAAGTTAGTTTTTATCAGCATGTCTTCTGACGTGTTAATGTCTTTGCTATATTAGAATTTATGTATATGAGGCTTCGGCCATTTAACTCGGTCAGTATTCATAAATATCTTTCTGAGACCATTAGGGTATTTGATATTATTGTATGTAATAGATTTTTAGTCTTTTATCATGTGTTATGAGTACAGTATTCCTTTATCTATGTAATATTTAATATTTCAGAAATTTTGAATGTCTGAATATTTTTACCTGACAAATTTTACAATCCTTGAGGATAATATTTAATATTTCAGAAATTTTTAATGTCTGAATATTCTTATGAACCTAACAAATTATACAATCCTTGAGGACCTTGACGGAGAGATGTCTTTGGCTAAATCAGGTTTTATCTCCTTGATAAACAAACTTTAATGTTATTACAATGATTTGTCGGGATTGAATAAAAGGCATTACGTAAGATCCTGCGCTTCTCTTATATTTACAGGGGTGTAGTTCTTCCAAGGGATGAGGATATAGGACAGTTCTAAGGGAGGAGGATATAGGACGGTTCTAAGGAGGAGGATATAGGACGGTTCTAAGGAGGAGGATATAGGACGGTTCTAAGGGAGGAAGATATAGGACGGTTCTAAGGAGGAGGAATAGGACGGTTCTAAGGGAGGAAGATATAGGACGGTTCTAAGGGAGGAGGAATAGGACGGTTCTAAGGGAGGAAGATATAGGACGGTTCTAAGGGAGGAGGATATAGGACGGTTCTAAGGAGGAGGATATAGGCCGAAAGATGCTGTTAGGACAGGAAGATTCGCGAATGAAAGCTCAAGGCACTGTCCCTAGTCTATAGACGTGTGCGGGTATGTTTATGCTGCACTCTACAAACGACCTTCACGTGTTCCAAGGTCGATCGGGGAATACAGCATGAGGCTTAATGTTGGAATAGGATGTTGTTATCATCACAAACAAAGATGGGAGCAAGAGTTGTGAGATAAGGTTGAGGGAGAGAAGGGTGAAGGAAGCAACAGAATGTAGGGGAAAGATAAGAATGATAAGGGGGTGGGGTGGGGGTGTCATATGAATGGTGAGAGAAATGAAGGCAGATATAGGATAAATACGCAGATGGACATCAGTATGTTTGGAATATAACAAATGTGTAAATATGCCATATTAATTTAATTCATCATTGATTATGGCTGGCCGATTTATTCTTCCCGTAATATTCATCAGGTGTTTTAAAAAGCATTTCAGCAAAAATCGAACTCTGAAACAAATTGACAAAACGAAAAAGAAATCAACATAGCATAGTGTTACAACATAAACGCTATCAAACGTCTTATGGGGAAGTTGTACAGTTGTCACAGTGATCTTATTACGGGATATATTTGTTATGAAACTGGACGTGCTTAATTTGCCTGTTGGTTCCGTGTTGTTGTCCTTTGAGAACATGACATTACTTACTTAGGTAGGACGTGTTTAATGCTAGTTAGTTTGTCTGTTGGTTCTGTTGTTGTATACCTTGTTCTTACTTGGGAACCTTAAATTACTTACTTGGATTGACCGAGGTTTATACGGCAAGCGTCGTCGATGAAGCAAATATTTCCTTTGTTTTTATTTCGCTCTGGTTTTATTGAATTTCAGTTTGTATTATAAATCGTTTGACATGTTGGTATTTTCCTGTTGTGTTCTTGTTTTAAGACGAGGGGGTTAATCCCTATTATGCCAGGATATGTTACTGTTTTGTTTTTTTTTCGTGTGTGTGATGTCTTCCACTAACTACATATACCATCGAAATCGCTTGTGATCTGAAATATTCATTGGCTTCCAAAATTAAAGATATGACCGCCATTTTCAATTGAACTTCCGGCGCGTTCGATTTAATCATTGACTATATATGACTCTGGAATTCGCAGGATTTACACGAATCTTAGAATTTGCACAATGAGGGATGTACCGTCGGCGCTGAGGTTTTCTATGTTTGGAACATTCTTATAAACAATTCCGAGAACATAATACAAGCTCTCATAGGATAATTGTGTAGTTCTTGTTTATATTAACGCTTTGAAACCTGCGATGTATATTGCATCACATAATTGTTACTTCGAGGAAAGAACAAACAAAAAGGTTTCCTCTGTAATTACCGTGTACTCCAGAAAAATCGCTATACCACTTAGCGGAGGTCAGAATCAATTGGACTGGAAACGAAAAGATTTCAGACAAACGCTTAACATGTACAAACAACCCTATGTAGCCTCACAGGCATATAACTATATATTTGTATCCGACTTTTTATTTCGTTTGGAAGAGTTTTAATATTTTTTTCTTGTCGTATAGGAAAATTTCGTATGGGATTATATCTTTTTGGGCATATTTTAAACCACTCCTGCTGCACTGATTTTTTAAAGCGAGATACTTACTGGTCATCTCAAGCGTACCAGACTTTGGAATATTCTTTAACAGACTTTCACCATTTGATGTTCCGATAACATTCAAGTCCAAACACAACAACCAACATACACAGAAAGTGGTACGTTCCAGATTCCAAATTGGTAACCTTGGGAATATGGCGTGTCTAGTCCTATTTATATCACATGACTTCTGCTTTAACTCGCAACGTGCGAGTTCTATGGTGTGCAACAGTTGCTTATCCCACTGTATTACTTCAATCTATTGCACGATTCCATTAAAGAAGGCATTTAATTTTATCTACAAGATTTTTTTTTTTTGTTATTTGGTAATGAATAATATTGGGGGACGTTTAGAACGTGTATCTAAAACATATTGTGTCCGTACTACAATGAGAGTTAAAAACGTTTTAACTGTATACACGGTTTTAAAATAGATTAATGCCATTTTTGCTAATTTCATTTTTCAAAATATTGAAGTAACTAGGGTATATTATCAGCGGTTACTATAAATAACTCACTGCGGTCTCAGAAAATATCTGTCAAAATTATTTAATGTTTCATTTATGTAAAAATCCATGAGTTTCATTTTGCATCGTTTTCAATGATCTTTCAATGATGTTTGACATGGCTTGCAGTTTTTTTTTTTTTTTTTTCGTAATTTGAAATTTGAATCGTTTGACGGTTAGATTTGTTTTATCAGATATAAAATAGGAACAGTGTCTACACACTGTCTGAATCCTGTCCGTATTCATAGGACGACCATTTTCCTGTGTTACAATTATTTTAACCTGAAGTTCACAAATTGCGGTTGTCGTCGATGAAGCATGAGACGTTTACCCTTCCGGAACATCCAGAGGTCTCAGTATGTCTTTTTTCTTCTTATTTTCTCATAGTTTAATCGAATTAAGATCATGTTGGTATTTCATTATTTTCATTGTTGTTATTTTTAAAAATAGAATCGTAAACAGTACGAAATTTCGTGTGACTACATTTTCGAGGTTTTGAAAAAATCACTTTTTCGTGGATGCATCATTTCGTTGTTAAATATAGCTTGATGAATCGACAAAATTTATTCACAGTCAGTTCTCTAAAATCAGACTATCACAGTCAGTTTGCCACAATCAGACAGTCACAGTCAGTTCTCTAAAATCAGACTGTCACACTCAGTTCTCTAAAATCAGACTGTCACACTCAGTTCTCTAAAATCAGACTGTCACAGTCTGTTCTCTAAAATCAGACAGTCACAGTCAGTTCTCTAAAATCAGACAGTCACAGTCAGTTCTCCACAGTCAGACTGTCACAGTCAGTTCTCTAAAATCAGACTGTCACAGTCAGTTCTCTAAAATCACACTGTCACAGTCAGTTCTCCACAGTCAGACTGTCACAGTCAGTTCTCTTTAAAATCAGACTGTCACAGTCAGTTCTCCAAAGTCAGACTGTCACAGTCAGTTCTCTACAGTCAGACTGTCACAGTCAGTTCTCTACAGTCAGTTCTCTAAAATCAGACAGTCACAGCCAGTTCTCTACAGTCAGACTGTCACAGTCAGGTCTCTTAAATCAGACTGTCACAGTCAGTTCTCTACAGTCAGTTCTCTAAAATCAGACAGCCACAGTCAGTTCTCTACAGTCAGACTGTCACAGTCAGGTCTCCACAGTCAGACAGTCACAGTCAGTTCTCTAAAATCAGACTGTCACAGTCAGTTCTCTACAGTCAGACTGTCACAGTCAGTTCTCTACAGTCAGACTATCACAGTCAGTTCTCTACAGTCAGACAGTCACAGTCAGTTCTCTAAAATCAGACAGTCACAGTCAGTTCTCTAAAATCAGACAGTCACAGTCAGTTCTCCACAGTCAGACTATCACAGTCAGTTCTCTACAGTCACACTGTCACAGTCAGTTCTCTAAAATCAGACTGTCACAGTCAGTTCTCTAAAATCAGACTGTCACAGTCAGTTCTCTACAGTCAGACTGTCACAGTCAGTTCTCTAAAATCAGACTGTCACAGTTAGTTCTCCACAGTCAGACTGTCACACTCAGTTCTCTAAAATCAGACTGTCACAGTCAGTTCGCCACAGTCAGACAGTCACAGTCAGTTCTCTAAAATCAGACTGTCACAGTCAGTTCTCTAAAATCAGACAGTCACAGTCAGTTCTCCACAGTCAGACTGTCACAGTCAGTTCTCTAAAATCAGACTGTCACAGCCAGTTCTCTAAAATCAGACTGTCACAGTCAGTTCTCTAAAATCAGACTGTCACAGTCAGTTCTCTACAGTCAGACTGTCACAGTCAGTTCTCTTAAATAAGACTGTCACAGCCAGTTCTCTAAAATCAGACTGTCACAGTCAGTTCTCCACAGTCAGACTGTCATAGTAAGTTCTCTTAAATCAGACTGTCACAGTCAGTTCTCTAAAATCAGACTGTCACAGTCAGTTCTCTTAAATCAGACTGTCACAGTCAGTTCTCTAAAATCAAACTGTCACAGTCAGTTCTCCACAGTCAGACTGTCACAGTCAGTTCTCTAAAATCAGACTGTCACAGTCAGTTCTCTTAAATCAGACTGTCACAGTCAGTTCTCTAAAATCAGACAGTCACAGTCAGTTCTCCACAGTCAGACTGTCACAGTCAGTTCTCTAAAATCAGACTGTCACAGCCAGTTCTCTAAAATCAGACTGTCACAGTCAGTTCTCTAAAATCAGACAGTCACAGTCAGTTCTCTACAGTCAGACTGTCACAGTCAGTTCTCTTAAATCAGACTGTCACAGCCAGTTCTCTAAAATCAGACTGTCACAGTCAGTTCGCCACAGTCAGACAGTCACAGTCAGTTCTCTAAAATCAGACTGTCACAGTCAGTTCTCTAAAATCAGACAGTCACAGTGAGTTCTCCACAGTCAGACTGTCACAGTCAGTTCTCTTAAATCAGACTGTCACAGTCAGTTTTCTTTTTCTGGTAAAGGGTAAAGTGGTGTATATGGCCAAGTGTTTCTCGAACGGCACAACATAACAGCCCTCGTTTGGTTCCCGAAAAAGGATACACTTCCAGTTACGTGGTATAATAGACTGTAATTACGTTCATCATTTGTACATTTTTATTCCATATAGTTTATTTAACACAGGCAAAACACAAACAATATGAATATGAGAGGAAAAAACGTGAAAGCTTTGTACTTTAAACAAATTAGTTTGAATTTTGATACTAGTGTGTTATCTTGTTGTTGTGTGTAAACTATCAGAACTCAAAGATAAGAGAAAGCAAATATACCACAGGCCTTGTTCGTCCAGAGGCTGGAAACAGGTATCCAGGATTTAGAGAAAAATTTCAAATATTAATGAAACAAAATCTGCAACCTTCTTTAACATATCAGAGCATTGATTGTTTTGGTGTTAACTTTGCCCTGTCTTTCTTCATTGGCAATAATTTGAATCTTTCACTGACCACTGGTCTAGTCAAATTACCTTTGAACAACACAGATGGTGAAGAATATTGATTCCGTTATAACAGACATCATAATGTTAGATATTTTTACAAATAAATCCTTTGTATTCATGTATAAAATTATTAGTTGTGATAAAAATATTCATAAAATACTATTAAGTTAAGCTTTACAACAAGATAAAAATTGAATATAATCTAACAATTGTGTATTGCAAGGTGTTGGAATTGCCATATCACTATTGTCCATTTTTTTATCCTTTATAGGTAGGGTGTACCCTTAATGGAGCCTCAAGGAATAATTATCTATTTCCCCGCACGCTCATACGATTGACTCTCTCACGTCATGACGTATCACAAATCCTAGCGCGAGCAGAAATTAGAAATCTACCTATATGGTGTACTAGTCAATTTCTCTTTCAGATAAAATTCTAACTTTCCCTTGTGCTGTCTTACGATATAACTTCACCACGCCCGGTTAGTGATGAATGCGAGAAAGAGTACAGACACATGTTTAAAAGTCTGTTCAATTTACTTTTGATATAACAGCAAAATGAGGAAAATAAACAAAACCAGAAGAGTTTGTGAATTGAAAGGATCTCTACATCTGTGTTAACTCTTCTTGTAAACAATTTCTCAATGTGGGAGTAGAAGATAAATTTACAGATCAACATCATCGTAATTTCTTTGCCCGATTGCTTAATTTCCTGTTGTTAAGTAAATCATCATCGAATACCGTGATTTATAAAATACAATTCAACGGTTTTTCACCAAACTATATCATACATCACAAAAAGAAGTAACATTTGTCACATTTATTTTATGAAATCATCCACTTTCTGTCTGGTGACACCTAATTTCTGTCTGGTGACGCCTAATTTCTGTCCGGTGACACCCAATTTCTGTCTGGTGACGCCTAATTTTTGTCTGGTGACACTTAATTTCTGTCAGGTGACACCTAATTTCTGTCTGGTGACACCTAATTTCTGTCAGGTGACACCTAATTTCTGTCTGGTGACACCCAATTTCTGTCAGGTGACGCCTAATTTCTGTCTGTTGACACCTAATTTCTGTCAGGTGACACCTAATTTCTGTCAGGTGACACCTAATTTCTGTCTGGTGACACCCAATTTCTGTCTGGTGACGCCTAATTTCTGTCTGGTGACGCCCAATTTCTGTCTGGTGACACCCAATTTCTGTCTGGTGACGCCCAATTTCTGTCAGGTGACGCCTAATTTCTGTCTGGTGACACCCAATTTCTGTCTGGTGACACCTAATTTCAGTGTGGTGACACCCAATTTCTGTCTGGTGACACCCAATTTCTGTCAGGTGACGCCTAATTTCTGTCAGGTGAAACCTAATTTCTGTCTGGTGACACCCAATTTATCTGGTGACACCCAATTTCTGTCTGGTGACACCCAATTTCTGTCAGGTGACGCCTAATTTCTGTCTGGTGACACCCAATTTCTGTCTGGTGACACCCAATTTCCGTCTGGTGACACCCAATTTCTGTCTGGTGACAACCAATTTCTGTCAGGTGACGCCTAATTTCTGTCTGGTGACGCCCAATTTCTGTCTGGTGACACCCAATTTCTATGTGGTGACGCCTAATTTCTGTCTGGTGACGCCTAATTTCTGTCTGGTGACGCCTAATTTCTGTCAGGTGACGCCTAATTTCTGTCTGGTGACGCCTAATTTCTGTCTGGTGACACCTAATTTCTGTCTGTTGACACCCAATTTCTGTCTGGTGACGCCTAATTTCTGTCTGGTGACGCCTAATTTCTGTCTGGTGACACCTAATTTCTGTCTGGTGACACCCAATTTCTGTCTGGTGACGCCTAATTTCTGTCTGGTGACACCCAATTTCTGTCTGGTGACGCCTAATTTCTGTCTGGTGACACCTAATTTCTGTCTGGTGACGCCTAATTTCTGTCTGGTGACACCTAATTTCTGTCTGGTGACACCTAATTTCTGTCAGGTGACGCCTAATTTCTGTCTGGTGACGCCTAATTTCTGTCAGGTGACGCCTAAGTTCTGTCAGGTGACACCTAATTTCTGTCTGGTGACGCCTAATTTCTGTCTGGTGACGCCTAATTTCTGTCAGGTGAAGCCTAATTTCTGTCTGGTGACACCCAATTTCTGTCTGGTGACGCCTAATTTCTGTCTGGTGACACCCAATTTCTGTCTGGTGACGCCTAATTTCTGTCTGGTGGCACCCAATTTCTGTCTTGTGACACCCAATTTCTGTCTGGTGACGCCTAATTTCTGTCTGGTGACACCTAATTTCTGTCTGGTGACGCCTAATTTCTGTCAGGTGACACCCAATTTCTGTCTGGTGACACCCAATTTCTGTCTTGTGACACCCAATTTCTGTCTGGTGACGCCTAATTTCTGTCTGGTGACACCCAATTTCTGTCTGGTGACACCCAATTTCTGTCTGGTGACGCCTAATTTTTGTCTGGTGACACCTAATTTCTGTCAGGTGACACCTAATTTCTGTCTGGTGACACCTAATTTCTGTCAGGTGACACCTAATTTCTGTCTGGTGACACCCAATTTCTGTCTGGTGACACCCAATTTCTGTCAGGTGACGCCTAATTTCTGTCTGTTGACACCTAATTTCTGTCAGGTGACACCTAATTTCTGTCTGGTGACACCCAATTTCTGTCTGGTGACGCCTAATTTCTGTCTGGTGACGCCCAATTTCTGTCTGGTGACACCCAATTTCTGTCTGGTGACGCCTAATTTCTGTCAGGTGACGCCTAATTTCTGTCTGGTGACGCCTAATTTCTGTCAGGCGACACCTAATTTCTGTCTGGTCACACCCAATTTCTGTCTGTTGACACCCAATTTCTGTCTGGTGACGCCTAATTTCTGTCTGGTGACGCCTAATTTCTGTCTGGTGACGCCTAATTTCTGTCAGGTGACGCCTAATTTCTGTCTGGTGACGCCTAATTTCTGTCTGGTGACGCCTAATTTCTGTCAGGTGACGCCTAATTTCTGTCAGGTGACACCTAATTTCTGTCTGGTGACGCCTAATTTCTGTCTGGTGACCCTCAATTTCTGTCAGGTGACGCCTAATTTCTGTCAGGTGAAGCCTAATTTCTGTCTGGTGACACCCAATTTCTGTCTGGTGACGCCTAATTTCTGTCAGGTGAAGCCTAATTTCTGTCTGGTGACACCCAATTTCTGTCTGGTGACGCCTAATTTCTGTCAGGTGAAGCCTAATTTCTGTCTGGTGACACCCAATTTCTGTCTGGTGACGCCTAATTTCTGTCAGGTGAAGCCTAATTTCTGTCTGGTGACACCCAATTTCTGTCTGGTGACGCCTAATTTCTGTCTGGTGACACCCAATTTCTGTCTGGTGACGCCTAATTTCTGTCTGGTGACACCCAATTTCTGTCTTGTGACACCCAATTTCTGTCTGGTGACGCCTAATTTCTGTCTGGTGACACCTAATTTCTGTCTGGTGACGCCTAATTTCTGTCAGGTGACACCCAATTTCTGTCTGGTGACACCCAATTTCTGTCTTGTGACACCCAATTTCTGTCTGGTGACACCCAATTTCTGTCAGGTGACGCCTAATTTCTGTCTGGTGACACCCAATTTCTGTCTGGTGACACCCAATTTCTATGTGGTGACGCCTAATTTCTGTCTGGTGACGCCTAATTTCTGTCTGGTGACGCCTAATTTCTGTCAGGTGACGCCTAATTTCTGTCTGGTGACGCCTAATTTCTTTCTGGTGACGCCTAATTTCTGTCAGGTGACACCTAATTTCTGTCTGGTGACACCTAATTTCTGTCTGGTGACACCCAATTTCTGTCTGGTGACGCCTAATTTCTGTCTGGTGACCCCTAATATCTGTCTGGTGACACCTAATTTCTGTCTGGTGACACCCAATTTCAGTCTGGTGACACCTAATTTCTGTCTGGTGACCCTCAATTTCAGTGTGGTGACCCTCAATTTCTGTCTGGTGACACCCAATTTCTGTCTGGTGACACCCAATTTCTGTCTGGTGACGCCTAATTTCTGTCAGGTGAAACCCAATTTCTGTCTGGTGACACCCAATTTATCTGGTGACACCCAATATCTGTCTGGTGACACCCAATTTCTGTCAGGTGACACCCAATTTCCGTCTGGTGACACCCAATTTCTGTCTGGTGACAACCAATTTCTGTCAGGTGACGCCTAATTTCTGTCTGGTGACACCCAATTTCTGTCTGGTGACACCCAATTTCTATGTGGTGACGCCTAATTTCTGTCTGGTGACGCCTAATTTCTGTCTGGTGACGCCTTATTTCTGTCAGGTGACGCCTAATTTCTGTCTGGTGACGACTAATTTCTTTCTGGTGACGCCTAATTTCTGTCTGGTGACACCTAATTTCTGTCTGGTGACACCCAATTTCTGTCTGGTGACGCCTACTTTCTGTCTGGTGACACCTAATTTCTGTCTGGTGACGCCTAATTTCTGTCTGGTGACACCTAATTTCTGTCTGTTGACGCCACAAAAATGCATTTCTAATTCATACGATTAAAAACAATACTAAGATCAAACGGACACTAAAGGACTGGTGGGAATGGACTCGGTATATCGGCGATATTGGTCTCGTGTGCTTGAACATCATGTAAACTGATTCTTGTGACGAGGTCTTTCGGAATGCCCTTGGTTAGTATCTATCGCCATAACTACTCAATGGTAACAAGTATACCTGTCCAATCTCTCTATACGGAACACACCGGTGGCACATGACACTGGAATGTATTCCGACGCCAACCTATTTACCACCTGTTAACAGATACATCCGAGTCACTTAACAAACACGGGGTGCTATAGGATGGGTTGGAATCGCCGGAATTCGAACTTGGGGTACGACACATATTGTACCACGTGTTAGTACCAGTTATGTTACATTTCGTTCTCTTTTATTTCTGTTTTATTGACCTAATCACCAGGTGTATATATTAGTACACCTACGTTCCATATCATCTCGTTCTTTGTTGCCAGACGAAAAGTATCAGCCGGTCTTAAATATAGGTAGATTATTTCAGAGACTTTCAATTAAAAAAAACTCTATAATTCATTTCTTTCAACTTGCAAAACAGCGTGGACAGCGAGTGTATAAACTTAACATGCCGTACAATAATTGTACAGCTTTTAGCTGAGATGTCAAGGTGAACAGCATCCGAAATGTTACGTTATAATTATTGGTCAAAACATTGGTCGGTCAATCTTTGACATTGATTACTCCTGACAATAACCACAGTATGTATACCCTATTACTGACAAGTAACTGACTGACCATGATTCGTACACAGAAAAGAGGCTCCTGACGAGAAGTCAGTTTGTCACAGCAAAGAGTCATTGAGGTTCATGAAGGGATGCGGCCACCAATATAGTTTATTTTCATGAGAAGAAGAGAAATGGAGAATGAGGATAAAGGTGGTCAGAGAAAAAGAGCGCAAAAAGTAAATAAACAAATAAATAAATTCTGTCAGGTCCCCGATTTCGGGGCAGTTATTCGTTGATTGTGTAAATTCATTTGTGAATCATATCACGTGGTCTTGACGCCATTAACGACATGTATTGTATATAATATCAATCATCCCGTTGTCTTCCTTCCCCGTAACTTCAATGATATTACCTACATGATATTTGATTCAATGACATACAACGTAATTAACTTCTAGATCTCTACACTAGAATGTTTGTACAGTGTAGTAAGTATTTCATCATTATATTGTACATAGCTGTATATAGACACTACAATCTGTTCCTGATATATCAGTCTTTAATTTGTGTTAATTCATATAAACATCTCCAACATAAAATGTAATGTATTTTATGCGAATTCCACAGCGTGAAGTTATTAAAAGTTATCGTGATGTTGTCGGAACCAAACTACTGATCCAAAAAAATTGTCAGAGACTATCTCAGAAATTATTTAATGGAACATACACAGGTACTTGACGCTGTTCTAAAATTATTTCATAGATGACAATTACGAAATGTTTTGAATTAAGGGGCTTATGCACCTCCCCATCTAGATTTTCACTTTTCTTCAGATCACTCTGTATGTTACTCAGCTGCTTCCCATGCTTCAAACTATAAGCCATTGGCATCACTGACGAGTTCTTGAGAGGTGATGAATGATGCAGTTTAATTGTTTCGTTCTTATGTATCTTACTTTGATTTTTAAGTAAAAGATGTTATGGACTTGTGTGTCTTTTGTATAATCATTGACAGTACCTCGTTTGCATGCCTGTCTCCCCTCCCACTCCACCCCCACAACGCCCAAACACCGCCTGAGATACCTGGTCCGGTGTATGTGTCGTGCATACGAGGGTGCATTCCCTGTCTGCACTTTGTTGGGTCGACGATGATCAAACTGTCAGGAATGTGTGTATGTGTGGAACGGCCGACTTTGTATTCTATTTATAGCAATACACGGGCATAACATTCAACGTCATGTGCAATGTATATTTAAAAACATTCTTATTGATTTCCAGTGAATGCGGCGAAGTGTCTGGTACAGGAGGGCTGTGTTTCCTCACACGGAAGGTCATTCATCAACATACATTATATTTGAGGAAAGAAAATTATTTATATCCATGATTTTCAGTTGTAGGAAAATGCTGCCATGTTTCCCAGACACGAAAATTCGGATCTGTATAACTGGGCGTGAAGCTTTATTTGGTGAA
Source organism: Ylistrum balloti (assembly GCF_031769215.1). NCBI lineage: Eukaryota > Metazoa > Mollusca > Bivalvia > Pectinida > Pectinidae > Ylistrum > Ylistrum balloti. Next base: position 488,299 of record NW_026782186.1, read on the forward strand.
TCTCATTACGTCAAATGAAAACGGTACGCACAGAGGATTGAAAACAGTATGAAATGTCACTATTTATTTCTTTCCTACATCATAACGGAACATGAATCTTTTAACACAAAAATTACAAAATGTTTTTCTTTTCTTAATTTAAATGAAATTCAATGTTAACCATTTCAAATTTAGTAAATTTGTATAATGTATTTCAATTTTTTATACAGAGAGGTAGAGTTAATATCAATCCACTTTCTTGGTAATACCTGAGTGACGCAAAAGTCAAATTATGTCTCTTGAAAAAAAATTGAAAAAAAAAAACGTTTGTAAATACATTTGTAGTTACGAGATTGAATTGTTGACAATGACCAAATCGAGATCAATGTTTTTTACGGTTTTATATTTAATGTACACGGGAAAAACCTGTTTACTACCCATGATTTCGGGAAATTCAATGAAACGCGTTGGAATTTTGCCCAGATCCAGTTGGCATTCATATCGCCCATGAATATCTAATTATTTGGTATGTGTCGCTGGCAGTTCAAGACCTTGTAATACAAATAATAATTCGGTATGGTTATACTGTGACAAAGTCATACATTGGTAACTATATCTTCAATAATTATAACCATATCTTAATCATAGGATGAAGTATCAGTATAAAATTTAACAGTGTGACGTCACATTTTAAATATATTCCATTTTATTCTTCTTAGAATAAAGTATAGATTTAAAATCTCGATCACATAGTGAGAACATACCAAGTGAAATACAGATTAATAGCATTTCTGGAAACATACCAATTGCATCACCTGTACATTTTCAAGCACGTGCCAAAGCTCTTGAAACCAGTTGATTAGAAGCACTGTAGAAATATACCAGTGATCTTTCAATTTTTCGAGATAAAAGCACTCCAGTTTGTTCTAAATTTCACTTTCAAACATTATATCTGTTAGTGCCTCGCCATGTATTTCTGGAATTGGTAAAGTGGCCCTGTTAACAATTATTTGTTAGGCGTTCATGCCTAAGGCTACGAATTGTTGTCTTGTCAATAAAACGACAAATTTTCATCAGATAAATTTGTTGGAAGACTTATATATAAGTGTCTCTAATATCTGATGGCGATGAAAAAAATATACTGCAATATCATTGATTTTCATGAGGCATTTATTTTCGTTGATTTCGTGGATATTCTTAGTTCACTAATTTATATGTCCGCAAACTGTTCAAATTAGTATAAGTCATTAGCCACGGAATCAATTGTTAACGAAATCGCAATGTTTTGTAAACCAGGAAAATTGAGCACCACAAAACATACAATTTGACAGTTTATGATATCATAAGTGCGATCCTCTCCGAGTTTTACTCCCAGTTATTAGTCAGAAATATTTATATAGCTATGTAGACTGGAACGTGTCGTACAACACATGCTGGTTAACAGTGGTGTTCATTAAAGTACATCACGTTGAATACTGAGACGGTCTCTCCGAGTTGTACTCCCCGTTATTGATGATACCTATTTAAATAACTACGTAGACTAAACCTTATCGTGTTAAACATGCTTGAAAACAGTGGTGGTCAACAGTAAAGACATTATCTTAAGTTTTTTTCTGAGTACACCATCCTTGAAACTATTACGGTCTCTCCAAGTTGTACTTGACGTTGTTGGCGCTACTGATTTACATTGCTTGTTAGACTAAATCCGTCTGTGTAGAAAATGTTAAATGCCAGTGGTTGTCAATGTCACTTACCGCCCAGTAACCGAATACCGGTTTGTATTTCTGTTTCCATTTTATTTATTTATTTTTTAATATTTTAAGAACAAATAATTTTCAAACCCATCAGTCCCGAGTTTCATATTCTTAGTGGTATAGCAAATCATATCTTTTAATTGGATTACAATACGGGTCAATCTGAACCCAGGGTCATATACATTTATATTTATATCCGGGTTCAGCCCTAATTATCTATCATAATATTTACACAGGGAACCGACGCCGATTCCACTTGTACTTGAAGAGCTCGAACTCTCGGGAATATGACAGGATAAACACCGATTCTTCTTTACTCTCAATTTCTTTTTGTTATTTTTGTTCTGTCATTTTCATTTATGTATACCTCACAGAGAGAAAAAGTCAGAGTTCACTTTAGATAGCAGGACCCGCGATACCTAGGTTGGTTTGAGCCTTGGCCACGAACCTCAGGTGAAGACAGGCGAGTCATTGCTGGTAAAGTTGTATTCTTTGGCGAGACACTTTATCCTAATTGTGCTAATAGTCAACTGTTGTAATAAGACACTCAAAATGACTCAGAGGGCAAAAAAAAAACAAACAATAAGTTCTATGAACATTTAAAGAGTATAACAGGACAAGCTGTTCCGGAATGGCAAGCGTCTTCTACTTCATCGACGAGATCAACGACATTAATGGTTAATAACTGAACTTAGAAATGTCTAACATATTCTCAGGAACAGGTTTCTAACGAGATCAAGATCAAGGTGTGGTAGTTCATGAGGTACCACGTTCAATTCTTGAAATCAACATCATTATTTTCCATAACAAAATCTGAATATTAGGTCACCAATGTATTCATATTATATTGAACTCTCTGATTGGTAGCAACGCTGTAGCAAATGAAGCCAATTATTCACTATCGGGATTTTTCATTAACAATAACATATTTCATTATTTACGAAAAATACCGAAGTTTACCGATTGTCTGTAAAAAGTTGAATTTTATCTGAATTGGTTTAAATTTATTCTGCGACAAGTTTTTGGTAATACAACATTTATATCATTCGTGTTTGTGTTTGTTAAGTTTACTTGAATACGACTTTTCGTATGAGTTATTTCTGCATTAATGTTAGACCGTATATTTTGCAGTTGTACCGATTATCCCCGCAATAATTCGTTAAGATACGGAATCTACGGCTTTGTGTTAGATTATTCCAGAACCGGGATGGTACAGAGAGACGGAACCTTATTAAGGAAATCCCCGATACCACGTGATTTGGTCACCTTTATATTTGGAAACAAACGTAAGTCCATCCAGGGGAAGAACTCTTGGAAGTGTCATGTGTCATAAGTGCTCGGGACATATGCAGATTTACATATTCCAGTATTTTACTCGTGATCACTCACGTTCGCGGAGGAATATATAAACGTTTTCTCGTGTAAACAATTACACAAAGTAATTGCAGTTTTACTCTGGGGAGTTCACATCATACTGTAGCAAAATATACAGGATCCATGGTGTGTTACAATAGTTCACATGTCAACATAAATCACAGAAAAAAATATTCACTTTCTCCATTTTAATGTTAAATGGTAAATATTAAAACAAAAATTTGACAAAAAGTGAAAACAAAATATTGTGTAAATTGTATATACAGATATGAGGAGTGTTGATGGTTAATCTTTTCTCCGGAAGAGGATGCACGGCAAAGTGCATTACTCAGGGAATTTGTCGAATTGCTTGTTCTGTTGTCTGTAGGCGATGTGTTTGTATGGTTGTAACATGTGCGCGGTGATTAAGAAAGCTATACACACAACACATGTTAATTAACTGTCGATTATAAATCATCACAATAGCGGATTATGGATGCTGTACAGTACACACCGGGAGGGAGGACACCGCCTTGTGTTGTGTCACATAGAAAATATGTAATGTTTTTCTGTCGCTTGTGAAACAAATATGTATGATTAATATACTGTGACATTTTAGTGTTGATGTCACTGTAAATATTTGGTATTGGGTAGGTTTCACGGTCTTGAAATATTACTGATACAACTTATCAATTTTATTACTCTCGTCAGATCAACGAATTTAATAAATATCTATTTATACTTAAATTTGTGCATCAACTTGCCTCCCAACTTTATATCTTTCTGGTTGTAAGAACTTATCTACCATCTTTATATCTTTCTGGTTGTAAGAACTTGTCTCCCATCTTTATATCTTTCTGGTTGTAAGAACTTGTCTCCCATCTTTATATCTTTCTGGTTGTAAGAACTTGTCTCCCATCCTTATATCTTTCTGGTTGTAAGAACTTGCCTCTCAACTTTATATCTGTTTGGTTGTAAGAACTTGCCTCTCAACTTTATATCTGTTTGGTTGTAAGAACTTGTCTCCCATCCTTATATCTTTCTGGTTGCAAGAACTTATCTCCCATCTTTATATCTTTCTGGTTGTAAGAACTTGCCTCCCAACTTTATATCTGTTTGGTTGTAAGAACTTGTCTCCCATCTTTATATCTTTCTGGTTGTAAGAACTTATCTCCCATCTTTATATCTTTCTGGTTGTAAGAACTTGCCTCCCAACTTTATATCTGTTTGGTTGTAAGAACTTGTCTCCCATCCTTATATCTTTCTGGTTGCAAGAACTTATCTCCCATCCTTATATCTTTCTGGTTGTAAGAACTTGCCTCCCAACTTTATATCTGTTTGGTTGTAAGAACTTGTCTCCCATCCTTATATCTTTCTGGTTGCAAGAACTTATCTCCCATCCTTATATCTTTCTGGTTGTAAGAACTTGCCTCCCAACTTTATATCTGTTTGGTTGTAAGAACTTGTCTCCCATCTTTATATCTGTTTGGTTGTAAGAACTTGTCTCCCATCCTTATATCTTTCTGGTTGCAAGAACTTATCTCCCATCCTTATATCTTTCTGGTTGTAAGAACTTGCCTCCCAACTTTATATCTGTTTGGTTGTAAGAACTTGTCTCCCATCCTTATATCTTTCTGGTTGCAAGAACTTGTCTCCCATCTTTATATCTTTCTGGTTGTAAGAACTTATCTCCCATCTTTATATCTGTTTGGTTGTAAGAACTTGTCTCCCATCCTTATATCTTTCTGGTTGTAAGAACTTATCTCCCATCTTTATATCTGTTTGGTTGTAAGAACTTGTCTCCCATCCTTATATCTTTTTGGTTGTAAGAACTTATCTCCCATCTTTATATCTTTCTGGTTGTAAGAACTTGTCTCCCATCCTTATATCTTTCTGGTTGTAAGAACTTGCCTCCCATCTTTATATCTGTTTGGTTGAAAGAACTTGCCTCCTATCCTTATATCTTTCTGGTTGTAAGAACTTGTCTCCCATCCTTATATCTTTTTGGTTGTAAGAACTTATCTCCCATCTTTATATCTTTCTGGTTGTAAGAACTTATCTCCCATCTTTATATCTTTCTGGTTGTAAGAACTTGTCTCCCATCCTTATATCTTTCTGGTTGTAAGAACTTGCCTCCCATCTTTATATCTGTTTGGTTGAAAGAACTTGCCTCCTATCCTTATATCTTTCTGGTTGTAAGAACTTGTCTCCCATCCTTATATCTTTTTGGTTGTAAGAACTTATCTCCCATCTTTATATCTTTCTGGTTGTAAGAACTTATCTCCCATCTTTATATCTTTCTGGTTGTAAGAACTTGTCTCCCATCCTTATATCTTTCTGGTTGTAAGAACTTGCCTCCCATCTTTATATCTGTTTGGTTGAAAGAACTTGCCTCCTATCCTTATATCTTTCTGGTTGTAAGAACTTGTCTCCCATCCTTATATCTTTTTGGTTGTAAGAACTTATCTCCCATCTTTATATCTTTCTGGTTGTAAGAACTTATCTCCCATCTTTATATCTTTCTGGTTGTAAGAACTTATCTCCCATCTTTATATCTTTCTGGTTGTAAGAACTTGTCTCCCATCTTTATATCTTTCTGGTTGTAAGAACTTGTCTCCCATCTTTACATCTTTTTGGTTGTAAGAACTTGCCTCCCATTCTATATGTTTTTGGTTGTAAGAACTTATCTCCCATCTCTATATCTTTCTGGTTGTAAGAACTTGTCTCCCATCTTTATATCTTTCTGGTTGTAAGAACTTGTCTCCCATCCTTATATCTTTCTGGTTGTAAGAACTTGCCTCCCAACTTTATATCTGTTTGGTTGTAAGAACTTGTCTCCCATCCTTATATCTTTCTGGTTGCAAGAACTTGTCTCCCATCTTTATATCTTTTTGGTTGTAAGAACTTGTCTCCCATCCTTATATCTTTCTGGTTGTAAGAACTTGTCTCCCATCTTTATATCTTTTTGGTTGTAAGAACTTGTCTCCCATCTTTATATCTGTTTGGTTGTAAGAACTTGTCTCCCATCCTTATATCTTTCTGGTTGTAAGAACTTGTCTCCCATCTTTATATCTTTTTGGTTGTAAGAACTTGTCTCCCATCTTTATATCTTTTTGGTTGTAAGAACTTGTCTCCCATCCTTATATCTTTCTGGTTGTAAGAACTTGTCTCCCATCTTTATATCTTTTTGACGGTAAAATTTGTTTAAATCAAATCAATACACAAGTACTAGCAGCAATATGATCCGGATATTATTTCTCGTATCCGTTTTGTTTATCACACGAGCAGGTTTCTATCTGGAATGTTCAAGGTGACCGTAGACTGACCCACACACTCCTTCTAAGTATAATGGGTACACTCTCAAACTGTTGATGTGTTTAGCAGTTCCAAGTCTGTAGAATTCTCTCCAAGAATAATGGGTACACTCTTAAACTGTTGATGTGTTTAGCAGTTCCATGTCTGGAGAAGTCACACTGTTGTATATAAACAATGAATGATCAATTCATGAAATCAAACATAAAGTCACTGAACCGTGAAATATACTGTTCTGTTAAAACATACTTTGGGATTTAGGCCAAATGCGGTATATAAGTTGTTTTTTGTTCATACGTAGAGAGTAGCGAGATACGCGAGAACGAGATTGAATGGTTTCTTTCTTAATGCCAGAAAGAAGAAATACTGAACCTTCTAGAAAAAAAAAACAGAAATAGAAAAAAAATTATGTTAAACAGGAATCCATAATTCAAATCTTTATACATAATAATACCTATGTAAGAACAAAGATCTCAAGTAAAGAGGAGTTTTTATCAATAATTTGTAGTCGTCTCTAAAAAAACAGGAGAGAACCAAACAGCCATAACATAATACAAGGATAGGGGGCCGTTATAGCCCCGTTGGTAGAACGATGGTCTCACGGCCTCAAGTAAAGATACGAGGTGCGTGTTTGGACGCTCTCTACTCGTGGCAGTTTGTGTTTCTAGGGAAGACGAGAAGGACATTTCTATGCTGACATGTCTGTGTGCTTGGGAAAGACGCGTTACCCTAACTGTTTTAGATGTCAAGCCACGGGCCTCTTGTATGTGGTTTATTGGGGTAGCCACCAGTTATCACAACAACACATTGTATCTAAACGACCCTTGATCTTCGAAGGACAATAAACTAAGTAATATTGAATTTGACCTTGACCTCTATTTTACACGTTGACTTGTTTATTGTGATATATTCATGAAATTACTGTTACAAACGTATTTTTTTTTATAAAGTTTTGAACTACATTTCCACGCGGAGCAATTATTTTGGCGTATGTCATCACGGCTTATCATCATATCGTCCATATAAGGTAAAAAAAAAGGCAGAACATCGAACTGTTAAAGATTCTACTGTCTGAAATTCATACATGGTCAGCGTATTAAACTCTACACTGTATTTTGGCTCCGGACTTTCTTAATCCTGCCAATAATTAGATAACGAAGTGATGTCACTGTCATTGTATTGTGTCTTAACCACGGAGACAGACCATCGAAATAGAGACGACGTGGAAATGTCTCTTTCCTTCAATAAATCCTACATACGATCTTATGATAAAATTATCTTAGATTCGTTTCCATTTGATAAGTGATTTATGAAACTCGTCACACTTTTTAAATTTTAGCTTGTAAATGTTTAATTCATAAGTCTTGGTCTAAAAACTACATATCAAAACAAGACTCAAGTAAGATCCTATATTTAAAGTTTGCATGATGGTCTAGCATTAACTCAGTGTTAATCTAGAGTGAATTTACAGTAGAATATTTACCATTTCCACTGTTTGCCCCTCGATAAACTAACCAGGAGACACGACAGTTTATACCCCAATAACTTTAGTCTGGAACAGCCTCATCACCACGCATGAATATATGTAAAACGCTGTCGATTTACTAGCCTAGTTCGCGCCGTTGACCGCATCACACATGTATAGTGTATTCCATCCGCAATCGGATAATTTCTTAAAACACGCCGAGTCATATTATACTGACTGATTATCTATAAAAAAAGATGATATGAATTTATGTAAATGTTTTAAAATATAAAACAAAGTTGTTTAACTGAAATAAATATGTTTGAAATGCGGGAACTATTTTCTGTTATTGTTTACGAGAGAAAGGGCGGGACTTAAAAGAAAATATTGTAAATATAAGTATTAACCTTTAATTTTGTTTAGTTTATGAGCTCATAAATGGAATGGAGAACGAGATAAATTTAGCGTAAACGCTTAAATATACGCAGTCCGGACCACAGGACAATAACATGACGTCATTTTGGCGCCATGCTGTCCGACGTTACGTCAACGCGATGTACGTCGCCTCAGGTAACAAGCATTATAGCTTTATGTCAATCATCTAGCTGACTGTGATTTTTTAGAAGCTTTTCTGGTATGTAATTGTTAGAGGACGTCATTCTAATTGTGTGTCACCCATCTTTCATTCATATTGACAAGTAATACAATCTAACCGGCTTTCAAAGGTTAAATGTACGTCAATTTGAGTATAAAATTGACAGCTTCCTTTCCACGATTTCAGCAGACTGAATAACGTCCATCAGACAAAATCGCTAAAAAGAGCGTTTGTCTTCGGTCAATATTGTGTTAACCAGATTGAACAGAATACATCTCTATATCCGGGGTTTTGTTTGTAATATACATCAACCGTCCACCCGAGACACAGGATAACTGTTACACTTGTCAAAAGCGCAGTGCTTAATCTCGGGTCTGTCTGTCCGTCTGCCTGTCTGTCTCCTCCCCCACACATCCTCACCTTTATCTCTCTCTCCTTGGTCTATTCAAACAACGATGTTGTCTTGGAAACAGCATACGATGACGTCATCAGTGACATGTGGTTACCTCATTCCGGGATATATCACCTTCAAATTTCCGAATTTTTTATCTGCAGTCTGTCATTAACGTCGTGCATTATGTCTCTCATCGGCGGCGTATACCAAAACTCACGTGCAGGAACCATAGCGTGTAACTTGCTTGATGCCCCGCTGATTTGACCAGCGTTTGTTGTTATGTTAAACAAACCTGTGCTGTATAGGAAGTTCGTATACTATGCGGTCGTGTATTTAAAAATCCCAGAACGTGACTATAGTAGCAGTGCCAAAGGACAAAGCTGCAACAGCCTAAAACTGCCCGTTTATCAATTCATAAAAGCACACACCGTCACAGTTTGGGGCGCCAAATGAAGGATTCTTTTTACAATTGTGTTGAATTGTCCATTTACTTGGGGCTGCCTTTGCTGTAGTTTTACCCTCAGGAAAGCACGCCGTTTTGTTTTGTATAGATGGTTGTTGTGTATGGCTGTTTGCTTATAACCGTTACTTAAATGTGACTGTTTGCACTTCGTATACAGATTGGACAGCGGACATCACGTGATTTTTTAAAACATATTATCCCCACGAGCAGTCAGTATCATTTTGACCTCAGGATAATAATTATTTTCTCTATCATTGACAAGAAGACACGCGTAATGATAAAGATAATTGTTCAGGTATCGTATTAGCATTTCGCTGAAGTGATGAGAAATTTTTGCTAATATGGGTTCTTATATTGACCGATTTGATTGATAAATACAATGTGTTACACGATTCTCGTCTGCATGGACAATACCTATTTATAAACTTACGTAAAATGTTCCTCTTTTCAAATAAAAACAGTACCTTTTGATAATAATCAAAAATTAAAACTCCATATATTTGGACCCGGATTTTGCATCAAACCAGCTAGACGTTTCACCAACAGCAGCACGTGTGCACAGCTGCAGGGAACACGTGTAAGGTGTGGTTCGTAAAGACGAAAATAATTGCAAGAGTTTAAACAAGAGTGCAAATGAGATGTCTTTTGAAGTTGTACGACTGAGAGCTACATTTTACACCGATGTGATACAACGATATCCTAATAATCGCCACATGTTGTGTATAACGAGATATGGGCGCAAGATACGGTGGTTCCAAATTTTCTTTTTTCCTCTTTTTTTTATAAGTATTATCAACATCTCGAGTTAGATACCACTGTCTCGGTGATAAGGAATGCTCGTCCCGCGTACCCAATATAGGAACAAAGATAACAAGTATAACTAAAATAGCTCCAACTCCCTCACCTCTAAATGTATGAGTGACCTTCACCTCTAAATGTATGAATGATCTTCACCTCTAGATGTATGAGTGACGTTCACCTCAAGATGTATGATCAACCTTCACCTCTAGATGTATGAGTGACCTTCACCTCAAATTGTATGAGTGACCTTCACCTCTACTTGTATGTGTCACCTTCACCTCTAGAGGTATGAGTGAACTTCACTGCTAAGTGTATGAGTGACCTTCACCTTTAGATGCATGAGTGACCTTCAGTTTTAGATGCATGAGTGACCTTCACCTCTAGATGTATGAGTGACCTTAACCAGTGGTTAATACAGAAGACATACCCGGTATGATATTCACGAGGGATGAATACAGGGGACATACCGGTATGATATTCACGAGGGGTGAATACAGGGGACATACCGGTATGATATTCACGAGGGGTGAATACATGGGACATACAAGGGGGTGAATACAGGGGACATACCGGTATGATATTCACGAGGGATGAATACAGGGGACATACCCGGTATGATATTTACCAGGGGTGAATACAAGGGACATACCGGTATGATATCTACCAAAGGTGAATACAGGGGACAATACCCGGTATGATATTTACCAGGGGTGAATACAGGGGACATACCGGTATGATATTTACCAGGGGTGAATACAGGGGACATACCGGTATGATATTCACGAGGGGTGAATACAGGGGACATACCCGGTATGATATCGGCCAGGTTATATACTAAGACCATACCTCGTACTTTATACTGAAGATGTGTCCTATATACTTACCAGATATGTATATTGAAGATGTACCTGTAATGGTATTTATCAGATTGTTTTGTATATTTAACACTTGTCAATGTGATACCTTATTATGTCAGAAGGGGAATTAACTCCATTCCGGAATTTGGTTGTTTTTGTTATCATTGTGTACAAAAATCCGGATAAATTATCCGCGACGTATTTCAGAAATATAATACAGATTGAAGCGATATAAAATTGCGATAGCTGAACCTTGAAGATTAGATTTAACGTTTTATTTCAAGCAAGGGCGTCATTTTGCATTAAAAATCTGTGTGTCCGGTACGATATTTACTAGGGGTGAATACAGGGGACATACCGGTATGATATTTACGAGGTTTGTTTACTGTATCTGCTGAAGATTCGCTCTTTAAGAACTCCGTTTAAAAGAAATCGGTTATTCCCCGTCCACAAAGAGTTAATGGATGGATACCACAAAAATACGGAGGAAAGAAGAGAAATATGTTACGATAGGATTACAGAGCGTGCAGCATACCGATTTTAGTCTATCGCTCATAATTACAGAAAACTTTTGATTCCGGAGTGAGTAGCCATTAATTGTACCGTGCGATGATGTAGCGAAAGTTTTAACTATATTGCCAATGCCGTCGCTGAGAGGAAAACTAGGCTTGTTATATGCCAAAACCGATAATATCTTGCCAATTTCATCCCATGAATTCGCTAGACATGTTATTACCAGTGCGAATAGATACTCTAGTACTACACAAGTAATTATACCTAGGTATGTGTATTAGTTTCGTCTATCAGAGTGGAATAGGGGAGGGGGAGGGACAGTATGTTAAGATGCGGGCCTTGAGAAGAGGTGTTCGGGAGGAAGCATAGGTACACACAGGAACAAGGAAGCGAGAGTATTTCAGCGTGTTAGACCACTCAGGTGAAACTGGTACACCTCAATTCTGCAGTAAAATTGTGTAGTCAATTAATTAGTTGGTGGTGTCTGATCTTTATTAATTATTTTGTTTGTTTTTTTTTTTATTATTCGCTATTCGCTATTGTGATTATTCACAGGACAAGATGGACAAAAGAACTCTGAAATTAGGATCTGAACTGATGTGTTCTGTACCGATATATAAACACTTCCTGTAAATCTTCAGAGAGCGATTCTCTGTATGTAAATGTTTTGCCGTTTTTCAGTTAAGCCTGGCCAAAAATATTGTTAGCTTTCTATCGCCAATTTCTAGTTCAATATCTAATGTGATAAAGCGTATTTCCAAATCAATGGTTATCAATTCTGCCTTGTATCAGGGACTTTTCTATTTGAGAAATCAAAATGTAGAATTTATCGAGTTTCCTCTGCATGTTATAATTGTATGACAAAACTTTAGTCGGAAGCATTCAGTACATTTTACATAAAACCCATTGAATTATGATTACAATCGTTGCAATTCTCTCTTCTGATAAAATTTGAAATTTAGCTCACGTTGGTAGAAAGGTCAGAAATCGCCGATACTTATTCATTATACAACTTTCTACAATGCGACTGTAAGAACAAAGATAAGAATTAACGGAATCTAATCCTGTTTGTGGTAACTGTAAAAAGTCAAACTATAGCAACAATCGGCGAGAATTACATTCATTCAGTTAAGTTGATGACTAATTAATGTTTTTATATTGCCGTATATCCGGAATAGAAATCAAACGTTTTAATGATGTAAATAATCCGTGTCCACGTGATTCTTCTCTGGATCGTTAAAGTCACATAACCCCTTAATGAATACAGAGAGATGCGATTCCGCTTAATGTTTGAAATAAAATACACACTTAATAATTAAGCTTAAAGATTTCACAACTTTCTCACCAGTTCTTTTTTACTAGATAAAGGTTTCCTCCACAGAAGGCCTGTAAGTATTCGACCAACCCTCTACACGACTTCAGGTTTCTATAACTTATTCTGAAAGTCTCTCTGCCGTGAGCCAGAGCGCATGAAGTACTGATTACAGCACGTGTAGATGCAAATCCCTACTTCCGGTATACCTTATATAATGAAGATGGAGTCACGTGCGGAATGTCTTCCTCTTCCACTGCCGTATCAGCTGTATCAGGGTAAGCGTACACGGGCAATACGTTTACAGACACGCGATATTTGGATCATTTACACGTGCGCTGTGGAGTTTCTGTCGTGGCCTGCCGTCGTGTTGTACGTGCATTGTTTCAAAGAAGAAAACTCGGTGGTACATGCGTTTATGGGATGTCTATCGTGTGATGAAATGACAAATAGAAATCTGATTTAGGAGAAACTTCTCAAAATATATTCAGGTTTCGGATTTCAAGTTTTTTACGTCAAGATTGAATTTACCTGGATAACGTTTTGATTGTGTATTCCAAATCCACATACATCTAGCATTTTACACATTAGGATTATCCTACAGCCACTGAGTGTCACGTCGATCTGAGAGTTAATACAATGCTCACTAGTCATTGGTCAGAACATCGCACATTCATTTCTTACTTGTTATACATTGTATATGCCTTCCAACCTTCAGAAAATGTTTCACAACACATAAACGTTTAGTGTTTTATACGACATACAATATGTTATTCTATAAATCTGAATATAAATTTCCACCACAAAGTTTCTCTATGGATGAATTATTTTATTATATTGACATTGCTAAATAAAAACATCGATTCAGAAAATGCTTTTATATCTGGTAGACATATCCAGAAATTTGAGTTTGAAGTTTTGTTACATGTTTCTGATTTTTAGATTCGATTGAGGAAATTGGTCATTTGTTTTGATCAGTTGCCTTTTGAAATAAATTACGATGACTAAATGACGTCACGTGATTGACTTAGCGGTAAACAAAAGGTTCCGTCCGCCTCAAAACCTATCCTACATTGGCATGGTCCAGAATAAACACGTGTAATGGACGTTCTTTTGAAATTATTAGGTCTATAAAATTATGAGGCTTGTGCACTTCCCCATCAGAGTGTTGACTTTTCTTTCGACATTGTTCACCTCTTACATGTAGGTAGGTATCAAAATGAATCGCCTTAGAATCACTGACGAGTTCTAGGAGGATGAAACAGCTGTGTGATGCAGTTTAATTCCTTATTTTGCTCTACTCTATCTTCTGTATGTTAAAGATACTATTCACATACGTTCCACAGGTAAGCTCATTCGATTTACCTTATATCGCGGAAGTTGTTTATTATAAATTCAGTGTGACGTCACCACTCGCGTAAAATCCTCTATTTCCGATTTAGGTAGGTATTTCGATTTAAAGAATGAAATGGTGACTCACGCATGGATAAAGATAAATCTTCGTGGCTATCAAGCGGTGACAGCAATGTTTACTGTCTAGAAAGGGGTGGGGATGGGGAGGGGGGCATGTACATTCCCATGTCACCACATGGCAGACATTAGACAGCTGTTTGTGCTCGGAAGTACACCCGACAGGTAAGGGTTACTAGACGAGTCTGTGTTTACGTTATTGCTAAGAAGGGAATATTCAGCTCAAGTTAGGATTTCAAATTCACAAAAGGATATATTGATATCTACTGTTATTCTTCTTGGATACCTCGGTTCACCATATTAGCAAACATACGATATTCAATTTGTGGAGATTCTGTAAAATTCGATCTAGCAAGTAGTCACACAAAGCAACGAAATTCCGGCGATCACAGCAAAAACTACCAGCGAACAGCGCGCATACATTTACCAGGTACTTACTCCCAAAACAGTTATGATTCAGTCAGTAACTGAGCTCCGGAATCCCAACGGTGCTATATTTAGTCTAATGGTAGTCAGATTTTAAGATAAAAAGGGATGCAAGGTAGTAAGGATGTGCTGTAGTCAATTCGGCCACGCTTTGTTTCACACTCGGCACACTATTTTTGGCTTTACAGTACACGGGATGACAGTACAGCCGAAAAATGGTCGATTCCTTACCATCTCGTACACCACGTACGTCAGTACTAGTAACACTGGTCATTTGTCTGATGAAGGTGAACGTGTAGTCATCAAAGCGTCACACTCTGATCTTCTACTGGTTGTGTTATAAGATGAAGGTGACCTTGTAGTCATCGAAACATCACACTTAAATCTTCTACTGGTTGTGTTATAAGATGAATGTGACCGTGTAGTCATCGTCACACTAATCTTCTACTGGTTGTGTTATAAGATGAATGTGACCGTGTAGTCATCGTCACACTCTAATCTTCTACTGGCTGTGTTATAAGATGAATGTGACCGTGTAGTCATCGTCACACTCTAATCTTCTACTAGTTGTGTTATAAGAACTTCTATTCTATCGAAATAACCGACACGAAGAAAATATTACGGAAACTGATGTAATTTCTACAAGATTGGAATAAAGACATAATTTATATATACCTGTAGATTGTATTGTATGTAGTGACAGTCCGGTTAGAGAACCATTGGATGGTAAGGTGTGAAGGGAGTGACAGCGTGGCTATTTTATATAGAGTTAGGATATATATATCAAATCAGATGTCGTTTTACACGTAATTAATAAACTTCACATAACCGGAGTGATTTGACGTTTGGAAATCAATATAAATCAAAACAATTGGGAAAAAGTCAAATTGGAACAAAAGTGAGATTTAATTAATGACATTTTCTTTGTTATTGTGTATTTCATTTCATACAGATAGATTTAGTTGTGTAATCTTGTACTTTATTTATAAACATGAAACTGTATAGATGCTCATAATATTGTTTAGTTTGTTTTTGTTTTTTTTTTTTGGGGGGGGGGGGGGGGGAGGGGGGTTGTTGGGAGTGGAGATCGGGAGTGTTGTTGGGGGTGGAGGTCGGGGGTTATTGGGGGTGGAGGTCGGGGGGGGGGGGGGTTGTTGGGGGTGAAGGTCGAAGGTTGTTTGGGGTGGAGGCGGGGGGGTTGTGGGGGTGGAGGTTGGGGGTTGTTCGGGGTGGAGGTCGGGGGATTGTTGGGAATGGAGGTCGGGGGGTTGTTGGGGTGGAGGTCGAGGGGTTGTTGGGAGTGGAGGTCGGGGGATTGTTGGGGTGGAGGTCGGGGGTTGTTGGGAGTGGAGATCGGGGGGTTGTTGGGGTGAAGGTAGGGGGTGTTGTTGGGGGTGGAGGTCGGGGTATTGTTGGGGGTGGAGGTCGGGGGTTGTTGGGGTGGAGGTCGGGGGGTGGAGGTCGGGTGTTGTTTGGAGGTGGAGGTCGGAGGGTTGTTGGGGGTGGAGGTCGGGGTGATGTTGGGAATGGAGGTCGGGGGGTTGTTGGGGGTGGAGGTCGGGGTGATGTTGGGAATGGAGGTCGGGGGGTTGTTGGGGTGGAGGTCGAGGTCGGAGGGTTGTTGGGGGGTGGAGGTCGGAGGGTTGTTGGGGGTGGAGGTCGGGGTGATGTTGGGAATGGAGGTCGGGGGGTTGTTTGGGGTGGAGGTCGGGGGGTTGTTGGGAGTTGAGGTCGGGAATTGTTGGAGATGGAGGTCGGGGGTTGTTGGGGTGGATTTCGGGGTGTTGTTGGGGGTGAAGGTCGGGGGTTATTGGGGGCGGAGGTCGGGGGGGGGGTTGTTAGGAGTTGAAGTCGGAGGGTTGTTGGGGGTGGAGGTCGGGGGGTTGTTTGGGGCGGAGGTCGGGGGATTGTTGGAGGTGGAGGTCGGGGGGTTGTTTGAGGTGGAGGTCGGGTGTTGTTGGGGTGGAGGTCGGGTGTTGTTTGGAGGTGGAGGTCGGAGGGTTGTTGGTGTTGGAGGTCGGAGGGTTGTTGGGGGTGGAGGTCGGGTGTTGTTGGGAGTGGAGGTCGGGGGGTTGTTGGGAATGGAGGTCGGGGTGATGTTGGGAGTGGAGGTCGGGGGGTTGTTTGGGGTGGAGGTCGGGGTGTTGTTGGGGTTGGAGGTCGGGGGTTGTTTGGGGTGAAGATCGGGGGGTTGTTGGGGGTGGAGGTCGGGGGTGTTGTTGGGGATGGAGGTCTGGGGGTGTTTTAACCAAAGAGAGGTCGGGGGGGGGGGTTGTTGGGGGTGGAAGTCGGGGGTGTTCAAATGAACTAACACATCCTACCTGCAGATTTAGAATTTTTAAATTCATGTCGTTTTCATTGTTTTATTACAATATTGGAACACGAACCAATATCTACATTCCACTCAAATAACAACACTTTGAACAGGAAACGTACAGCGCATGTCTGGATTAGGATGGTTTTAAATGTACAAGGGGAAATAACTCCAACACATCTAATAACCGCAACCTTTCAACAAAAAGGACGGAACAGCTGTATGATGTAGGATCACTGACGAATCCTAGAAGGACGGAACATCTGTATGATGTAGCATCACTGACGAATCCTAGAAGGACGGAATAGCTGTATGATGTAGCATCACTGACGAATCATCGAAGGACGGAACAGCTGTATGATGTAGCATCACTGACGAGTCCTAGAAGGACGGAACAGCTGTATGATGTAGCATCACTGACGAGTCCTAGAAGGGCGGAACAGCTGTATGATGTAGCATCACTGACGAGTCCTAGAAGGACGGAACAGCTGTATGATGTAGCATCACTGACGAGTCCTAGAAGGGCGGAACATCTGTATGATGTAGTATCACTGACGAGTCCTAGAAGGACGGAACAGCTGTATGATGTAGCATCACTGACGAATCCTAGAAGGACGGAACAGCTGTATGATGTAGGATCACTGACGAATCCTAGAAGGACGGAACAGCTGTATGATGTAGCATCACTGACGAGTCCTAGAAGGACGGAACAGCTGTATGATGTAGGATCACTGACGAATCCTAGAAGGACGGAACAGTTGTATGATGTAGCATCACTGACGAATCCTAGAAGGACGGAACAGCTGTATGATATAGCATCACTGACGAATCCTAGAAGGACGGAACAGCTGTATGATGTAGGATCACTGACGAGTCCTAGAAGGACGGAACAGCTGTATGATGCAGGATCACTGACGAATACCAGAAGGACGAAACAGCTGTTTGATGTAGCATCACTGACGAATCCTAGAAGGACGAAACAGCTGTTTGATGTAGCATCACTGACGAATCCCAGAAGGACGAAAGAGCTGTATGATGTAGCATCACTGACGAATCCTAGAAGGACGGAACAGCTATATGATATAGCATCACTGACGAATCCTAGAAGGACGGAACAGCTGTATGATGTAGGATCACTGACGAGTCCTAGAAGGGCGGAACAGCTGTATGATGTAGCATCACTGACGAGTCCAAGAATGACAAAACAGCTGTATGATGTAGCATCACTGACGAGTCCTAGAAGGACAAAACATCTGTATGATGTAGCATCACTGACGAGTCCTAGAAGGGCGGAACAGCTGTATGATGTAGCATCACTGACGAGTCCTAGAAGGACGGAACAGCTGTATGATGTAGCATCACTGACGAGTCCTAGAAGTACAAAACAGCTGTATGATGTAGCATCACTGACGAGTCCTAGAAGGACGGAACAGCTGTATGATGTAGCATCACTGACGAGTCCTAGAAGAACGAAACAGCTGTATGATGCAGCATCACTGACGAGTCCTAGAAGGACGAAACAGCTGTACGATGTAGTTTAATTCATTGTTTGGTTCTACTTTATCTGATCTACGATTGTAGTAAGATGCTGTTTACTTCTGTACAATCGTCCTATGATATTGCTCCATCATTTTATTTTTTATCTATTTATTTTTTGTTACACTACTTCAACCAATTCGCCCGACTTCTGATTCTCATACATTATTCAATACCATGGAGATTTTCTTTCTTCTTTTTTCTTGAAGGAATATAACTTTTTCAATTTACGTACAAACAATGTGGAGAAAATACAGTTTCCCCGTCGCCGAAAGTCTGTTGGAGACATTAACACCTGGAGACAGTTTTTCGAAAGTTAATTATAGCAAAGACAAGAAAAAAATCTTGAACCTTTCGTTTTTCCAGTGATTTTCGGGACTCGAATATTTCAGTCCTGGGCCCATGCATTTCCTGTGGGACTCACTTACATGACGAGAACCAACTTTATCTCGTTGTGACTGAACTCATCAAAGTTTTAGAAACGGTGCTCTGGGCTTACCAGGAATAATATGACACTGGAAAAAACTGTTCTGTACACATATCTACTCAACGTGTTGTGGGTAAATATGGAATGAAATGGCAATGTAACAGAGATGAATATGTAGGAAGTATTTGATCAGGATTACAAATTTTGAAAAACTCAACCAATTTGCACTTATTAATAATGCTTTAATATGATATGAGATTTGTGGTTTAGTTACCCCATGCATTTTCAGCACTGTTACCTACAGCTGTTAAATAAAGTGGCGTCCTCCGTATCACTGACACGGAATCAATTCTAATGAAGATAACTAACATTATAGCGTTTGAATCAAAACACAATTTGGTATCACAATTATAAAGTTTGCCGTGTTTCTAATCAAACAGGTGAACAACACTGACTTAGGTGTTTCATCAGCATGTCATTCTATGTAAGTTGATAACGTTCAGTTATGAATGGTGTAAAATTCCACAGAACCATACACGAACATGTATGAAACACTTAAATAATTATAACTACTTCTGACGTCACATGAAGGAGCTGTCAAACTTACAAACATATTGTATGTATTTATGTTCAATTTTCTTTGTGAAAGTTTACCTTAGTGATGTTAATTATTTTTACGGCGTTCTGTTCGAGTCCGAGAAGAAAATTCAAAATGTCGATTGTGATTAGTCACCTCAGTGGTTTACAATTTTAGAAACCCCTGTGTCCACAGGAAACATCGACGAGAAATAATCATTGTTCTGAAATTCTACAGCCTAAGTGATCAAAATTTCTATTCAGGTGTGCTTTACATACAACAGCCGCCATACCAAACATTGGATTGTAATGATGCATTTCTTAGAAATGAGAGGAAAGCGAGCTTCAAAAATAAAATATGTTCTGATTGGTCAATCTTTGTCGAGCAATCTGGATTAACCATTTAGAATTCAACCTCAATTATGGGCTTTAAGGTTCCCGAAATATCTCTGT
This sequence comes from Ylistrum balloti, assembly GCF_031769215.1. Classification (NCBI taxonomy): domain Eukaryota; kingdom Metazoa; phylum Mollusca; class Bivalvia; order Pectinida; family Pectinidae; genus Ylistrum; species Ylistrum balloti. The sequence goes on from NW_026782186.1 coordinate 508,299, forward strand.
GGTCCGTGCCCTATGAAAGAAAAGTACAAAAAAATAATATTCGGAACGATATATATCTATCGGTATTCGTTTCTTATAATTTTTTAACACGCTTCGAATTGTGCACCCCAGTGTGTATACATTTTGGAGACCTTGATGTGGCGATCGGACACGGTGAAGTGAAGATGACGAGTGTGGTACCGTATTATTCGGGGTAAGATAAACAGCTACACCGGCACCGTCCGATATTTTGACCATTAGATCAACATACCTCGGGAATGATTTAGCCTAGTGAATGCACAGCTACACCGGAACTGCATTTGTCGTCATCTATTTAGGTAAGAATCATCTAACGACATATTGAAATAGTACTGGGCACTAACATTACATTAAACTTGAAAACATGTAAGAGTTCACTGAACAGGGGTACTTCAGGTGATTGTTAGCAATGTATACCGCTGATCGGGGTAGAAAATCTTAACAAAACGACCAAACTCCCAGCCATCGTAAAAATACAGTAGATAGTGCCACTTTGACTTCAGTCTGGATCTCAAGATAAATTCTTTAATTTGTCGATCCGTGGGATAATTCAACGACTTCGTACTAGGATTCTGAGAAATTCTACATTGTGGCCCGAAATTTGAAGCTGACAATGCTGTAATGCCGTGTGTAGGCCTAGATTACATAGCCAGGGTATCAGTGTGTAGGCCTTGATTACACAGCCAGGGTATCAGTGTGTGGGGCTGTTTTTTGACACACCGTTGTCAATTCTGTTTCTGATCAATACAGCTACACATTCCTTAAAGGGACTGAATGGTTCAATACTCTTTTCATAACTGATAAAAAAATGTATAAAATTTAAATATTTGTTAAAGATTGTGTACTTTTTAGGCTAAACCTACTCAGTACGCATAGCCTATTGCGACGGCCTTTCAGACAAAATTTACCGATCCAGGCCTTCTCATTGGCTGAAATATCGAAAAGAGTTAGAGCCCTCTAGCGGCAATTTTTTGCGTAAATAATGCCGCGACCCTCAAAGCGCTATTTTAAAAGCATCCAAAATTAGTTTATTTTTTAATAACAATACGATTACTATATATTTAAAAAAAGAAGCACAGTGTGGTTGAACTATTGATAAATTTTTAACAATATGTTTTACGGAATTATCTACCTGACGTAAGCGTACAGAACACTGTAAGTGCGAGTTGATAAGAAGCTAGTCTGGGGGCTTAGTTTGAATTATCAACTAACAACACTTATAAACAAACAAAACTTACAAACAGAACATCAATTTTGTTTTAATCCTTGTCGTTGTGGCAAGATCGTTTTAATATATAACATCACTTTAGCTCATTAGACGTCACCAAATTGGACTATTCGTCCCACGCGCACACCCGCCGATATGACACTTTTTCGGGATTTTCACACCCACCGCCATGACACTTTTTCAAGTTTTTGAAGATAAAAAGTTTGCGCTTCGTAGGCAAGTTTCATTTGGTGCTCATGATTTATGAATAATATATTTTTAATACTGTACTGATCATGATGTTGACTCTGTTATAACTTATATTTTTTGTCTTTTAGTTTTATTTGATGAAGGTTGTTTGTGCTGATTTCTCAAGGTTTGTTAATGTGTATCAAAGTTCCTTGAAATGAAAATATTCCTTCAAACAAAGCGCGTATAAAGAAAGCCCCAAAATATTCATGTTTATAATTAACAATTAACTGGAACGAAATATTTCCATAACACATTTATTCATTTAGTGTGTCATGGTGACATTATCTAATGCATTGGAGATCAGAAATAGTAGTAGCTATAGTGAAAATATTGTAAATTTTGTATTTATGGAAGTCTGGTTTAATCTCAAAGAACTATGTCTTTATAGACATAATTACTGGAAGAAAAGTCTAACCATGATACTTCAAGGAAGATAGGCATGTAAATACATTGAATGTAATTACTTACACTTTTATCTGTCTGAAATGCTGTGTACACCTTATTTACTTTCCTCAACTACAAATATAATTATAATAAGTAAGGACTATTACTTTGCAATACATTCAAAATAAAGAAGTAGGTATAAAGTCCTTTCGATTTGTCTAAATCCTCATATTGATAGGATAGTAATTGCAACATATTGGGTATTTCAAAGGTTTTATTTAGTCAACTTCATCATAGAGCTATTTATCATTTGGCTTGTTGGTAATAAATATATGGTTGTGTGTATTTTGTTATTTCTTTACCTATTTTGATTTGTTCACATTATTGTCGTCAAATTTGAAATAAGAATTAAAGAAGATATAAAATCACCTAAAATTAAGAAAAACAGCCTCTGGTTCTCTTATTTTAGTAATTTTTGCATTCCAAAGTGTAGGAGTATGGGGAAAGTAATATAGCTTAGCGGTTATTTATGAACATTTTTCAAAACGTTTAGCCTCTCAGTACTTTCAGTACTTTGATTGTTAATTGTAATATTTCAAAGTTTGCAGAACTGTTGTATTAACAACATCCAAAAATTCAAAATGAAATAGGAGCGACCCGTGTTTCATATCATTATCGTTCAGAGAGTGTAAACAATGTCTTTGTGCATGCAATTTTATATTCAGATTAATTCAAATTCATCTGAAGTGTTAAACAAGAGGTCATTTTACAAAGTAGAATTGAGATATGGCCGGCAAATTCAGTTTTGGCTAATGACATCATTATACATAGTAAGGAATCGTATCAATACAGCAGGTTAAAATGAGGCTCTGAAAGGTCACATGATGAACTCTGCTATCCCCATCAAAACAGCAATAGATGGCAGACCCAACAGCAAGTGTTGACAAGTGTTAGTTTGAAGCTGATAAACTTTATAAATTTCTCTCGTGAGAGTGCTATAATTTTGTGAAGAGTCTAATTTTAAGTAGTACAATGCTTATTCGAAATCAAACCCATGGGCAAAAATAACGAAATCTAACCATTCAGTCCCTTTAAGGAATATCATAACTGGTCATGCCTGACTGAACGGTGTGGTGTTTGATGAAATGAATGACTATGACCTACTTTCAAGGTCACAGGTTGAATACATGAAATCTTCAAATGAATCTTCTCAGTAAAGGAAAGGCCAATCCTGATGATATTGGGCCTTAAGAAAATATATCAAATGAATGACCTTGACCCACTTTCAATGTCACAGGTGTGAAATGTGTTAAAATCTTGGAAGAAACTTTTTATCAGTAACAAAAAGGCCTATGGTCATGATATGGGACCTGTGGCATGTTAGGATGAAGTGCTACCAAGTTTGTTGAAATGAATGACCTTGACCCCCTTTCAAATTACAGGGGTAAAATATGTTTAAAAATCTATAAACAACTTCTCCTCAGTAAGGGAAAGGCCAAAGATATTGATATTTGAGCTTTAGCATACTTGGTAAAAGGAGTACCAACATTTTTGAAATGAATGACCTTGACCCACTTCCAAGGTCACAGGGACCCGATGTGTTTAAATCTTGAAAGAATTTGTCCTCAATAACCAAAAGATCAGGTCTTGTCTATGACTTCTATAGGTAAAATTTACAGCCAATCAAATGGCAAGTCTAGATTGTATGTGTACTGCAGATCTAGCATAAACATCAGCTACACAAGTATAAGTATCACTTAGATTATATACACCATAACTCAGAGTGTCACTATGGTGCTATGTACATATGAGAGATCCAGGATTTTACACCAAGGGTGTAGGTTTGTGTGTCTGAGGCTGAGGAGATTAAGGATTCACTATGTAACATTTTCAACTAAGACACTGACCTATTTATCATAAAAGGTATCAGATGCTGAATCCATATGAGAAATATTCTCACGCGAGATGTGAGTGGATCACTTACCTTCCCATAGGCGAGTTAAATGTACAACCTTGTAATTTAAATCTTAAGGTTTCAGTTTTCAATACTTTTGATCTTGAAGAATTGATACTTTCTTGTCATCTGAGTACAAGTTGTATTGAGTCCAGGCGGAGGCCAGGGGCATTGTATAAAATTCTACGAAATCTGTTTATGCTGTCAAATTTGTTATTGAAGTTTTGATTTGTAACCAAACTACACTTAAATAAAGTAATTTGAGCATAATTTTATTAAATATTTCATAACTTAATGTATCTCAGAGTGCAGTAATGAGTAAACAGCGTTCTGATGGGACAATGTTAAGATATTCTGGTAAATGAAATTTTTTGAATGAAAGTAGTAATTCTAACCTCCCTTGATGTTGTCGTGGCTCATACGAGATACAAGTTGTGAAGTTAGTGATATAGTTAGTTAGTGTTGACACAATTAGCATTGGCCTTCCACTATAAGAAGACCTTATAATAAACATGAATTACAGGTAGCAGTTCTCCAGGGCAATGGATGCGTCTCTACAAATCATCTTGGCCGTTGTAGCCGGTTATGTGCTTTGGATTGTCATTCCTGCCCTGTGGCGGTACCGCGCCCTCTGTCTGAGGATGAGGAAGTACGGAAGTCCAGGCGCCATACATCCAATTTGGGGTCACGTCAAATACGTAAGTTTTTCACCAATATCAGTTTCAGTTATAGCCACGTAAACAAACTAGATATGTTTGAGCATGTCACTATTTACAGTGAGTTTTATACTGAGACAAAGTATTTACTTGGTAATTACAATAGGCCATTTGTAAATTAATTATACCGTTTACATGTATGTCCCGTATTGTGATGGTAAAAAAGTCTGTTTTGACTAATGTTTTTGTTCGTCAACATAATCTTCATTAGTTTTTGAAGATGTTGCAGAAGACAAGGTATTTATGTAACACAAACAATTGTGTTATTTTCTGAAGTTACAGATCACTTGAAATGTATACGCTTCACTGCGAACTTCCATCAGAAAACATGGAAGCTTCCGTAGGAGCATACCAGACGAACCACGGAAACATCACAGCACGAGAACGTCCGATATGTGCTGCACAGGTCATTTACTGGCTTGGCTGTTCAGTCCACATAAAAGAGAGAAGTCGGTATCTGTGAATTGTGCCATCCCTCACGTCTGTATCACAGAATTGTCATTATTTTACATTTTATTGAATTAAATGTCATTTTAACATTCAGATTGAAGCACTAGTATCTAATAAATAATTCATACATTGTTTATAGTTCAACGACAACGATTCTATAACTGATGTATACAACCAAATAGCCAAGACCAGTCAATCAAAGATGGCCGGATTGTGGATGACATTTGTGCCATTGGTACAAGCAGTTCACCCAGACACAGCGAAAATAATTCTCCAGTCATCCAACCCGAAACCAACTGTAACCTGTACAGGTCACAGTAGGTGTGTACAGGTAACAGTAACCTGTACAGGTCACAGTAGGTGTGTACAGGTCACAGTAATTTGGTATTCAAGGACCTGTTTCAATTATCATGAGATGTTGTCAACTGACTGACAAGCTTGTAATGTAGGAGTTTAAAAGGTGCAAGTTAATGAATATTATTGTTTTAATAGGTTTAAGTGTCCTCATGGTGATCTCATTGAGAAATATTCTATTTCTTTGTGCAATATGAAGCTCGACATTTTTGATGCTATTAAGTTTGCCTCTTAGTTCTGTTGTTATGTGCTTTGAGAATGGGGCATTATTTGCTTGGCTTGATCTTGGTTTACCTGGTGGGTGTTATTGATGAAGCAGAAGATGCTTATTCTTCTGGAGCCCCTGGTCTAATTCTTTTACATTTTCAGGAGTCTCCATGTAAATCTGTCTTTTGTTCAGATTTTGCCCAAATTATTTTGAATTTGACTTTGAATTATGATTATGTTGACATGTTGGTATTTTTGTGTTGTTTGTTTTAATGGTATGTATAGAGCAGAAGGGATTCATTTTCCAGGGGAAGGACTTGTCACCAGTAATGGACAGAAATGGCAACGGAACAGGAAGTTGCTCACTCCAGCTTTCCATTTCGATATACTTCGTAATTATGTCAAAGTTTATAATGAAGTGGCCGATATTCTGTTGGTAAGTCTTCACCAATTTTGTGTATTTTTTGGTCTATAATCTGTTTACCATGTCATCTTACTATTTTTGACTTAAGTGTTCACACTCTAATCTTCTACTGGTTGTGTTATAAGATGAAGGTGACTGTGTAGTCAACAAAACGTCACACTCTAATCTTCTACTGGTTGTGTTATAAGATGAAGGTGACTGTGTAGTCATCGTCACACTGTAATCTTCTACTGGTTGTGTTATAAGATGAAGGTGACCCGTGTAGTCATCGTCACACTCTAATCTTCTACTGGTTGTGTTATAAGATGAAGGTGACTGTGTAGTCATCGTCACACTGTAATCTTCTACTGGTTGTGTTATAAGATGAAGGTGACCCGTGTAGTCATCGTCACACTCTAATCTTCTACTGGTTGTGTTATAAGATGAAGGTGACCGTGTAGTCATCGTCACACTCTAATCTTCTACTGGTTGTGTTATAAGATGAAGGTGACCCGTGTAGTCATCGTCACACTGTAATCTTCTACTGGTTGTGTTATAAGATGAATGTGACCGTGTAGTCATCGTCACACTCTAATCTTCTACTGGTTGTGTTATAAGATGAAGGTGACCGTGTAGTCATCGTCACACTGTAATCTTCTACTGGTTGTGTTATAAGATGAAGGTGACCGTGTAGTCATCGTCACACTCTAATCTTCTACTGGTTGTGTTATAAGATGAAGGTGACCGTGTAGTCATCGTCACACTCTAATCTTCTACTGGTTGTGTTATAAGATGAAGGTGACAGTGTAGTAGTCATCGTCACACTCTAATCTTCTACTGGTTGTGTTATAAGATGAAGGTGACCGTGTAGTCATCGTCACACTCTAATCTTCTACTGGTTGTGTTATAAGATGAAGGTGACTGTGTAGTCATCGTCACACTGAAATCTTCTACTGGTTGTGTTATAAGATGAAGTTGACCGTGTAGTCATCGTCACACTCTAATCTTCTACTGGTTGTGTTATAAGATGAATGTGACCGTGTAGTCATCGTCACACTCTAATCTTCTACTGGTTGTGTTATAAGATGAAGGTGACCGTGTAGTCATCGTCACACTCTAATCTTCTACTGGTTGTGTTATAAGATGAAGGTGACCGTGTAGTCATCGTCACACTCTAATCTTCTACTGGTTTTGTTATAAGATGAAGGTGACCGTGTAGTCATCGTCACACTGTAATCTTCTACTGGTTGTGTTATAAAGATGAAGGTGACCGTGTAGACAACGTCACACTCTAATCTTCTACTGGTTGTGTTATAAGATGAAGGTGACTGTGTAGTCAAAACGTCACACTCTAATCTTCTACTGGTTGTGTTATAAGATGAAGGTGACCGTGTAGTCATCGTCACACTCTAATCTTCTACTGGTTGTGTTATAAGATGAAGGTGACCGTGTAGTCATCGTCACACTCTAATCTTCTACTGGTTGTGTTATAAGATGAAGGTGACAGTGTAGTCAACAAAACGTCACACTCTAATCTTCTACTGGTTGTGTTATAAGATGAATGTGACCGTGTAGTCATCGTCACACTCTAATCTTCTACTGGTTGTGTTATAAGATGAAGGTGACCCGTGTAGTCATGTAGTCATCGTCACACTCTAATCTTCTACTGGTTGTGTTATAAGATGAAGGTGACTGTGTAGTCATCGTCACACTCTAATCTTCTACTGGTTGTGGTATAAGTTGAAGGTGACCGTGTAGTCATCGTCACACTCTAATCTTCTACTGGTTGTGTTATAAGATGAAGGTGACCGTGTAGTCATCGTCACACTGTAATCTTCTACTGGTTGTGTTATAAGATGAAGGTGACCGTGTTGTCATCGTCACACTGTAATCTTCTACTGGTTGTGTTATAAGATGAAGGTGACCGTGTAGTCATCGTCACACTGTAATCTTCTACTGGTTGTGTTATAAGATGAAGGTGACCGTGTAGTCATCGTCACACTGTAATCTTCTACTGGTTGTGTTATAAGATGAAGGTGACCGTGTAGTCATCGTCACACTGTAATCTTCTACTGGTTGTGTTATAAGATGAAGGTGACCGTGTAGTCATCGTCACACTGTAATCTTCTACTGGTTGTGTTATAAGATGAAGGTGACCGTGTAGTCATCGTCACACTGTAATCTTCTACTGGTTGTGTTATAAGATGAAGGTGACCGTGTAGTCATCGTCACACTGTAATCTTCTACTGGTTGTGTTATAAGATGAAGGTGACCGTGTAGTCATCGTCACACTGTAATCTTCTACTGGTTGTGTTATAAGATGAAGGTGACCGTGTAGTCATCGTCACACTCTAATCTTCTACTGGTTGTGTTATAAGATGAAGGTGACCGTGTAGTCATCGTCACACTGTAATCTTCTACTGGTTGTGTTATAAGATGAAGGTGACCGTGTAGTCATCGTCACACTCTAATCTTCTACTGGTTGTGTTATAAGATGAAGGTGACCATGTAGTCATCGTCACACTGTAATCTTCTACTGGTTGTGTTATAAGATGAAGGTGACCATGTAGTCATCGTCACACGTCACAATCTTCTACTGGTTGTGTTATAAGATGAAGGTGACCGTGTAGTCATCGTCACACACTTATCTTCTACTGGTTGTGTTATAAGATGAAGGTGACCGTGTAGTCATCGTCACACTCTAATCTTCTACTGGTTGTGTTATAAGATGAATGTGACTGTGTAGTCATCGTCACACTCTAATCTTCTACTGGTTGTGTTATAAGATGAAGGTGACCCGTGTAGTCATCGTCACACTCTAATCTTCTACTGGTTGTGTTATAAGATGAAGGTGACCGTGTAGTCATCGTCACACTCTAATCTTCTACTGGTTGTGTTATAAGATGAAGGTGACCGTGTAGTCATCGTCACACTCTAATCTTCTACTGGTTGTGTTATAAGATGAAGGTGACCGTGTAGTCATCGTCACACTCTAATCTTCTACTGGTTGTGTTATAAGAACTACAAGGTGACCATGTAGTCGACAAAACGTCACACTCTAATCTTCTACTGGTTGTGTTATAAGATGAAGGTGACCGTGTAGTCATCAAAACGTCACACTCTAATCTTCTACTGGTTGTGTTATAAGATGAAGGTGACCGTGTAGTCATCGTCACACTCTAACCTTCTACTGGTTGTGTTATAAGATGAAGGTGACTGTGTAGTCAACAAAACGTCACACTCTAATCTTCTACTGGTTGTGTTATAAGATGAAGGTGACCGTGTAGTCATCGTCACACTCTAATCTTCTACTGGTTGTGTTATAAGATGAAGGTGACCGTGTAGTCATCGTCACACTCTAATCTTCTACTGGTTGTGTTATAAGATGAAGGTGACCGTGTTGTCATCGTCACACTCTAATCTTCTACTGGTTGTGTTATAAGATGAAGGTCACTGTGTAGTCATCGTCACATCTTCTACTGGTTGTGTTATAAGATGAAGGTGACCGTGTAGTCATCGTCACACTCTAATCTTCTACTGGTTGTGTTATAAGATGAAGGTGACCGTGTAGTCATCGTCACACTCTAATCTTCTACTGGTTGTGTTATAAGATGAAGGTGACCGTGTAGTCATCGTCACACTGTAATCTTCTACTGGTTGTGTTATAAGATGAAGGTGACCGTGTAGTCATCGTCACACTGTAATCTTCTACTGGTTGTGTTATAAGATGAAGGTGATGTAGTCATCGGTAATCTTCTACTGGTTGTGTTATAAGATGAAGGTGACCGTGTAGTCATCGTCACACTGTAATCTTCTACTGGTTGTGTTATAAGATGAAGGTGACCGTGTAGTCATCGTCACACTGTAATCTTCTACTGGTTGTGTTATAAGATGAAGGTGACCGTGTAGTCATCGTCACACTGTAATCTTCTACTGGTTGTGTTATAAGATGAAGGTGACCGTGTAGTCATCGTCACACTGTAATCTTCTACTGGTTGTGTTATAAGATGAAGGTGACCGTGTAGTCATCGTCACACTGTAATCGTACTGGTTGTGTTATAAGATGAAGGTGACCACGTCACTACTCTAATCTTCTACTGGTTGTGTTATAAGATGAAGGTGACCGTGTGTAGTCATCTACTGGTTGTGTCACACTCGTCACAATCTTCTACTGGTTGTGTTATAAGATGAAGGTGACCGTGTAGTCATCGTCACACACTTATCTTCTACTGGTTGTGTTATAAGATGAAGGTGACCGTGTAGTCATCGTCACATCGTCACAAAACTGTACATCTTCTAATCTTCTACTGGTTGTGTAGTCATCGTCACACTGTAATCTTCTACTGGTTGTGTTATAAGATGAAGGTGACCGTGTAGTCATCGTCACACTCTAATCTTCTACTGGTTGTGTTATAAGATGAAGGTGACCGTGTAGTCATCGTCACACTGTAATCTTCTACTGGTTGTGTTATAAGATGAAGGTGACCGTGTAGTCAACAAAACGTCACACTCTAATCTTCTACTGGTTGTGTTATAAGATGAAGGTGACAGTGTAGTCATCAAAACGTCACACTCTAATCTTCTACTGGTTGTGTTATAAGATGAAGGTGACCGTGTAGTCAACAAAACGTCACACTCTAATCTTCTACTGGTTGTGTTATAAGATGAAGGTGACCGTGTAGTCAACAAAACGTCACACTCTAATCTTCTACTGGTTGTGTTATAAGATGAAGGTGACCGTGTAGTCATCAAAACGTCACACTCTAATACCTACTACTGGTTGTGTTACCGTGTACCATACCTACTATAGGTGACCCAAGACCGTGTAATACCTACTAAGATAGGTGACCTACTAACATCACATATCCTATATGTACCTATAGGTACCATACCTACTACTATAGGTGTCATATCTACTATAGGTACCATACCTACTATAGGTACCATACCTACTATATAATACCTACTATAGGTACCATACCTACTATAGTGTCATACCTACTATAGGTACCACTATACTACCATACCTAACTATAGGTGTACCATACCTACTATAGTTACCATACCTACTATAGTGTATACTATAGGTGTCATACCTACTATAGGTACATAAACTACCATACCTACTATAGTACCACACTATAGGTGCCTACTATAGGTACCATACCTACTATAGGTGCCTACTATAGGTACCATACCTACTATAGGTACCATACCGACTTTAGGTACCATACCTACTATAGGTGCCATACCTGTCATACCTGCTATAGGTACCATACCTACTATAGGTGTCATACCTGCTATAGGTACCATACCTACTATAGGTACCATACCTACTATAGGTACCTACTATAGGTACCATACCTACTATAGGTGTCATACCTACTATAGGTACCATACCTACTATAGGTACCATACCTACTATAGTTATCATACCTACTATAGTTACCATACCTACTATAGGTACCATACCCACTATAGGTGTCATACCTACTATAGGTACCATACCTACTATAGGTACCATACCTACTATAAGTACCATACCTACTATAGGTACCATACCTAATATATGTACCATACCTACTATAGGTACCATACCTACTATAGGTACCATACCTATTTTAGGTACCATACCTACTATAGGTGCCTACTATAGGTACCATACCTACTATAGGTGCCTACTATAGGTACCATACCTACTATAGGTGCCTACTATAGGTACCATACCTACTATAGGTACCATACCGACTTTAGGTACCATACCTACTATAGGTACCATACCTACTATAGGTACCATACCTACTATAGGTGTCATACCTACTATAGGTACCATACCTACTATAGGTAACTACTACAGGTACCATACCTGCTATAGGTACCATACCTACTATAGGTGTCGTACCTACTATATTTGTCAGACCTACTATAAGTACCATACCGACTATAGGTAACCTACCTACTATAGGTACCCTACCTACTATAGGTACCCTACCTACTATAGGCTATAGGTACCCTACCTACTATAGGTACCATACCTACTATAGGTACCATACCTACTATAGGTACCATACCTACTATAGGTACCATACAGACTATAGGTACCATACCTACTTACTATAAGTACCATGCCTACTATAGGTACCCTACATACTATAGGTACCATACCTACTATAGGTACCATACCGACTATAGGTACCATACCTATTTACTATAGGTACCATATCGACTATAAGTACCATACCTACTATAGGTACCATACCGACTATAGGTACCATACCTACTTACTATAGGTACCATACCGACTATAGGTGTCATACTGTCTTTAGGTACCATACCTACTATAGGTAACCTACCTACTATAGGTACCCTACCTACTATAGGTACCCTGCCTACTATAGGCTATAGGTACCATACCTACTATAGGTACCATACCGACTATAAGTACCATACCTACTATAGGTACCCTACCTACTATATGTACCATACCTACTATAGGTACCATACCGACTATAGGTGTCATACCTACTATAGGTACCATACCTACTATAGGTGTCATACCTACTATAGGTACCTGTTATAAGTACCATACCTACTATAGGTGTCATACTTACTATAGGTGTCATACCTACTATAGGTTCCATACTTAATATAGGTACCATACCTACTATAGTTATCATACCTACTATAGTTACCATACCTACTATAGGTACCTAATATAGGTACCATACCGACTATAGGTACCATACCTACTATAGGTACCTACTATAGGTACCATACCTACTATAGGTGTCATACCCACTATAGGTACCATACCTACTATAGGTATCATATCTAATATAGGTGTCATACCTACTATAGGTACCTACTATAGGTACCATACCTACTTTAGGTGCCTACTATAGGTACCATACCTACTATAAGTACCATACCTACTATAGGTACCATACCTACTATAGGTACCATATAGGTACATACTATAGGTATCTACTATATGTACCATACCTACTATAGGTACCTACCATACCTACTATAGGTACCTACTATAGGTACCCTACCTACTATAGGCTATAGGTACCCTACCTACTATAGGTGTCATACCTACTATAGATACCATACCTACTATAGGTACAAACTATAGGTGTCATACCTACTATAGGTGTCATACCTACTATAAGTACCATACCGACTATAGGTACCCTACCTACTATAGGTGTCATACCTACTATAGGTGTCATACCTACTATAGGTACCATACCTACTATAGGTACCATACCTACTATAGGTGCCTACTATAGGTACCTACTATAGGTACCATACCTACTATAAGTACCATACCTACTATAGGTACAATACCGACTGTAAGTACCATACCTACTATAAGTTCCATACCTACTATAAGTACCGTACCTACTATAGGTACCTACTATAGGTACCATACCTACTATAGGTACCATACCTACTATAGGTACCATATGTACTATAGGTGTCATACCTACTATAGGTACCTACTATAGGTACCATACCAACTATAGGTGTGATACCAATTATAGGTACCTACTATAGGTACCATACGTACTATAAGTACCATACCTACTATAGGTACCCTACCTACTATAGGTACCCTACCTACTATAGGTGTCATACCTACTATAAGTACCATACCGACTATAGGTACCCTACCTACTATAGGTGTCATACCTACTATAGGTGTCAGACCTACTATAAGTACCATACCGACTATAGGTACCCTATCTACTATAGGTGTCATACCTACTATAGTTGTCAGACCTACTATAAGTACCCTACCAACTATAGGTACCATACCTACTATAGGTACTCTACCTACTATAGGTGTCATACCTACTATAAGTACCATACCGACTATAGGTAACCTACCTACTATAGGTGTCATACCTACTATAGGTGTCAGACCTACTATAAGTACCATACCGACTATAGGTAACCTACCTACTATAGGTACCATACCTACTATAGGTACCATACCGACTATAGGTACCATACCTACTATAGATACCCTTCCTACTATAGGTACCATACCTACTATAGGACTCTACCAACTATAGGTGTCAGACCTACTATAGGTAACCTACCGACTATAGGTACCCTAACTACTATAGGTGTCAGACCTACTATAGGTACCATACCGACTATAGGTACCATACCGACTATAGGTACCCTACCTACTATAGGTACCCTACCTACTATAGGTGTCATACCGGACAGTTTTGTATTGTTTGCTTCCTTTAGTCAGTAGTAAAATCTTAAGATGCTGATGTGATATGACAAAAATTTTCATTGATATTTTTTGTATGACTGAAGAGTAAATATGCAGAGAAAATGTCAAGTGGAGTGAAGAGTGTCGAGGTCACGAAAGATTTATCGCTGGCAACACTGGACATTATACTTCGATGTTCCCTCTCACACGTAGAAAATGTTCAGGAACAGTAAGTTATGCAGTATCTATTTTAATTAAGAATGCGTGTTTTAAGTTGGGAGATATTCCCCCATGTTTTACCCCCACTACATTTAGTATTTATTTAATCCTTAACATCAATGTTCCTACGCAGTTATCACAGCACTGGATGCCTTTCTGCTATTTATAGGCCTTTCAATTAAAAGTTTAATGCGAGAAAATAAAAAAAAACTTCACCTCATTTGTCCATTACATGAGATAGCAGAGTTTGGTCTTTCATTGTTGCTCATCTGCCTGACATTGAGGGTTTGTTCACCTGTGCGAACACGTAGCTTTGCTCATCTGCCTGACCTTGAGGGTTCGTTCACCTGTGCGAACACGTAGGTTTGCTCATCTGCCTGACCTTGAGGGTTTGTTCACCTGTGCGAACACCTGGGTTTGCTCATCTGCTGGACCTTGATGGTTTGCTCACCTGTGCGAACACCTGGGTTTGCTCATCTGCATGACCTTGAGGGTTTGTTCACCTGTGCGAACAAGTGGGTTTGCTCATCTGCCTGACCTTGAGGGTTTGTTCACCTGTGCGAACACATGGGTTTACTCATCTGCCTGACCTTGAGGTTTTGTTCACCTGTGTGAACACGTGGGTTTGCTCATCTGCATGATCGTGAGGGTTTGTTCACCTGCGCGGACACGTGGGTTTGCTCATCTGCCTGACCTTGAGGGTTCGTTCACCTGTGGGAAAACGTGGGTTTGCTTATCTGACCGACCATGTGATTTTGTTCACCTGTGTGAACACGTGGGTTTGCTCATCTGCCTGACCTTGAGTGTTCGTTCTCCTGTGCGAACACGTGGGTTTGCTCATCTGCCTGACCTTGAGGGTTCGTTCACCTGTGGGAAGACGTGGGTTTGCTTATCTGACTGACCACGTGATTTTGTTCACTTGTGCGAACATGTGGGTTTCCCTCAGGTTCTCTGGGTTCCTCCCACAGTAAGTCCCCTTGCTCGCATCCATCTGGGCCAACAAGAGTGATTAATATATATTTGAAAAACTTATTTTGCACTTGTTATAAAAAGATAAAATTATTTTATTACAGAGAGAACCATCCATATTCATGTGCCGTCCGCCGCATTGCCGACCTGACCATAAAGAGATTTTTGTGAGTGTTGTCAATTTTGGTCAAAGTATCGGATTGGATAGACAGAGAGTTGATAAAACACTAGGATATTTCTGCTGTTTAATGAAACATTTTTATCCAGAAGGAAAATGTGACATTATGAAACGTTAAATTGTCTGTGATTTAAAATATAAGAAATTCTTCTCAATAGGCAGATATGATAGAATCTATTTCTCTATATGGATGGAAGGGTCTTCAAATGATTAACCAGTAGTATCAATTTCCTGAACTCAGTGTCCCACATCACCCCTGGTGAGGGTATAAATTTTTTGAACCCAGTGTCCCACATCACCCCTGGTGAGGGTATAAATTTTTTGAACCCAGTGTCCCACATCACCGCTGGTGAGGGTATAAATTTCCTGAACCCAGTGTCCCACATCACCGCTGGTGAGGGTATAAATTTCCTGAACACAGTGTCCCACATCATCCCTGGTGAGGGTATAAATTTCCTGAACCCAGTGTCCCACATCACCCCTGGTGAGGGTATCATTTTTCTGAACCCAATGTCCCACATCACCCCTGGTGAGGGTATAAATTTCCTGAACCCAGTGTCCCACATCACCCCTGATGGAAGTATAAATTTCCTGAACCCATTGTCCCACATCACTCCTGGTGAGGGTATAAATTTCCTGAACCCAGTGTCCCACATCACCCCTGATGGAAGTATAAATTTCCTGAACCCAGTGTCCCACATCACCCCTGATGGAAGTATAAATTTCCTGAACCCAGTGTCCCACATCACCCCTGATGGGAGTATAAATTTCCTGAACCCATTGTCCCACATCACTCCTATATTTGAATTAAATACCTTTTTTCATAAATTCAAATTCTTCAAAACGTTTGCTTTACTTTATGTTAATTTATAGTGTTCCTTGGCACATGATGTCCTGGACGCTTTACATGATGTCGGCAGATGGGAAAGAATACAAGAAATGTGTAGACTTCGTCCACAAATTTGCTGAGGACATCATAGCCATGAGAAGGAAGGCGTTGGTGAGTATTCTTATTGCGAGAAACCATCAATGACTCATTTCCTATAGAAACATGGGTTATTTTAGACCTTGTTGTATCATTGTTGTCAACATTGTTCTTATTTGAGAACCTCACATTACTTATTTGGATTGACCTAGATTTACATATCGGGTGTAGTCAATGAATCAGGAAATGCTTACCCTTTCGAAACACTTGGTCATATTCTAATTGTGCTGTTTCAGAGGTTTCTATATAAATCTTTCTTGTGTTCCTATTTTGTCCGGGTTCAATCAATATGAAGATTGATTTATAATTTTCTTTTTTTCTTTTTCGAAAATTTACTTTCCGTTTAATACTATTGAAAACTATTAAAATACTGAAATATGTAGTTGAAAATAAAAATGAAACTTAAATAAGAATGATTTAGAGTAGCATAAAATTTTGACGGAAACAGCCGGGGTGCTCAGTGCTGCTGGACCCTGAAAGAAGACGGTGGCTGAAAGAAGACGGCGGGTAATTTATGTAGGTAAGTATCACTATATATATATGTAAGCTGAATTTAAAGTCAATACTTCTACTGAACTAGCAATTGCATTTTTTGCAACAATTCATTTGAAATGAGCCATCGCATGTATTGAATTTAGGCTCGACAGGGACGCGCAAGCTGGGCACTGCCGCCATGGCACTTTTTTTTTCAAAATATTTTCCAAGACTTTTCCTTTGAAGCAGTATGCATTTGAAAAATGTTATGTAAGCATCTAGCACATTTTTGTTGCTTCCGTAAAGTATTTCAGTATTTTGAAATGGATTTATTTTTGAATGATCGTTTCATAATGGTCTCATCGCAGTCACTTCTGTCAGTGGCCCAACAGATCGGAAATTAAACAGAAAAAAAACTTATCCGTAATATTGTACTGTACTACTTACGCTACCGTGAATAGATCTAGGAAACTATCTGTGTAATATATCGATTTTACTTTCAAATATCAGTCACTGTCCGTGCTATTGTAGATCTAGCTCTTTCAAATTTCTGATCGGAGATAATTTATAAATACTCCAAGTCCAGGGTATGAAATCGTACGGGAACTCTACAGCTATGCCAATTGTAAGGTTTACATGTGAAGTTAATATATATAGTTTTAGCTTAAATTTAGTTTTTGTCTTTCTGACATGATGTCTCGTTGATTCTGTTGAAGAGTGATGCATGTGAACGATTAAAATATGAAGATTAGGAATAATGAAGATGTCAATTAACATCTGATTCCCGGAAAGTATTTTAATAAAGATTAGGATAAACCTAGCAAAGTGTTAGGTCCCAGTGTGAATGTGTAAAGTGTAAGGTCCCAGTGTGAATGTGTAAAGTTCCAGTGTGAATGTGTAAAGTGTAAGGTCCCAGTGTGAATGTGTAAAGTGTTAGGTCCCAGTGTGAATGTGTAAAGTTCCAGTGTGAATGTGTAAAGTGTAAGGTCCCAGTGTGAATGTGTAAAGTTCCAGTGTGAATGTGTAAAGTGTAAGGTCCCAGTGTGAATGTGTAAAGTGTTAGGTCCCAGTGTGAATGTGTAAAGTTCCAGTGTGAATGTGTAAAGTGTAAGGTCCCAGTGTGAATGTGTAAAGTTCCAGTGTGAATGTGTAAAGTGTAAGGTCCCAGTGTGAATGTGTAAAGTGTTAGGTCCCAGTGTGAATGTGTAAAGTTCCAGTGTGAATGTGTAAAGTGTAAGGTCCCAGTGTGAATGTGTAAAGTGTTAGGTCCCAGTGTGAATGTGTAAAGTGTAAGGTCCCAGTGTGAATATGTAAAGTGTTAGGTCCCAGTGTGAATGTGTAAAGTGTAATTGGTACAATTCTTATTATGCCTGAACTTTTTATATATGTACTGTATTTGTTCATCTCAGAAATTTTAGTATATTATGTCAACTGCGTCAACTTTCAGTTCAACACTTTTGATTCATCAATTTTACCCAGCCCTAGACTCAATATTTGTCATTAATTGTCCACTGTTTTTTAGCGTTTTAGAGTTTTGTTTCCATGGTGAATGGAATGAAATGGGATAAATAGTCTAACCAATACCCCTCGAGAGCTCATTAAGACATTGCAGTATTATCACTTTGGGCCTTATTAAAAGTAAAGTTGAAACTTTAAGAAACTCAAGTGACCGTAGGTACAACAATAAGATGTCAATAATCAATGAAATTGATTAATTGAGAGGACATTTTCTTAGTACAGTTAACCAGGCTTTGTAGTGGTTTGTTCAGAACTATTCTGGTTAAGTAACCATTAATTATGTCCTTTCAGCTACAATGACATACATTTTTGAAATACCTCTACTGTAGCTAAATGTGGCATTTGTAATAGACAGCCAAAGTTAATTTTGTGTTAGACGTAGCCAAAGTTAATTTTTGGATCAGTTAGGACAGCTACTGTTTGTAACAGGCATGGGTTCAATTACATTATGAAAATGGCTTTGCCATTACATGATGGTCCAATGTAAATAATTAAATTACACATTACTTTTCAAGTCAAAATGATTTTTAAAATATAAACGTCAAAATAAATGATCATACTGCACAGATTTATCACACAAATTTAACTTTATGATTCAATCTCTGTATGACCATGGTCGAGATATTATTATTTTGCTAGCTGTCCATCGCTTTATAATTTGACAGTCCTGAATATCAAAATAATTAATTATAATATATTTAATATAGACTCTTATTGGGAAGTTCAAAACTATAAGCTTATACAGAAGTGTATATTTCTTGCACATAATCATAGCAATAAAGAAATATAGTTATTTATTTCCCTTACTCTCTTTCAGCAGGTGGATGTCCCTGAAGAAATGAAATCTGGAATGGTAGAAGGTATCTCTATTGATTCTTCTAACTTGGAATTGGCCATTGTGACCAACAATGGATTTGAGGACCTTATGGTGGAGAAAAACGTCCTTCTTTCCGGCCTCCAATTAGATGTTGAAGATGATTAATCACTTGAGGAGATGTTAACAACCATGTTGCCTTTTAATGTCACAGTACTTTCTAAAGGCGGCACTATATTTACCATCACAAAAGAAGAATCAACAAATCGTGGAAACTAAAAAAATGTGGAAAAGATGATTGTATACTGCATTTGTAGTAAATTTGTATACAATCTTCAATTTACTTGAGTAGAAAGATTCACTAGTTATACCAAGTTTGTGTAGAAAGGCTCACTGTATACTGAGTTTGTAGTGTACATAGAAAGGTTTACTTATTTTTTTTTCTGAGTTTAGTGTATACAATATATAAAAAAAAACTTTTTGTAGAAAAGATCACCGCATACTGAGTTTGTTGTTTACAAATGTGTAGAAAAGATCGCTGTATACCGAGTTTACAGTTTACAATTGTCTAGAAAAATCACTGTATACTGAACATAATACGACTTCTGTTTAAAACCTTCATCTAAACTTAGGTATGCATTTTTTTTAATTTATCTTAAAAGTCTACCTACACCAATTTTGTGTATGCAATTTTGTACTAGGATATTGACCTGACAAGATTACATTGCTGATCAAAGCATGGAAAGAATACTGTATCTAAAAACTGAATAAAACAAGATATAAACATCTTTATCATGTTTTTATTATTACTATTATCATTATTATTATTTTTCCATGATGCCTGTCCACATGGAATTTGTAAGCACTCATGTGCATTCTTATACCACCAAAAGGGTGGGTAAATCCAATCAAGTTGTCTCTCTGTCCATCCAACTGTTTGTCTTTCTGTAGACACATCTTGTCTGGACAACTCCAATGAAACTTTACAGTAATATTCGGGACAATGTGTAGATGTGCATGCACCATTTTCCCTCGAAATATTGATTGCCATGGCAACTGGTCAATATAGACAGGTTTTGCATGTCGGTGAACTTCTAAACCTGTGGACCAATTTCAACAAAACTTCACAGGAATGTTAGGGAATATGTGCACATGCCGCTGTGTTTCGGAGGATGTTTCTGTGCAAAAGGTCACCATGGGGAGATAACTAAGGCTGTGGGTGTTGGGGGTATTAGTTATCATTTGGATTGCAGTTTCAGTTATCCTTGGGCAATGTGGAGAGGATATAGTAATGATTTTGAGGATTGAATGTAGAGATCACAGTACTTGCATAAGTACTATATGATTACCTTGTAAACGCATTGAGACCAAGACAGTTAGTATACCTTAATCAAATTTGGAACATGTATCCCTTATGAGGAGAAGTCGGTTTCTTTAGAAATTCAGGGTCAGATGTCAAAGATCAAGGTCACAGTCAAAAAACGGATAGTTGCATGGGGTGTTTTCCTTTGCATTACCCTCGTTTTTCTATCAAATTTCACAACCTAAAAGATATTCACATTTTGCAAATTGCAAGGTTCAAGGTCACTGTAAGGATGTTAAAAAATGATAATACAAGAGGAATAAAATATCTTGCGACAAGTTTTAGAGAACAAAGAATATATAAACATGTCAACAGAATTGTAGAACCAGCAAAACAAGTGTAAAATTGAAACAAAGACAATATCTACTTGAAGATTCCCTGAAAAAGTACAAGGAGAATAAGACCAGGTGTTCCGAAAGAATAGGCATCTTCTATTTTAAGTTATGGTGATAAATCATGTTTGTTTTAGAAAATTGGCACTCTTATGCAGTCATTTACAAACAATCTGGAAAATGAAGCTGTCCAGTATTTGTATGTAGCATGTTATTAGCATGATGGTCTAACTAAAGGTCTTAAACCAATAAGATACGCAGTCTTTAAAGTGATAATATGGTATCCAAGATCAACATTCCCTACAATGTATCCAAAGAAATGGACAACTTCCTTATCATCGCATCTTGGAGCCTACTTGGGAGATGTATTACATAAGTAATACTACTATGCTTGTTATTTCTGATATCTGCTGGTCATTTTTTTATGGGCTGCAATGATTTACTGCTTGCATATAGTTGGTTTCAGTATATAGCAAGCTAATAACAAAGAATTTATTTTTTAATGGTCTTAGCATACCAGTACTTTCAGTACTTTGATTAATGGATGTCATGGTAAAACCATTGTTCGCTTAGGCTAAACATAATACTGAATGTTTCAGTCCATTGTCACAGTCTGTGCAATTAGACATTACTATTAAGCCTAGCCTTCTGATCGGTTCAAATTGTCCAGCGACCTCTGGCGACAGTGGTGTGCTATGGATTATAAAACACATTTAAAGTTACAAATACATGTATATAGATTATGTTTTAGTACTGGGAGTGAGAGTGTTTGAGCACTTCCAGTTTCTAATCTATCCGGATACTCGTTATTGATTCCATATGTCCAATTTGACTGCTCAGTTTATTCAGAAACCCCTCATATTTAGAGCTGATTACGTCATGTGGCAGTTTTGATAAAAAAGCAGTTCATTTGCATACACATATGATGAAAGTGACATGGAAAGTAAATACCTGTTTTTCAGCCCTCAAAGTTACAGACAAATAGACATACATTGTTTGTTAACTCAACTATCATTCAGAATTATGCAATGAAAAAGACTTTTATAGCCATTATTTCTGAAAATGTATCATTCCATTATATGTATTGTACATGTTAAGTTATGACCCAGTTCTAATTGGACATCAGTCTATCCAGTCCTGATTGCTTTCTCATCTGGTAAGTTTACATGCACTATGGAAGGTTTCAAAATGAAACTGTTGGGTTTTCATCTACTGTCCTTTGCTTTGTGGGTGACATGGTAACAAGGTCAGGATGACCTATAGCCGCCATGTGTAAACTTTCCATTCAAATGACTTCATCTCAATTTTCTTTTTACAATCATTAATTAACATCGTTATGTACATATGTCAACAAAAAATCCTCTATCATTGTTCCTAAGGTGATACACTTGATGTCTACAATGATAATAAAAACAAAAGCTGTTTTACTGTGATGTTGCTTATCAGTCCCACCAGCTGGTGAAACAGCAGGGGGGAACTATTGTTTCTCTCTGTCTGTCTGTTCATCCGTCAGTCTGTCTCTCTCTGTCTGTCTGTCCAGATGTTAGTTTCCAGACGATAACTTGAGAAATGATGGATGGATTTGAATGAAAATGAAAATAATGTTAGCTTATGAAGTAATACATTGTAGGATTGAGATTGAGGTCAAAAGGTCAACTTAATGGTCAGTGTTGCTTAAAATAGATATATTTATTTCAAATTTTTGTTTCAGATGATAACTTCAGAAGGGATTTAGAGAGTTGATTGAAACTTTATAAATGTTAGCTTATGAGGTAATACAGAGTGGAATTATGTTTGGGGTCAAAAGGTCAGCTACAAGGTCACTGTTACTAAAAATATACTTTTATCGTCATATTTTGGTTTCCAGATGTATAATAACAGAAAGGATCAATAGATTTGGTTTAAACTTCATAAAATGTTAGCTTATTGGGTCAAAAGGTATAAAAATTCACACTCATTGAAGGACTAATCAGCTCATAATGTAATCATATCTATCAATACCAACGTAAAAATTCAGAATATCGTAATTCAGAAATTTAAATAGATATATTTACATTTGTATTGAAAATTGCAGTTAAAAAGCATGCAAGAAAGAAAGAGTTGAAATAGTCTCCTGATTCGTGGCGGTCCAATATAACCATATAGATTGCTACAATATGACCATCATATGGCTGTCTGTACAGATGGACCCTCTTGTCTTTGACCACGTCTATCAGTTCAAATTCCAGTTTAACTAGTCATCTGTTGTCGTATTAACATTTATAGGTGATGTAAATGTCACAGGTTTGAAAGCTGACATTCATTATTTGGCTAAACTGTGTCTAATTCTAATTTTGTATTGTTATTCACTGTGTGTCTTGTACAAAAAGTTATTGGTTTGATATAAGATTGTTGGGGATCTCCTTCTAGATATAAGTGACTAAACACAAGTGTATAGACATAAGTGACAAGACATAGACACAAGTGACTAGACATAAGTGACTAGATACAAGTGACAAGACACAGACACAAGTGACTAGACATAAGTGACTAGACATTAGTGATAAGACAAAAGTGACTAGATACGAGTGTCTTGACATTAGTGATTAGACATTAGTGACAAGACATAAGTGACTAAACACAAGTGTCTAGACATTAGTGACTAGATATAAGTGACTAAACACAAGTGTCTAGACATTAGTGACAAGACATAGGTGACTCAACACAAGTGTCTAGACATTAGTGACAAGACATAGGTGACTAAACACAAGTGTCTAGACATTAGTGACAAGACATAGACATTAGTGACTAGACACAAGTGACTAGACATAGACACAAGTGACTAGACATAAGTGACTAGACATTAGTGACAAGACATAGACATTAGTGACTAGACACAAGTGACTAGACATAGGCACAAGTGACTAGACATAAGTGACTAGACACAAGTGACTAGACATTATTGATAAGACAAGAGTGACTAGATATGAGTGTCTTGGCATTAGTGATTAGACATTAGTGACAAGACATAGACATTAGTGACAAGACATAGACACAAGTGACTAGACATAAGTTTATAGACATAAGTGACTAGACATAGACATAAGTGACTAGACACAAGTGACTAGACATAAGTGATTAGACATAAATGACAAGACACAAGTGACAAGACATAGACACAAGTGACTAGACATAAGTGTATATACATAAGTGACTAGACATAGACATAAGTGACTAGACACAAGTGACTAGACATAAGTGATTAGACATAAATGACAAGGCACAAGTGACAAGACATAGACACAAGTGACTAGACATAAGTGTATAGACATAAGTGACTAGACATAGACATAAGTGACTAGACACAAGTGACTAGACATAAGTGATTAGACATAAATGACAAGACACAAGTGACAAGACATAGGCACAAGTGACTAGACCTAAGTGACTAGACATGAGTGACTAGACACAAGTGACTAGACATAAGTGTATAGACATAAGTGACTAGACATAGACATAAGTAACTAGACACAAGTGACTAGACATAAGTGGTTAGACATAAATGACAAGACACAAGTGTCAAGACATAGACACAAGTGGCTAGACATAAGTGTATAGACATTAGTGACTAGACATAGACATAAGTGACTAGACACAAGTGATTAGACATAAATGACAAGACACAAGTGACAAGACATAGACACAAGTGACTAGACATAAGTGACTAGACATGAGTGACTAGACACAAGTGACTAGACACAAGTGACTAGACATGAGTGACTAGACATAGACATTAGTGACTAGACATAAGTGACTAGACACAAGTGACTACACACAAGTGACTAGACTCTAGTGACTAGACACAAGTGACAAGACATTAGTGACTAACATAAGTGACTAGACATAGACACAAATGACTAGACATAAGTGACTAGACACAAGTATATGGACATAAGTGACTAGACACAAGTGACTAGACATGAGTGACTAGACACAAGTGACTAGACATTAGTTACTAGACAACAGTGACTAGACATATGTGACTTTTTACATGTGACAATCCGCTTGTCATACGTGTAACCCTCGTCACTCACTGTAACTATCGACATCATAAGATATATTTACACATTCTATCCTGTTTTTGGATGTTTACACAGGCCAACTCATTCCGACTTTACATGCTCCAGCCTCGTTTTGGCTACTGACATGTGTTACCCTCTTTCTGACTTTTATACATATCCACACCAGGCAACCTCGTTTCGTCATTTATACATACCAACCACGTTCTGACTATCTACTCATACCAACCTTGCTTTGATCACAGGCTGATGATTCTTCTGTGCTGACTACCAAAAAGAAGTTGGATTTCTTAGATATATTAATGACAGCAAAGGACGAATCAGGAGTCAGATTAACTGACGAGGAAATCCGGGACGAGGTGGATACATTTCTGTTAGCCGGTAATTTTTATGTTGCTATTTTGTTGTATTTGTTATCTGTAGTGTTTGTGATGTCACTGTTTATGTGTATTTGTTATATGTAGTGTTTGTGATGTCATCAGTTTATGCATATTTTTTATCTGTAGTGTTTGTTATGTCATCAGTTTATGTATATTTGTTATCTTTAGTGTTTGTGATCTTTGTGGTATATTGATTGTTTGTGATGTCACAGTTTATTATTTGTTATATGTAGTGTGATTCAGTTTTGTGATATATTGATTGTTTGTGATTTGTGTATTATTGTTCTTTGTGTATATTGATATCTTTGTTATATTATTCTTTGTGATATATATTTGTATTGATTCTTTGTGATATATTGTATATTGATTCTTTGTGATATATTGATTCTTTGTGATATATTGATTCTTTGTGATATATTGATTCTTTGTGATTGATTGATTCTTTGTGATATATTGATTCTGTGTGATTGATTGATTCTTTGTGATATATTGATTCTTTGTGATATATTGATTCTTTGTATATTGATTCTTTGTGATATATTGATTCTTTTGATATATTGATTCTTTGTATATTGATTCTTTGTGATTGATTGATTCTGTGTGATATATTGATTCTTTGTGATTTATTGATTCTTTGTGATTTATTGATTCTTTGTGATTGATTGATTCTGTGTGATATATTGATTCTTTGTGATATATTGATTCTTTGTGATATATTGATTCTTTGTGATATATTGATTCTTTGTGATATATTGATTCTTTGTGATATATTGATTCTTTGTGATATATTGATTCTTTGTATATTGATTGTATATTGATTCTTTGTTATATATATTGATTCTTTGTGATATATTGATTCTTTGTGTGATATATTGATTCTTTGTGATATATTGATTCTTTGTGATATATTGATTCTTTGTGATATATTGATTCTTTGTGATATATTGATTCTTTGTGATATATTGATTCTTTGTGTATATATATGTGATATATTGATTCTTTGTGATATATTGATTCTTTGTGATATATTGATTCTTTGTGATATATTGATTCTTTGTGATATATTGATTCTTTGTGATATATTGATTCTTGTGTGATATATTGATTCTTTGTGATATATTGATTCTTTGTGATATATTGATTGATTCTATGTGTATATTGATTCTTTGTGATATATTGATTCTTTGTGATATATTGATTCTTGTGTATATATATTGATTCTTTGTGATATATTGATTCTTTGTGATATATTGATTCTTTGTGATATATTGATTCTTTGTGGTATATTGATTCTTTGTGGTATATTGATTCTTTGTGATGTATTGATTCTTTGTGGTAGATTGATTCTTTGTGATGTATTGATTCTTTATGGTATATTGTATATTGATTCTGTGTGATATATTGATTCTTTGTGATGTATTGATTCTTTGTGATATATTGATTCTTTGTGATATATTGATTCTTTGTGATGTATTGATTCTTTGTGGTATATTGTATATTGATTCTTTGTGGTATATTGATTCTTTGTGATGTATTGTATATTGATTCTTTGTGGTATATTCTTTGTGATATATTATTCTATTGATATATTGATTCTTTGTGATATATTGATTCTTTGTGATATATTGATTCTTTGTGATATATTGATTCTTTGTGATATATTGATTCTTTGTGATATATTGATTCTTTGTGATATTGATTCTTTGTGGTATATTGATTCTTTGTGATATATTGATTCTTTGTGATTGTATATTGATTCTTTGTGATATATTGATTCTTTGTGATATATTGATTCTTTGTGATATATTGATTCTTTTGTGATATATTGATTCTTTGTGATATATTGATTCTTTGTGATATATTGATTCTTTGTGTATATTGATTCTTTGTGTATATTGATTCTTTGTGTATATTGATTCTTTGTGATATATTGATTCTTTGTGATATATTGATTCTTTGTGATATATTGATTCTTTGTGATATATTGATTCTTTGTGATATATTGATTCTTTGTGATATATTGATTCTTTGTGTATATTGATTCTTTGTGTATATTGATTCTTTGTGATATATTGATTCTTTGTGATATATTGATTCTTTGTGATATATTGATTCTTTGTGATATATTGATTCTTTGTGATATATTGATTCTTTGTGTGTATATTGATTCTTTGTGATATATTGATTCTTTGTGTGTATTGATTATTGTATATTGATTCTTTGTGATATATTGATTCTTTGTGATATATTGATTCTTTGTATATATTGATTCTTTGTGATATATTGATTCTTTGTGATATATTGATTCTTTGTGTGATATATTGATTCTTTGTGATATATTGATTCTTTGTGATATATTGATTCTTTGTGGTGTATTGATTCTTTGTGATATATATATTGATTCTTTGTGATATATTGATTCTTTGTGGTATATTGATTCTTTGTGGTATATTGATTCTTTGTGATGTATTGATTCTTTGTGGTGTATTGATTCTTTGTGATGTATTGATTCTTTGTGATGTATTGATTCTTTGTGATATATTGATTCTTTGTGATGTATTGATTCTTTGTGATATATTGATTCTTTGTAGTGTATTGATTCTTTGTGATGTATTGATTCTTTGTGGTGTATTGATTCTTTGTGATGTATTGATTCTTTGTGGTATATTGATTCTTTGTGATATATTGATTCTTTGTGATGTATTGATTCTTTGTGATTGATTGATTCTGTGTGATATATTGATTCTTTGTGATATATTGATTCTTTGTGGTATATTGATTCTTTGTGATATATTGATTCTTTGTGATATATTGATTCTTTGTGATTGATTGATTCTTTGTGATATATTGATTCTTTGTGGTGTATTGATTCTTTGTGGTATATTGATTCTTTGTGATGTATTGATTCTTTGTGATATATTGATTCTTTGTGATATATTGATTCTTTGTGATATATTGATGTGATATATTGATTCTTTGTGATATATTGATTCTTTGTGATATATTGATTCTTTGTGATATATTGATTCTTTGTGTGATATATTGATTCTTTGTGATATATTGATTCTTTGTGATATATTGATTCTTTGTGATATATTGATTCTTTGTTATATTATTCTTTGTGATATATTTCTTTGTGATATATTGATTCTTTGTGATATATTGATTCTTTGTGTGTATATTGATTCTTTGTGATATATTGATTCTTTGTGATATATTGATTCTTTGTCTTTGTGGTATATTGATTCTTTGTGATATATATTGTGATATATTTCTTTGTGATATATTGATTCTTTGTGATATATTGATTCTTTGTGTGATATATTGATTCTTTGTGATATATTGATTCTTTGTGATATATTGATTCTTTGTGATATATTGATTCTTTGTGGTGTATTGATTCTTTGTGGTATATTGATTCTGTGTGATATATTATATATTGATTCTTTGTGATGTATTGTATATTGCTTCTTTGTGGTATATTGATTCTTTGTGGTATATTGATTCTTTGTGATATATTGATTCTTTGTGATATATTGATTCTTTGTGATGTATTGATTCTTTGTGATATATTGTATATTGATTCTTTGTGATATATTGATTCTTTGTGGTATATTGATTCTTTGTGGTGTATTGTATATTGATTCTTTGTGATGTATTGATTCTTTGTGATGTATTGATTCTTTGTGGTGTATTGATTCTTTGTGGTATATTGATTCTTTGTGGTATATTGATTCTTTGTGATGTATTGATTCTTTGTGATATATTGATTCTTTGTGGTACATTGATTCTTTGTGATATATTGATTCTTTGTGGTATATTGATTCTGTGTGGTATATTGATTCTTTGTGATATATTGATTCTTTGTGTATATTGATTCTTTGTGTGTATTGATTGATATATTGATTCTTTGTGATGTATTGATTCTTTGTGGTATATTGATTCTTTGTGATATATTGATTCTTTGTGGTATATTGATTCTGTGTGTTGTATTGAATCTTTGTGATGTATTGATTCTTTGTGGTATATTGATTCTTTGTGATATATTGATTCTTTGTGATATATTGATTCTTTGTGATGTATTGATTCTTTGTGATATATTGATTCTTTGTGGTATATTGATTCTTTGTGATATATTGATTCTTTGTGGTGTATTGATTCTTTTTGATGTATTGATTCTTTGTGATATATTGATTCTTTGTGGTATATTGATTCTTTGTGATATATTGATTCTTTGTGATATATTGATTCTTTGTGATATATTGATTCTTTGTGATATATTGATTCTTTGTGATATATTGATTCTTTGTGATTTATTGATTCTTTGTGATATATTGATTCTTTGTGATATATTGATTCTTTGTGATATATTGATTCTTTGTGATATATTGATTCTTTGTGATATATTGATTCTGTGTGATATATTGATTCTTTGTGGTTTATTGATTCTTTGTGATATATTGATTCTTTGTGATATATTGATTCTTTGTGATATATTGATTCTTTGTGATATATTGATTCTTTGTGATATATTGATTCTTTGTGATTGATTGATTCTTTGTGATTGATTGATTCTTTGTGATATATTGATTCTTTGTGATTTATTGATTCTTTGTGATTGATTGATTCTGTGTGATATATTGATTCTTTGTGATTGATTGATTCTTTGTGATTGATTGATTCTTTGTGATTGATTGATTCTGTGTGATATATTGATTCTTTGTGTGTGATATATTGATTCTTTGTGATATATTGATTCTGTGTGATATATTGATTCTTTGTGATATATTGATTCTTGTGTATATTGATTCTGTGTGATATATTGATTCTTTGTGGTATATTGATTCTTTGTGATATATTGATTCTTTGTGATGTATTGATTCTTTGTGATGTATTGATTCTTTGTGGTGTATTGATTCTTTGTGGTACATTGATTCTTTGTGGTATATTGATTCTTTGTGGTATATTGTATATTGATTCTTTGTGATGTATTGATTCTTTGTGATATATTGATTCTTTGTGGTATATTGATTCTTTGTGGTATATTGATTCTTTGTGATATATTGATTCTTTGTGATATATTGATTCTTTGTGATGTATTGATTCTTTGTGGTATATTGATTCTTTGTGTGATATATTGATTCTATGTGATGTATTGATTCTTTGTGATATATTGATTCTTTGTGTGATATATTGATTCTATGTGATGTATTGATTCTTTGTGATGTATTGATTCTTTGTGATGTATTGATTCTTTTTGATGTATTGTATATTGATTCTTTGTGATATATTGTATATTGATTCTTTGTGGTATATTGATTCTTTGTGATATATTGATTCTTTGTGGTATATTGATTCTTTGTGTGATATATTGATTCTATGTGATATATTGATTCTTTGTGATGTATTGATTCTTTGTGATTGATTGATTCTGTGTGATATATTGATTCTGTGTGATATATTGATTCTTTGTGGTATATTGATTCTTTGTGGTATATTGATTCTTTGTGATATATTGATTCTTTGTGATGTATTGATTCTTTGTGGTATATTGTATATTGATTCTTTGTGATATATTGATTCTTTGTGATGTATTGATTCTGTGTGATATATTGATTCTTTGTGATATATTGATTCTTTGTGGTATATTGATTCTTTGTGATGTATTGATTCTTTGTGATATATTGATTCTTTGTGATATATTGATTCTTTGTGGTATATTGATTCTTTGTGGTATATTGATTCTTTGTGATATATTGATTCTTTGTGGTATATTGATTCTTTGTGATATATTGATTCTTTGTGATATATTGATTCTTTGTGATATATTGATTCTTTGTGGTACATTGATTCTTTGTGATATATTGATTCTTTGTGGTATATTGATTCTTTGTGGTATATTGATTCTTTGTGATATATTGATTCTTTGTGATATATTGATTCTTTGTGGTATATTGATTCTTTGTGGTATATTGATTCTTTGTGGTATATTGATTCTTTGTGATGTATTGATTCTTTGTATATTCTTTGTGGTATATTGATTCTTTGTGATATATTGATTCTTTGTGGTAGATTGATTATTTGTGTATATTGATTCTTTGTGTATATTGATTCTTTGTGTGTATATTGATTCTTTGTATATTGATTCTTTGTGTGATATATTGATTCTTTGTGATATATTGATTCTTTGTGATATTGATTCTTTGTGATATATTGATTCTTTGCATATATTGATTCTTTGACATATATTGATTCTTTGTATACCTTGTGATATATTGATTCTTTGTGATGTATCACTTTACCCTTTTTGTTGTCAAACACTTACTAATTGGATCAGCACGAGCCCTGCTTATTCACGTTCTTCAAGATGGTCGCAGTTGGCCATTGCGATTTTTACGCGATTTCTGTTGAACTGATATTCGTTAGACTTTCTTGCGGAGTTTCTTGATATAGTTTTATAGATTTCCATATTGGCAAGCGATATGCTGAACCAGTATTATTTAATTTTGATAAAAATTAAATTGTATAACAAACAGCAGTGTATACCAAAAATAAAAAAGAAACCAAGATAAAATACAAAACCCTAATAGTAAATCTGATTTGTTTGTGTAGGGAAGACCTGGGCAAACTACAGAAGACTACCCTGTTCCTGAAAGAGAACTTGAGACTGTATTCTCCAGTAGCAACTACGACACGACAACTCACTAAACCCATGGAATTAGAGGGACAGACCTTTCCTGTCGGGTCGGTTGTCGGGGTCAACTTTGCTGTACTTCATCGTAACCCGGATGTGTATGAGAACCCAACTGTGAGTGGTCTTAACATGTAATATGTATTTTTAAAAGGGTCATTTTGTATATTGACCTCACGTGACTACGGAAGGGCAGTAAGTACATACAGAGGCCGAGGCTTCCTACTACGTCATAGATATTGAAGCTATTTTCTTGATCTGATATGCAAGCATATGTCCAAGATATGTTGGAGGGGAGATAACTCCTACTTCTTTCAAAGCATGTCTGTATTACATTGAAATGTATTTACAAAACGTTTGACATTTTTGATATCCTTGTAATGAACTTAGGTCATATTATGTGGAATGTATAGTCAGATAATGATACTATATGTTTACAGGAATTTCGACCAGAGCGTTTCCTCCCTGAAAATGTGGCCAAGAGGAGTCCATATGCTTTTACGGCGTTCGCTGCTGGTCCAAGGTTTGTTTCAATCAGATTTGGAAGGCTGTATGTTTTGATAGATAGGTCAGACTGACCATCACAAAAGCAAGATACCATACACAATAACAACAGGACAGTGATGTATTTCAAATGGGAAAAAATGAAAAACACCCCCTCTTTATTTCAATATCTTGATTGTGTTGACATAAGTAACACTTATTTATTAATTTAATTTAAATAATTAAATTATTAATTAACATTCTAGATCACAAGACAATGATATAACGTCATTAAGTAAACAATGATATGACGTCATAAAGTACCATATTAAACATTACTTATTACTTACTTGGATTGACCAAGGTTAACATGGAGGGTGTCATCGATGAAGCAAAAGACGATTACTCTTCCAGAACACCTGGTCTTATTCTCGTGGTACTTTTTCTTGAATCTCCGTGTAAATCTTTCTTTGTTCATATTTTGCCTTAGTTGTATTGAATTTGAGTTTGGATTATGATTATATTGCCATGCTGGAATTTACTTGATGGTTATTGTTAGGTCAATGCTTTACATGATAACAGTAGTCCATATGTATATGTTATCTTGCACACAGTAATCGTGTTTTGTAACATTAATGGTTACTCTTAGTGTGCATGAACATCACATATTTTTAAAAATAACTTCCATAACTGGAATTCAACTTACACTCGTCTGGAATGATCCTAAAGCGGTCAAATCGTA
Organism: Ylistrum balloti; assembly: GCF_031769215.1. NCBI lineage: Eukaryota > Metazoa > Mollusca > Bivalvia > Pectinida > Pectinidae > Ylistrum > Ylistrum balloti. The sequence continues at coordinate 541,686 of NW_026782186.1, forward strand.
AAGTTGTCATTGTTCATGTCCATCTGAAATCCAATATCACCGTCGTTTAAATTAAACAGAAATGAAGTCGGGTTCTTTGGGAAACTGCCGTTTAGGTATACAGTATGAGGCAATTTTTATACAATCATTTGAACTTTGACCTGGTTCTGAGCACAAATAGTACAATTTCCTAAGCAGAATTATCCTTTTTCCCATACCTTCTATACCTAACTGTTATAACTATTTCAAACATGTTGGGTTCTTTTTCAGAAATTGCATTGGACAAAACTTCTCAATGAATGAACAGAAAGTTATTATCAGTAGAATCCTGAAAAGGCAAGTACACAGAAACTCGTTACATAAATCAAAACCATTTATACCCAACACATGAAAAAGATTCTTCAAAAAGGAATGAAATCAAAACCTAATGATCCAACTGTTTTAAATGGGTTGCCTACAGTAGCTAAATTCTCATTATCACGTGACCGGAAGTATCGATGATTTATGGTTTTGCGTTCTTGATGCAGCTAGTATTATATAAAGATAGTTTTCACGGAGGTAGGAACCACTGACGAACATGAGTCTGTTTCTGTGTTTATCGCTCCGTGAACAGGCAGGGTTAATATAAGTCTGGGTCTCCTTGAATAAACTGATGGCTACCTTGTTAGATAACATGTTGGACTCCCATGATATTCCATCCAGATGAATTAGGATAGAGTGTTTTGTACAATGATATTAGTAAGTCAGTACAACGTTTCTCAACTTCTGATTAAACATGAACTGTCATGAGTAGAGAGAGTCAAATTACGTGTCTCATATCCTCACCGGAAGTGACGTAACCAACGCTTTAATCGACTATTGCTCCCCCACTGTGATTTGGTTGTTAATTCAGTGAAAATATTTCAACCTTTGGTTGTTTAGGCTAAGTGATTCATTTCCGCGATTGTATTTTCAATATCATTGTGTCATGCACTTCAGAAAATATACATGTAGATGAAGTTTTTCCAAAATTATCAGCTATATGCAAAATTACGAAATATATTAAATATGTGGTCAGTACACCTCCCCATCAAGACGTTTTCATTAAATATAAACTTTATTTGTTTTACAACAATTGCGAAACAAGTTATTTAAACTTATACTAATCACTCTTGTTGGCCCGGATGTAAGCGCGCGAGGGGCCTTATTGTGGGAGGAAACCGGAGTACCCGGGGAAAACCCACGCGGTCGGACAGGTGACCCCTTACCTTTTCACGTCCGTTCCGGGAATCGAACCCCGGTCGGCTAGGTGAAAGGCGAGTGCGTTAACACTGCGCCACCCGACCACCCAATCTTTACGTTTTCATTACTTTCGATCAATTTTGGTTTTACGATTTAAGCCCTTGTACGTGACAGCTGTATAATGTAATTTTATCCATTGTTTGACTCTAATTCTAAATTTGCATTGAAAGGTTCCACTGGTCTTGCACATTCTTCGTTTCTTGATTATAAAGATACGTATTAAATTTGTATAATTTATTTGCCTTGCTACAGACATCACCTGCTGACTTGATAACTTTGTGTTTTTCAGGTTCCGAGTTTTACTTGACGAAGACCATGAGGTGTTAGATATAGCTAGGTTGGTAATAGAACCAAAACATGGCATGAAGATCCGATTCGAGGAGAGACAATGAGCCTGTGTATCACCTACAGAGCAGCCTTACTTACATCTGTAGCGACGCGTGGGTCGCTTCGTGTCGTTTTTCCGGAATTTAGTACAACCCTGTCCGAGGAAGCGAGGAACTCTGGGAGAAAAAGTGACGTCACAGCCTCTTCCTTTGGAGGCCAAGATACGATAGGTCGGTATTGAAATTCGGGCAGGGTAATCTGTTAGATTTTTGTGTTGTCAGCGCCCATCTCTTCCCTAAAATGTTATAAAATGGTTTACTAAACATCAGTTGCCACCTACAACCCGATAGGTTTGATTTCCGACCGTGTATTTTGGTATATTTTTCGATTTATGCGGACTTAAGTTTTGGCTGGAACCTCGTGTCGTGATTGAGGGGAAAGTTCGCTAGCTGTTGAAATTTTGTTAAATAGTGGATAATTCGAGAATTGGTATTCTCGGGGAGTAGTTTTCTCTCGTTCGGTGAGGCTAATTTTGTGTGCCCCCCTCGCCAAGACGAACGTAGGAGAAGGCGGTAGTGTTGAGTTGGACTTTGTAAATTTGGAGTCGGTCACGTGGCGGAGATTTGTCCGTTCGGCGAGGTTTGAGACTCGCTCCGAGGAACGGTGTCAGATTCCGTGGGCCGAGAGTTAATTTAGCTAGAGAATTTCGACAACCACGACATTGGTTCCTGCCTGGTAGTTAGTTTAGGTAAAAGTTTGTTTATTTCAGGTGGCTTCTGTACATTGTTAGGGTTAATTAAAAACACTCACTGAGCCGGTTAAATGTCTTTCATGCTAAACTTTACTCTTGTAAAATATATAATAAATTGTTGAATCTGTTTAATTCTTCTCGTCATTATTGCCAGTACTTGGTAGAAATTTGTTTGTGAAATCTGCAAGCGAAAGCGGCAGTCGAACCCATTGGGCACTTTTATTATTGTAACTACAGAGGTGACGTCCGCGGTGCGGCCACTAGCGGGTCGCGAGACGTCGTTCGTTACACATCTATGTCAGAGTTATCATTGCGCCTACCAACCACCCTCGTATTGTCAAATAAATTACCGTCTTACTGTAAAAGGGCTATGGTTGTTAACGATACCTGAACACCTATTTAAGTTCATCATAATTGATATTTATGTGTTCGATATAGGACAACACCGGTTGAGAAAAGAGGTGCGTTTTGACAATGTAAATGTAAGGCTGGTTGCTACGGATACAACCAGAAAATATGGAAAAGATAACTTGAACAGTTTGAATGTCTGTTTGATATGCTACTTATAATCACGGACTTATATGTGTATATAAGTCCGTGTTATAATGAAGTATCAAAAGTGAAAATGTCATTTTGATAACACTACCTAGTCAGACTTGTTTCTTCGATGTTCACGGAGAGTAGATCTTCGATCATTATCAAGTTACAAGGTCAAATAACAACTTGTTAATATGCATACCAAACAAACCGTCATATTCACACCAAACAAACCGTCATATTCACACCAAACAAACAAACCGTCATATTCACACCAAACAAACAAACCGTCATATTCACACCAAGCAAACCGTCATATTCACACCAAACAAACCGTCATATTCACACCAAACAAACCGTCATATTCACACCAAACAAACCGTCATATTCACACCAAACAAACCGTCATACCAAATAAACAGTCATATTCACACCAAACAAACCGTCATATTCACACCAAACAAACCGTCATATTCACACCAAGCAAACCGTCATATTCACACCAAACAAACAGTCATATTCACACCAATCAAATAAACAGTCATATTCACACCAAACAAACCGTCATATTCACACCAAACAAACCGTCATATTCACACCAAACAAACCGTCATATTCACACCAAACAAACCGTCATATTCAACAAACAGTCATATTCACACCAAACAAACAGTCATATTCACACCAAACAAACAGTCATATTCACACCAAGCAAACCGTCATATTCACACCAAACAAACCGTCATATTCACACCAAGCAAACCGTCATATTCACACCAAACAAACCGTCATATTCACACCAAACAAACAAACCGTCATATTCACACCAAACAGTCATATTCACACCAAACAAACCGTCATATTCACACCAAACAAACCGTCATATTCACACCAATCAAATAAACAGTCATATTCACACCAAGCAAACCGTCATATTCACACCAAACAAACAGTCATATTCACACCAAATAAACAGTCATATTCACACCAAATACACAGTCATATTCACACCAAATACACAGTTATATTCACACCAAACAAATCGCCATATTCACACCAAACAAACAAACCGTCATGTTCATACTAAACACATTTTGTTTTATTAATATCGAACCAACCAGGTTGACATGACAACAACATCGCGATGGTGTAAAACTGAACCCTGAATAAAAAAAATCTCCAAAAAGTCTTCATTTGATGTAACCACAACACAAACAACTAAATACCCCGTCTTGTTATGATTTATCATTCACAAATACGACATCTAAGAACGTCGATAAACTTTGTCCTCCTTAATCTAATTTATAATACAAACTGCGAGCGTGTACCGCCGTGAGCACACATAAAGATATTCAATGTATTTATGGCGAGTTCAATAACATGGATATAACCAAATATGGAAACATTGAACTGCGTCTCGAGAGATCACTAACTTCAACAAACATCGTTAAGTTCTTGTAGGAAGTAATAGGTGAATATAGATATGAGGCTCACGTGAATTTTTCCTCTAGCATGATATACAATAAAATTGTTCTCGTATTTTCTAGTTTACCCCTGTAACTGTAAGGGTGGAATAGGAATGGTACAATAACTCGCCTCTAACATTACGTGTGTGAATACGATATAGATAAATATATTTATATTGATGACGAGGATGATAAGCGCCTAGAATGTAAGCTTACCGTCGTGGCTCTAAAAAGTGCTGTTCACTTGTTTGTCTTTGGTACTGTCTTTCAGAGGACACACTGCTGGTGGACTTCTCGTCCATGAGAGTTGTGGTAAGGTGTATGTCACATCTTAATTCATCCAAACCAAGTGGCATAGTTCAAAATCTATAATTGTACTTGAAGTTCTAAAATGATCAGATCTCTGAAAGCGTTTAAACGTATCGAATAATGGGGCATGTGCCAATGTAGATTTAGACATTTCTGTCAATCATTATGGATTTTACTCAGCCGCCTGTTAGGTTACATGACTGACGCCCATATATAGCCTCACTGACGACTACTTTAAGGTCAAAGCAGCTGTATGATGCAGATTTATCCATCTACTGTCTCCGGTTCTATATTTGTATTAACAACTGATAATCACGTGGTGTGCATTGGCTAATAAAACAATGCATTTTAACTGTAACATACTGTTAACATCAATAACTGTGATAAATATTCATTTATATGATATATAAGTCCGGTGATACGTATACCCCTGTGTACAGTACTGATACTATTTATCTTCACACTTTATCAACGTGAGGTAGTTTAGCTCGTGTATGTGTTATCAGTACTACAGAAGTATCCACAGCTGATTGCAAGTCTGATAACCTGACTTATCAAAGGTATGTGACAGAATTACTCGGAAAAAGAATTGATACAGTTCATGTCAAGATATATCTGTGTTTGATACGGTGATTTATCAGTCGTGTGACAGAATTAAACAATTTACAGCACAAATCGTTCATAGTGTATCATCATTCTTCAGTCTCGGACGAGGATCAGGCAGACATGCCTTTGTTTAAAAGATCTACTACTGCTGGTAAACCTGGCGACAACACTAGACTTCGAAACATAAAGACATCAAAAAGTTTGAGAAACACTGATAGTTATCCTTCAGGAAAATGGAATCATGATCAGCTGAATGGTGATTTCAAAGATTTGCAAGGTTCAGAATTACTAGTGTCATCTTCTGACGATGATAAACATCCATCAAATTCTGACCAAAAAGACATTGGCGTGTTTCATTTCTCTACGGCAAAAGGCAAGGATATCAACACGATAGCGGTTGTCAACAGTAGAGCGTGGATCATGTACTGGAACAATAACGAGGTGATCATGGTAAACCGCGATGGTGAGACTAGGAAGATGGTGTCTCTAGATGTCATCATCACTGATATCAGTTATTCTACTGCTACTAAAGAGTTGTGGATGTGTTGTAGAGACAATTCTGTCAGAGAAAGAGAACCCCCAGAATCTGCTAGGGTAGCCTTCAAGACGAAACACCTGCCTCTATCACTTTGTATGCTGACTAATGGAACAGCTTTGGTTGGAATGGAGTACAATATCACAAAATATGACCTTCATGGCCGAATTTTACAGGCAGTAGACCAACTAAATTTGGGAGGCGTTCCGTTGATTTATCCGGAACGTATTCGATCCTGTCCAGACACCGGGCGAATAGCAATTTTGGACCGGTCGTTTGTTGCGTGGGGAGGAAACGGAAAACCCAATATATCAGTTTTGAATACTAATTTAGAATTTAAGTTTCGATACTCTAGTTCGGACCATATACAACAGATTAGTTTATATCGGCACAATACTGCAGATCATTCTCCAACACCCGATGGAGCCATTTTTAAATTAGATGATTTTAGTAGTGATAAGTTGTCATCAAACAACGAAACATTTAAAAAACGAAACAGTTCTGACGTTGTTTTCGTTAACATATCTTCACCGAGGACAACATTTAATCCACGGGACATGTGTTTCGGACCCCAAGGACAGATAATAATTGCCGATTATGAAAATAAGGTGGTTTTTTCTATCGATTCCTTCGGAGAATATCGTCATCAAATAGTTTCCTGCGACGTGAGACCATGCGCTCTAGCTAGCAATTTAAATGGGAAATTGTGGATCGGGTACAAGCGGCAGCTGGTGAAAATTTTACAACTTCCGTCGTAACATCACCAATACCAGCTTTTTCATGTCAATCGAAAAGTTTTACTTTTCATATCGATATTGTTAGGTTTATGCAGATATAAAAACACCCTGATTTTAGTTGATACAAACTTCTTAAAAGTTTTTAACTTGTAAAAGTTTGATATAAATACATCACGTGTATATGGATATTGAAACCTATAAACTGTAAACTTTTGATATAACCAGGCCAGTTCCCCTCTTCTCTGTCTTAGATTTTACTTTCAGCCTCTAACAATTAGAACTTGTGATTGATTCAGACCTGGACTTTTGTTCCAAGGTTTATTCTAGGCCAGTACCCCTCATGTCGTGATTGAAATTTCAGTCTCTAAAATAAAACCAAGTGATTGATTAAGACATGTAATTTTGTTTTATTGTTGATTGCGGCATAATATACCAGGCAATTTGTCTTAGTTTCTGTTCCGTCTTTGGATTGAATTTCGTTAAATCGCAAAAGTGCAAGGTGACACAGCTGTAACCTCATTCTTCTTAAACGTCACAAACACACACACACACACACACACACACACACACACACACACACACACATATATATATATATATATATATATGGATGTTAAATCAAATTAGTTAAGTTAAGGGTGGTAGGGTGGCGCAGTGGTAACACACTCGCCTTTCACTTAGCCGACCGGGGTACGATTCCCGGAACGGACGTGAAAAGGTAAGGGGTCACCTGCCCGACCACGTGGGTTTTCCCCGGGTTCTCCGGTTTCCTCCCACTATAAGACCCCTCGCGCGCTTACATCCGGGCCAACAAGAGTGATTAGTATAAGTTGATATAACTTGTTTCGCAATTGTTGTAAAATAAGTTTATATATAAATTAGTTAAGTTAAACAAATTCAACTGTTTTAATTCTTAATTCACACTCAAAAATCCTTAAATATAAATAATTTTATCAGTACATAAGTAGGTGTATCAATCTAACAGAACCCGTCTTAAATATAATCAATAGATCATTTCTTTCCTTCGTATATCATAGTTAGATGTAATAAAACACTTTCATGACGTTACCTCCCCGGAAGTTGTATTGTTTGAAGTAGTCAACTGCCGGATCCAACAGCGGAATCAAACAGCCGAATCCATCAGCCGGATCCACCAGCCTTAGACAGAAGTACAACTAAGCATAAGCAAGTTAGTTTAAAGGTTTGTTTACATATATTTGATAAAGACGGACAAAGAATGTAAGTGGCGTTAGTGAAAAATGTATATTAGGCGAGCAAAGCAGGTCCATCGGGCCTCTTTTCCGAAATGGTGGTTGTCACGTGAACATGTCATGAAAGCAAAGGAGGAGGCCGAGGTGAAAGTGATTAAAAGAAATGCTGGAATGGTGAGATGTACGATCCTCAGAATTATAGGACAGTTGCCTCTGTCCAGCTGTATTATCTTTCTTTTCCATCACTTTCCTCAGTCACTTCCTACGGTTCGAAATTCAGGCTCTTAGTATCACCGAGCAGCTGTATAGTACAGTCGAATAAATTGTTTGGCCCAAATCTATCTAATTATAAATTTGTTTTAAAAGGTGCTAATCACTCAGGTATCCTTTGTAAAATTAAGACTTAATGGTGACAAGGACAAACCAGCCTCCTTCGAAAGGTTGCTGTCTCTTCAAACGTTAGAATAATAGTAGCGCAGACCCGATCAGTATGTAACGTGAACCTGCCAGGATAACTGTTTTATTTCCTCAATCACGTGACCAAAATACTGTCATATCACCACAAACTAAATATTTGAGGATGGACGTCTATCAGGAAACGCTGAGTTTGATGGATCTCTCTCTTTAGGTACAAAACCTCTTATTTCCTTATGGGCGGCGTACAACACCTAGGCCAAACGTTTTGTAAGGAGAGGCGTAAATATGTTTCAACGAACAGCTTTTAAATTGATATATATCTTTATAATTTATTCAACATATACTACAGGGGTATGAAGATCTAGGGATTTGGAATCATAAATCATTCTTGGAATTCCGGGTATTTAGGAACTAAAACATTTAACAATCTGAGTAGACTAGAAATTGTGGTTGGAAATCGAATTCAACATACATGACTTTAGAAATGTGATCGATTATCTTAAATATTGCAAACAGGAAGTTGATACGAGTGTCAAGTTTGATAAATAGACACGCCTTTTCCATACATAGTCTTAACCGCATCGATTCATTCACTCGTGCCCATCCTTATAACCATGTCTTCACGCTCCACGCTTCACCGCACATTCACGGAAATTAATTGACGACATCAATGACCAATGAGGTGTGGACAAGGATAGGTGTGGGATCCACATCCAGCTATTCCCTATTTTCCATCGAAGAAATCAACTTCCTATTTACATAGTCACGTGATCTCCACACAGTTTCAAACACCTCGATCTACATAGATACATCGTTATAGATATGTTTGTAACTCACCCGACATCTGACAAGGATTCTCCATTTTATGTTGAATTAACAGTATTACTCTTTTATCATCGAAAAGAGAAAAAAAAATTGAGTGAATGCTAAATCAGCGAAGTTGGAATGGAGAAACTTCAATACACAATATTTTAGATTCTCTGTCCATTCCTCACTGGTAGCGGGTTAACATTTGTGTCTCCCTTGTCACTAACTGGTAGCGGGTTAACATTTGTGTCTGCCTTGTCACTAACTGCTTTGCTAACGGGTTAACATTTGTGTCTGCCTTGTCACTAACTGGTAGCGGGTTAACATTTGTGTCTGCCTTGTCACTAACTGCTTTGCTAACGGGTTAACATTTGTGTCTGCCTTGTCACTAACTGGTAGCGGGTTAACATTTGTGTCTGCCTTGTCACTAACTGCTTTGCTAACGGGTTAACATTTGTGTCTGCCTTGTCACTAACTGCTTTGCTAACGGGTTAACATTTGTGCCTGCCTTGTCACTAACTGGTAGCGGGTTAACATTTGTGTCTGCCTTGTCACTAACTGGTAGCGGGTTAACATTTGTGTCTGCCTTGTCACTAACTGGTAGCGGGTTAACATTTGTGTCTGCCTTGTCACTAACTGCTTTGCTAACGGGTTAACATTTGTGTCTGTCTTGTCACTAACTGCCAACAGGTTAACATTTTTGTCTGTCTCGTCACTAACTGGTAGCGGGTTAACATTTTTATCCGTCTGGTCACTAACTGGAAGGCCGTTAACAAAGACAATGCTATCTTTGTTTGGTGATCTTCCCACAAGCTATTTTCTTACCTATGAAAACAGACACCCCCACCCCACCCCCAAAAATGAAATGATACAGGCAAAGGTAATTCGTTTTTATGCTATATTGTAAACTATTTTTTACGCGTGACATGGTATGTTGTAGACTGTTTTTCCACACTTGAACTCGTCAATGTTTTAAACATCACGTGACCACGCATTAATTAAAAATGTGAAATAATTATTGATACATGAATGTCACTGAAATTCCTTTCATTTATCATATGTTTAAAACATGGTTACGATGTCATCCATCACTTACCAGACAGTCACCAACAAGTGAGTTACAGGTAGCTTAACTGGGTTACCGAAAATGTCTTTATAATGCTATATCCTGCAATGTAAGCAACGCTATACAGAGAGCAATGTTTTGATATACCAGGTTAAATAAAAAATACAATCCCTTCAACCACATTTATTTCAAGAAAATATGGCAGTAGACACAAAATTTACGTACAACAATATACTGTATAACTAGTACATTTAGTCGGTGAATATTTTCAGAATTTTAGAGAGAAACACATATCTACAGCATGTATGTTGGATGTTCCTGAAGGAACGGGAAATTAGTGTGTTTATATGATATATTTGCTCACGATCTGTGACCTATTTTTATGTATCCACACCGGAAGTAAACAGTGTTGTGGCCACAGTTACACGGGTCGGATTAAGTGTAGAAGAAAACCTGCAGTCTTGAGGAGTCTTGTCTGTTGCTATTGGTGGATGCCAACAGCGAGCCCGAATACCACCAATGTGCTGTGGAATGTTTCCTGGGACACAGATACAAAACATCACACTTCTTGGATCAATATAGAACTAATCAACACGCATTGTTTTGATTTATTTCATTTATTTCTTCAGTTCAATTAAAATTACACACAAACCATATTTATGATCCTCCTTAGTAAGATTTAAAATCAAATATGATCTATACAGATCACTATACCGGAAATGAAAAAAATTAAAACCTTACCTTAGCTGATACACAGCTGGTTAGTCCTGACAGGACACCTTACTGGGAGTACAGTATTTTCATAACACCATGTCACTTTAGATGCTACCTCCCTGCGTACAACTCCCCAAGCATTGATCTTAGACACGTCATCATGGTATTCTAAACATTTCTTTCCGTTTTCATCTGTTTTAACGTTTATCTGGCTCAAGTGTCCTTTAACGTAAATTTCTAATTGTAAATGCTGCCCTTAGGGCGACATGTAAGCCAAGTTGATACAAAAGATTCTCCAGAAGTTACTAAGTAGTGTCTATATCCAGAATCTCACCCTTCCACATACAATTTTTCTAATCCTCAATCAGCACGTGGGCTTTGACTTTTGTTTAATTTAAGGCCCTGATTTAACACGTTTTTCATTTTTGTATCCAAAATTTTACGCAGTCCTGAAAACTCAGCATGATGAAGGAAAATGCGAAAACATCCACTGGTCCGAAAGTAATACTGAATACTAATTATAAATTTATACACAGTGTTAGGTCTATATTTCCCTCCATCCCTGTTTCACACTTCTATAACAAGCTAGGGGCTTCATTCAAATCAAGATGTGAAAGCTCCATTACTTTTTCTCCTGTCGTTTTTTTCACACTGACGATGACGTTGTTACAACCAGATTTCTAGAACCTTATCCGGACCTGTTCTACCAAATCAATCCCATCGTCAGAAATATCTGTTACGTTTTCATCTTTGAGAGTGACATTCATCCATCGTAGGTAAACTTTCCTCCAGTGACATCGCTCAAAACACCTTGGAATTACTTGATTTAGTGCACTGGGCTACAAAAAGTACAGCTTCACGGTCAGAGGAAATTGTGAAAATAAATTATAGATGTCGACTGCACACCCAAAAACATTCTTTGTGCACAACTCTGTGCAACCAACCATATCAATGTTATTCAGCACATGTAACACAGAAAACATGTCATGTAACTCACGTGCATTGGTACCAACTTATATACTGTTACCTTTGACTGTGTTATGTCAGATGAATAGCTTCGACCGTGTAAACTGACATGATGTTTACAGTGTTAGGAATGACATTGATATCGCTGATTGTACATAGGCAGAGTTGCCCTAATTGAAAAGCCTATTGTCAGAAACAAAGGTTACAGAAGTGGTTTATTTAAAAAAGGCATTTATATTGACATATGTTTTACGTTTAATAATGAACCTCAAACTTTACAATATGTGTGAGCGAGGTCGGGTCCGTCAGGTTATTATTTTGCAGTAACAGATATGAGATATTTGGACTACCGAAATATACCGTCTTTATCAACAAGTCAATCGCTGCTGTCATTAATAGTAAACATCAAACATTTAATTCAATTCAGGATCTGCCTCAAAAAAGTTCTGATAAACACGCGAAAAAGTCCTCCTAGTGTGCCTCAGATCAAATGTCAGGAGTCTTAGAAACCAACGGGCTGGTCTAATTGCAAGATCTTCCGTAAGAATGTAAAGTAATTTTCCCTCTGAAATCTGTAAAGGCTAAATACCTCTGTCACAAGCTTATCAACCATAACAATATTAACGACTGGCCATTCCTGGGACAAATCTTCCAGGATGGGCATCATCCCCAAGGCTCTGCCTGCCACGCTCAAATTCCACCACCCACCTTTTTACTGTATCATATGAAGGAGCATCATTCCCTAGTGCTGCTACCATATAAGTATGGATATCCTTAGGTGTTAGACCTTTCTTATACAAATATTGGATCACTACTTTTTCAGCGATTTCTTTTCATTTTACAAAGTTACTTGCCTATGTCACTTTAGAGTGCTACCTCTTCGACAAAAAACTGACCAAATGACACATGTCTTCAGGTAGACAGTCATAAATAGTCAGTGAATAGTAGAGCTGAAAAGGACCTCCCTGCTTAACTTCAGGTCTCACAACGTATTAATCAGCTATTCAGTGGTATGCACGGAGGTTTATCACGACTATCAGTAGTTAAAACGTCTAACAGTTTTATGTTTGATTTTTATCTAGCTACAAATGGCGACAAAACATAAAAGAAATTGAAGTGGAAGCCGAATGTTGACCTTTCATTAAATACCTTTTATAACAAAATGAGATATAACATTAACGCCCTTGTGATAGATTTTAAACTAGCAATATACACACAGCATAAAAATACCAACATTTCAACACAATCGTAATCCAAGCTTACAGTCAATAAAAGTTGGGAAACAATATGAAAATACCAACATGTCAATAGAATCGTAATCCAAACTCCAATCCCATACACCAAGTCACAAAACAACAAAAACATGAATTCGTCATCAGAATAGAAATCCAAACAATATACCTAGGCCAAAAACCAACATGTCCTTAGAATCATGCTCCTAACTCATATTCAATAACAAACAACAACAAAAATACCAACTTTTCAACGTAATCATAATCCATAACTTAAATTCAATAACATCTTGGGGTACAATATGAACCAAATGAAGACATACACGGAGACACCCAGAAAAAAAGACCGGGTCTTCATCGTCAGCACCCTTTATAACACCAGGGAAGAAGTCAGAGTCTTCATCGTCAACACCCTTTATAACACCAGGGAAAAAGACTGGGTCTTAATCGTCAACACCCTTTATAACACCAGGGAAAAAGACCGGGTCTTCATCGTCAACACCCTGTATAACACCAAGGATAAAAGACCGGGTCTTCATCGTCAACACCCTTTATAACACCAGGAAAAAAGACCGGGTCTTAATCGTCAACACCCTTTATAACACCAGGGAAAAATACCGGTTAATATGCTTAATTGCTACACCTTTTATAACACCAAGGGAAAATACCGGTTATTCTGCTTCATCGCTACACCCTTTATAACTACAGGGAAAAGAAATGGTTATTCTACTTAATCGCTACACCCTTTATAACACCAGGGGAAAATACCGGTTATTCTGCTTCATCGCTACACCCTTTATAACACCAGGGAAAAATACCGGTTATTCTGCTTCATAACTACACCCTTTATAACACCAGTGGAAAATACCGGTTATTCTGCTTCATCGCTACACCCTTTAAAACACCAGGGGAAAATACAGCTTATTCTTCTTCATCGCTACACCCTTTATAACACAAAGGGAAAATACCGGTAATTCTGCTTCATCGCTACACCCTTTATAACATCACTATACGCTTTATAACAACAGGGGAATATACCGGTTATTTTGTTACAGCGCTACACCCTTTATAACAACAGGGGAAAAATACCAGTTATTCTATTTCATCGCTACACCCTTTATAACATCGCTACACACTTTATAATATTATGGGAAAATACCGGTTATTCTGCTTCATCGCTATACCCTTTATAACACCAGGGGAATATACCTGTTATTTTGTTGCATCGCTACACCCTTTATAACATCGCTACACCCTTTATAATACCAGGGAAAATACCGGTTATTCTGCCTCATCGCTGCAACCTTGATAACATCGCTACACCCTTTATAACACCAGGGAAAAATACCGGTTATTCTGCTTCATCGCTACACCCTTGCTAACAACAGAAGGAAAATACCAGTTATTCTATTTCATCGTTACACCCTTTAATACGCCAGGGAAAATACCGGTTATTCTGCTTCATTGCTACACTCTTTATCACACCAGGGGAAAATACCGGTTATTCTGCTTCATCGCTACACCCTTTATAACGCTAGGGAAAAAAACCGGTTATTCTGCTTCATCGCTACACCCTTTATAACACCAGGGGAAAATACCGGTTATTCTGCTTCATCGCTACACCCTTTATAACGCCAGTGAAAAATGGCCGTTGTTCTGCTTGATCGCTGCACCCTTTATAACGCATGGGGAAAATACCGATTAATCTGCTTTGTCGCTACACCCTTTATAACACCAGTGAAAAATACCGGTTACTCTCTTTCATCGCTACACCTTTTATAACAACATGGAAAAAAAACCCAGTTATTCTATTTCATCTCTACACCCTTTATAACACCAGGGAAAATACCGGTTATTTTGTTACATCACTACACCCTTTATAACAACAGGGGAAAAATACCAGTTATTCTTTTTCATCGCTACACCCTTTATAACATCGCTACACCCTTTATAATATCAAGGAAAATACCAGTTATTCTGCTTCATCGCTACACCTTTTATAACAACAGGGGGAAAATACCGGTTAATCTGCTTCATCGCTACACCCTTTGTAACACCATGGGGAAATACCGGTTATTCTGCTTCATCGCTACACCCTTTATCACACCAGGGGAAAATATCGGTTATTCTGCTTCATCGCTATACCCCTTTTAACACCAGGGAAAAATACCGGTTATTCTGATTCATCGCTACACCCTTTATAACACCAGGGAAAATACCGGTTATTCTGCTTCATCGCTACACCCTTTATAACACCAGGGGAATATACCTGTTATTTTGTTGCATCGCTACACCCTTTATAACACCAGGGGAAAATACCAGTTATTCTATTTCATCGCTACACCCTTTATAACATCGCTACACACTTTATAATATTATGGGAAAATACCGGTTATTCTGCTTCATCGCTACACCCTTTATAACACCAGGGGAAAATACCGGTTATACTGCTTCATCGCTACACCCTTGATAACACCAGGGAAAACTACCGGTTATTCTGCTTCATCCCTACACCCTTTATAACGCCTGGGGAAAATACCGGTTATTCTGCTTCATCGCTACACCCTTTATAACACCAGGGGAATATACCTGTTATTTTGTTGCATCGCTACACCCTTTATAACACCAGGGGAAAAATACCAGTTATTCTATTTCATCGCTACACCCTTTATAACATCGCTACACACTTTATAATATTATGGGAAAATACCGGTTATTCTGCTTCATCGCTACACCCTTTATAACACCAGGGGAAAATACCGGTTATACTGCTTCATCGCTACACCCTTGATAACACCAGGGAAAACTACCGGTTATTCTGCTTCATCCCTACACCCTTTATAACACCAGGGGAATATACCTGTTATTTTGTTGCATCGCTACACCCTTTATAACATCGCTACACCCTTTATAATACCAGGGAAAATACCGGTTATTCTGCCTCATCGCTACACCCTTTATAACACCAGGGGAATATACCTATTATTTTGTTGCATCGCTACACCCTTTATAACATCGCTACACCCTTTATAATACCAGGGAAAATACCGGTTATTCTGCCTCATCGCTGCAACCTTGATAACATCGCTACACCCTTGATAACACCAGGGAAAAATACCGGTTATTCTGCTTCATCGCTACACCCTTGCTAACAACAGAAGGAAAATACCAGTTGTTCTATTTCATCGTTACACCCTTTAATACGCCAGGGAAAATACCGGTTATTCTGCTCCATTGCTACACTCTTTATCACACCAGGGGAAAATACCGGTTATTCTGCTTCATCGCTACACCCTTTATAACGCTAGGGAAAAAAACCGGTTATTCTGCTTCATCGCTACACCCTTTGTAACACCAGGGGAAAATACCGGTTATTCTGCTTCATCGCTGCACCCTTTATAACGCCAGTGAAAAATGGCCGTTCTTCTGCTTGATCGCTGCACCCTTTATAACACATGGGGAAAATACCGATTAATCTGCTTTGTCGCTACACCCTTTATAACACCAGTGAAAAATACCGGTTATTCTCTTTCATCGCTACACCTTTTATAACAACATGGAAAAAAACCCAGTTATTCTATTTCATCTCTACACCCTTTATAACACCAGGGAAAATACCGGTTATTCTGCTTGATCGCTACACCCTTTATAACACCATGGGAAAATACCGGTTATTTTGTTACATCACTACACCCTTTATAACAACAGGGGAAAAATACCAGTTATTCTTTTTCATCGCTACACCCTTTATAACATCGCTACACCCTTTATAATACCAAGGAAAATACCAGTTATTCTGCTTCATTGCTACAACCTTGATAACATAGCTACACCCTTGATAACACCAGGGGAAAATACTGGTTATTCTGCTTCATCGCTACACCTTTTATAACAACATGGGGAAAATACCGGTTAATCTGCTTCATCGCTACACCCTTTATAACACCAGGGGAAAATACCGGTTATTCTGCTTGATCGCTACACCCTTTATAACACCAGGGGAAAATACCGGTTATTCTGCTTGATCGTTACACCCTTTATCACACCAGGGGAAAATACCGGTTATTCTGCCTCATCGCTACAACCTTGATAACATCGCTACACTCTTTATAACGCCAGGGAAAATACCGGTTATTCTGCTTCAATGCTACACTCTTTATCACACCAGTGAAAAATACCGGTTATTCTGCTTCAGCGCTACACCCTTTGTAACACCAGGGGAAAATACCGGTCATTTTGTTACATCGCTACACCCTTTATAACAACAGGGGAAAAATACCAGTTATTCTATTTCATCGCTACACCCTTTATAACATCGCTACACACTTTATAATACCAGGGGAAATACCGGTTATTCTGCTTCATTGCTACAACCTTGATGACATCGCTTCACCCTTTATAACACCAGGGGAATATACCGGTTATTTTGTTACATCGCTACATCCTTTATAACAATAGGGGAAAAATACCAGTGATTTTATTTCATCGCTACACCCTTTATAACATCGCTACACCCTTTTTAATACCAGGGGAAAATACCGGTTATTCTGCTTCATCGCTACAACCTTGATGACATCGCTACACCCTTGATAACACCAGGGAAAAACACCAGTTATTCTGCTTCATCGCTACACCCTTTATAACACCAGGGAAAATACCGGTTATTCTGCTTCATCGCTACACCCTTTATCACATCAGGGGAATAAACCGGTTATTTTGTTACATCGCTACACCCTTTATAACACCAGGGAAAATACCGGTTATTCTGCCTCATCGCTACAACCTTGATAACATCGCTACACCCTTGAAAACACCAGGGAAAAATACCAGTTATTCTGCTTCATCGCTACACCCTTTATAACACCAGGGGAAAATACCGGTTATTCTGCTTCATCGCTGCATTCTTTATAACGCCAGCGGAAAAATACCGGTTATTCTGCTTCATCGCTACAACCATTATAACACCATTGAAAATGGCCGTTATTCTGCTTGATCGCTACACCCTTTATAACACCAGGGGAATATACCGGTTATTTTGTTTCATCGCTACACCCTTTCTAACAACAGGGGAAAATACCAGTTATTCTGCTTCATCGCTACACCCTTTATAACATCGCTAAACCCTTTATAATACCAGGGAAAATACCGGTTATTCTGCTTCATCGCTACACCCTTTATAGCGCTAGGAAAAAATACCGGTTATTCTGCTTCATTGCTGCACCCTTTATAGCGCTAGGAAAAAATACCGGTTATTCTGCTTCATTGCT
Organism: Ylistrum balloti; assembly: GCF_031769215.1. Classification (NCBI taxonomy): domain Eukaryota; kingdom Metazoa; phylum Mollusca; class Bivalvia; order Pectinida; family Pectinidae; genus Ylistrum; species Ylistrum balloti. The sequence continues at coordinate 559,894 of NW_026782186.1, forward strand.
GCACCCTTTATAACGCCAGCGGGAAAATACCGGTTATTCTGCTTCATCGCTGCACCCTTTATAACGCCAGCGGAAAAATACCGGTTATTCTGCTTCATCGCTTCACCCATGATAACAACATGGAAAAAATACTCGTTATTCTTTTTCATCTCTACACCCTTTAATACGCCAGGGAAAATACCGGTTATTCTGCTTCATCACTACACCCTTTATAACATCATGGGAAAATACCGGTTATTCTGCTTCATCGCTACACCCTTTATAACACCAGGGGAAAATACTTGTTATTCTGCTTCATCGCTACACCCTTTATAACACCAGTGAAAAATACTCTTTGTTCTGTTTGATCGCTACACCCTTTATAACACCAGGGGAAAATACCGGTTATTCTGCTTCATCGCTGCATCCTTCATAACGCCAGCGGAAAAATACCGGTTATTCTGCTTCATCGCTACACCCTATAACAAAAATAGGAGAAAAATACCAGTTATTCTATTTCATCGCTACACCCTTTATAACATCGCTAAACCCTTTATAATACCAGGGAAAATACCGGTTATTCTGCCTCATCGCTAAAACCTTGATAACATCGCTACACCCTTGATAACACCAGGGAAAAATACCGGTTATTCTGCTTCATCGCTACACCCTTTATAACAACAGGGGGAAAATACCAGTTATTCTTTTTCATCGTTACACCCTTGATAACGCCAGGGAAAATACCGGTTATTTTGCTTCATCGCTACACCCTTTATAGCGCTAGGAAAAAATACCGGTTATTCTGCTTCATTGCTGCACCCTTTATAACGCCAGCGGAAAAATACCGGTTATTCTGCTTCATCGCTACACCCTTTCTAACAACAGGGGAAAATACCAGTTATTCTTTTTCATCGCTACACTCTTTATAACATCGCTACACCCTTTATAATACCAGGGAAAATACCGGTTATTCTGCCACATCGCTACAACCATGATAAGATCGCTACACCCTTGATAACACCAGGGAACATACCGGTTATTATGCTTCCTCGCTACACCCTTTATAACACCATGGGAAAATACCGGTTATTCTGCTTCATCGCTACACCCTTTATAACACCAGTGAAAAATACTTGTTATTCTGTTTGATCGCTACACCGTTTATAATACCAGGGAAAATACCGATTATTCTGCTTCATCGCTTAAACCTTGATAACAACGCTACACCCTGATCACACCAGGGAAAAATACCGGTTATTCAGCTTTATCGCTACACCCTTTATAACAAAAGGGGAAAATACCGGTTATTCTGCTTGATCGCTACACCCTTTATAACACCAGGGAAAATACCGATTATTATGCTTCCTCGCTACACCCTTTATAACACCAGGGGAAAATACCGGTTATTCTGCTTCATCGCTACACCCTTTATAACACCAGTGAAAAATACTTGTTATTCTGTTTGATCGCTACACCCTTTATAACACCAGTGAAAAATACCGGTTATTCTGCTTGATCGCTACACCCTTTATAACGTCAGGGAAAATACCGGTTATTCTGCTTCATCGCTACACCCTTTATCACACCAGGGGAAAATACCGGTTATTCTGCTTCATCGCTACACCCTTTATAACACCAGGGAAAAATACCGGTTATTCTGTTTGATCGCTACACCTTTTATAACACATGGGAAAAAACCGGTTATTCTGCTTCATCGCTACAACCTTTATAACATCGCTACACCGTTTATAACAACAGGGGGAAAATACCAGTTATTCTATTTCATCTCTACACCCTTTATAACACCAGGGTAAAATACCTGTTATTCTGCTGCGTCGCTACACCCTTTATAACGCCAGGGAAAAATACCGGTTATTCTGCTTCATCGCTACACCCTTTTTAACACCAGGTAAAAATACCGGTTATTCTGCTTTATCGCTACTCCCTTTATCACACCATGGGTAAATACCGGTTATTCTGCTTGATCGCTACACTCTTTATCACACCAGTGAAAAATGGCCGTTATTCTGCTTGATCGCTACACCCTTTATAACACCTGGGGAAAATACCGGTTAATATGCTTCATCGCTACACTCTTTATAACACCAGTGAAAAATACCGGTTATTCTGCTTCATCGCTACACCCTTTATAACAACATGGAAAAAATACCAGTTATTCTATTTCATCTCTACACCCTTTATAACACCAGGGAAAATACCGGTTATTATGCTTCCTCGCTACACCCTTTATAACACCATGGGAAAATACCGGTTATTCTGCTTCATCGCTACACCCTTTATAACACCAGTGAAAAATACTTGTTATTCTGTTTGATCGCTACACCCTTTATAACAACTGGGGAATATACAGGTTATTTTGTCACATCGCTACACCCTTTATAACAACAGGGGAAAATACCAATTATTCTTTTTCATCGCTACACCCTTTATAACATCGCTACACCCTTTATAATACCAGGGAAAATACCGATTATTCTGCTTCATCGCTAAAACCTTGATAACGCTACAACCTGATCACACCAGGGAAAAATACCGGTTATTCAGCTTTATCGCTACACCCTTTATAACAAAAGGGGAAAATACCGGTTATTCTGCTTCCTCGCTACACCCTTTATAACACCATGGGAAAATACCGGTTATTCTGCTTCATCGCTACACCCTTTATAACACCAGTGAAAAATACTTGTTATTCTGTTTGATCGCTACACCCTTTTTAACACCAGGTAAAAATACCGGTTATTCTGCTTTATCGCTACACCCTTTATCACACCAGGGGAAAATACTGGTTATTCTGCTTCATCGCTACACCCTATATCACACCAGGGGAAAATACCGGTTATTCTGCTTCATCGCTACACCCTTTATAACACCAGGGAAAAATACCGGTTATTCTGTTTGATCGCTACACCTTTTATAACACATGGGAAAATACCGGTTATTCTGCTTCATCGCTACAACCTTTATAACATCGCTACACCGTTTATAACAACAGGGGGAAAATACCAGTTATTCTATTTCATCTCTACACCCTTTATAACACCAGGGAAAAATACCTGTTATTCTGCTGCGTCGCTACACCCTTTATAACGCCAGGGAAAAATACCGGTTATTCTGCTTCATCGCTACACCCTTTTTAACACCAGGTAAAAATACCGGTTATTCTGCTTTATCGCTACTCCCTTTATCACACCAGGGGAAAATACCGGTTATTCTGCTTGATCGTTACAACCTTTATAACACCAGGGAAAAATACCGGTTATTCTGCTTCATCGCTACACCCTTTGTAACACCAGGGGAAACTAGCGGTTATTCTGCTTTATCGCTACACTCTTTATCACACCAGGGAAAAATACCGGTTATTCTGCTTCTTCGCTACACCCTTTGTAACACCAGGGGAAAATACCGGTTATTCTGCTTCATCGCTACAACCTTTATAACATTGCTACACCCTTTATAAAACCAGGGGAAAATACTTGTTATTCTGCTGCGTCGCTACACCCTTTATAACGCCAGGGAAAAATACCGGTTATTCTGCTTCATCGCTACACCCTTTATAACACCAGGGAAAAATACCGGTTATTCTTCTTCATCGCTACACCCTTTATAACGCTAGGGAAAAATACCGGTTATTCTGCTTCATTGCTACACCCTTTATAACACCAGTGAAAAATGCTCGTTATTCTGCTTCATCGCTACACCCTTTACAACATCGCTACACCCTTTATGTAGACTTTCTTGAATTCGAGTAAGTAATGGCAAGATACCACGGTAACCAGAATGGAACTATCAGACATACTTACGCTCATCAAACACTTATTTCGCACAGGGAAATATTTCGCAAGTATTTCATTCATAGATTATTTCGTCATATGGTCCAAGGCCACATTCTTCTAAATATCATGCTATTATTGAAAAACCAAAATCGGCAATATTTTCATTTCACTATGATACGAGTAAACAGAGTTGAATACCAAGATGGATGACGGTGTTAGTGATTGTTGTTATATATACGGTAACCAATCGTGGCCTGTTCGTTGTTGGATACCTTGTTCTCAGTTTGAGGACGTGACATTACTTGGACTGACCAAGATCTACATGGTGAACATTGTCGATGAAGCAGAAAACGCTTACTCTTCTGGAATAACTTTTCGTATTCTCTTTTCCAGGAGTCTCCATGTAAATATTTCCTTTGTTCATATTATGCATTTGTTTTATTTGAATAAGAGTTTGGTTATGATAATGTTTTCTTTGTGGTATTTTCGTGGTTTTTGTATAATCATTCAGAATTCTCTCAATTTATTGCTTCACTTACGACGTAAGAAAATAGGAATCATTGATATTATTGGACAACGGAATGCAACACTAGGTCTCAGACCTTGTTTATCACAACAATACAAGAAGTCAGAAAATGGATAACGTAGGACAACCCTGGGATGTGCTGTTGTTGGTTATAGCATGGGAATTCCAGTATAAATTCAGACCACATCACAAAAATTACAACATGGCACACAATCCAAACTCAGATTCCATGAAACTGGGGCAAATTATGAACAAAAGAAAGATTTGCACGGAGACTACAGAAAAAAACACAAGGAAAATAGGACCAGGTGTTCCTGAATAGTAAGCGTCTTCTGCTTCATTGACGACACCCTCTATGTAAACCTTATGTCACGTTCTCTGGTGAATATATATGATGGACCTGATGTATATATTTATTGTTATTTAAACACATGCCGTCATCAATATATCTGACAGTGAAATTAAACGACTTTGCTAGATTTGTGGCCTGTTTTGCTCAGCTTTTCTATAAAGTTAGCCGCGTATGAAAACAAAAAAAAACAAGTCAGCAAACAGAAGGGCGCAGTAAGTTCACATAGGTATGGAAGATCAAACTCGACGAGGGTGTCATAAAAAAGTTTTACGACAAAGACTTCAGTATAATTCAAACATAATTTATAGCGCCGTTAACTTTTCTTTTGAGGAAGCTCTGATAACAAGGAAACGATGGGGTACCTTCAATTTAGAATGGGGTATGGTGGTGAACAGGGTAAAAAAATCCAGTGATTTTTGGGGTTTATTTTATTAGAAGAGGGTGTTGATGATTTGTCAAATGACTTTGGAGTTCTTCAAAATCCAAATACTATTAATTCCTCTTTTTGAGACAAGAGTATCAAAATAATACTAACCCAGATTTGATAGTACTTAGAATGGTGGTTAGTAGTTTAGACAAAGGCTTGGTTGAACAGCTATGCACGCCAGCAATAACACGTCGTTTATATGGATTCTTATGAAGTTTAGGTATCCAATATAAACGGCGGAGGTCCGAATCCTTATTACTAATAGGCAATCTTAATGCTGACCTGTGTTTTGTTTTGGATTTCAAGCTACATATTGTTTTATGAATGATTGATTTATGAATGATGGATGTATTCCCTTATTTACAAATTCAATATTCATCAATTCAAATCAGACGTAATGTCTCAGTCCGTGGCTACGATAACGTCTGATTTGTGAAGTGATGAAAGCCTTTAAGTAAGTGTTACTGTATCCAGAACTGGACAACATTTCACGCGGTCATTGAAGTCATATGGCGCAGTAGTGCCCAGCAGTCTAATATGGAGTCCTTCATGTTGTCTACGATACTATGTGTTCGGTGTGAGGTCATTTGTAGGGTGGTCATTTCTTTCCAAAATATGGTCATTTACCGACATTATAGAAGGGTCCGAGAATTCGAAATATCGATTCAAACCACGGTTCACTGCTGAACGATCGTTATTCATGCGCTGAATTACCTGTCCTTTTATTTCACCAACATATGTTTAACTACATAGTGCAAACACTATACCGTAAACCTAGATATCAGATATAAGAATATATACCCCAAGCTACCTAGATTTCAGATTAAGAATATATACCCCAAGCTACCTAGATATCAGATTAAGAATATAAACCCCAAGCTACCTAGATATCATATTAAGAATATAAACCCCAAGCTACCTACTGATTCTGGTTCTGATATAACACCAGTCTCCGCTTACTGAAAATAAGGACGCTGATTCTGTTTCTGATATAACACCAATCTCCGGTTACTGAAAATAAGGACGCTGATTCTGGTTCTGATATAACACCAATCTCCGGTTACTGAAAATAAGGACGCTGATTCTGGTTCTGATATAACACCAGTCTCCGGTGACTGAAAATAAGGACACTGATTCTGGTTCTGATATAACACCAGTCTCCGGTGACTGAAAATAAGGACGCTGATTCTGGTTCTGATATAAACCGAGTCTCCGTTGCCTGAAAATAAGGACGCTGATTCTGGTTCTGATATAAACCGAGTCTCCGTTGCCTGAAAATAAGGACGCTGATGCTGGTTCTGATATAAACCGAGTCTCCTTTGCCTGAAAATAAGGACGCTGATTCTGGTTCTGATATAACACCAGTCTCCGTTGCCTGAAAATAAGGACGCTGATTCTGGTTCTGATATAACACCAATCTCCGGTGTCTGAAAATAAGGACGCTGATTCTGGTTCTGATATAACACCAATCTCCGGTGTCTGAAAATAAGGACAATGATTCTGGTTCTGATATAAACCGAGTCTCCGGTGACTGAAAATAAGGACGCTGATTCTGGTTTTGATATAACACCAATCTCCGGTGTCTGAAAATAAGGACAATGATTCTGGTTCTGATATAAACCGAGTCTCCGGTGTCTGAAAATAAGGACGCTGATTCTGGTTCTGATATAACACCAATCTCCGGTGTCTGAAAATAAGGACGCTGATTCTGGTTCTGATATAACCCCAATCTCCGATGACTGAAAATAAGGACACTGAATTTGGTTCTGATATAACCTCAATATCCGGTTTCTGAAAATAAGGACAATGATTCTGGTTCTAGTATAACCCCAATCTCCGATGACTGAAAATAAGGACGCTGATTCTGGTTCTGATATAACCCCAATCTCTGATGACTGAAAATAAGGACTCTGAATTTGGTTCTGATATAACCTCAATATCCGGTTTCTGAAAATAAGGACGCTGATTCTGGTTCTGATATAACACCAATCTCCGGTGTCTGAAAATAAGGACGCTGATTCTGGTTCTGATATAACACCAATCTCCGGTGTCTGAAAATAAGGACGCTGATTCTGGTTCTGATATAACACCAATCTCCGGTGTCTGAAAATAAGGACGCTGATTCTGGTTTTGATATAACACCAATCTCCGGTGTCTGAAAATAAGGACGCTGATTCTGGTTCTGATATAACCCCAATCTTCGATGACTGAAAATAAGGACGCTGATTCTGGTTCTGATATAACCCCAATCTCTGATGACTGAAAATAAGGACACTGAATTTGGTTCTGATATAACCTCAATATCCGGTTTCTGAAAATAAGGACGCTGATTCTGATTCTGATATAACACCAGTCTCCGTTGCCTGAAAATAAGGACGCTGAAATAAGGACGCTGATTCTGATTCTGATATAACCCCAATCTCCGATGACTGAAAATAAGGACGCTGATTCTGGTTCTGATATAACACCAGTCTCCGTTGCCTGAAAATAAGGACGCTGATTCTGGTTCTGATATAACACCAATCTCCGGTGTCTGAAAATAAGGACGCTGATTCTGGTTCTGATATAACACCAATCTCCGGTGTCTGAAAATAAGGACGCTGATTCTGGTTCTGATATAAACCGAGTCTCCGTTGCCTGAAAATAAGGACCATGATTCTGGTTCTGATATAACACCAATCTCCGGTGTCTGAAAATAAGGACAATGATTCTGGTTCTGATATAAACCGAGTCTCCGGTGACTGAAAATAAGGACGCTGATTCTGGTTTTGATATAACACCAATCTCCGGTGTATGAAAATAAGGACAATGATTCTGGTTCTGATATAAACCGAGTCTCCGGTGTCTGAAAATAAGGACGCTGATTCTGGTTCTGATATAACACCAATCTCCGGTGTCTGAAAATAAGGACAATGATTCTGGTTCTGATATAACACCAATCTCCGTTGCCTGAAAATAAGGACGCTGATTCTGGTTCTGATATAACACCAATCTCCGGTGTCTGAAAATAAGGACGCTGATTCTGGTTCTTATATAACCCCAATCTTCGATGACTGAAAATAAGGACGCTGATTCTGGTTCTGATATAACCCCAATCTCCGATGACTGAAAATAAGGACACTGAATTTGGTTCTGATATAACCTCAATATCCGGTTTCTGAAAATAAGGACGCTGATTCTGGTTCTGATATAACACCAATCTCCGGTGTCTGAAAATAAGGACGCTGATTCTGGTTCTGATATAACACCAATCTCCGGTGTCTGAAAATAAGGACGCTGATTCTGGTTCTGATATAACCCCAATCTTCGATGACTGAAAATAAGGACGCTGATTCTGGTTCTGATATAACACCAATCTCCGATGACTGAAAATAAGGACACTGAATTTGGTTCTGATATAACCTCAATATCCGGTTTCTGAAAATAAGGACAATGATTCTGGTTCTAGTATAACCCCAATCTCCGATGACTGAAAATAAGGATGCTGATTCTGGTTCTGATATAAGTCTCTGGAGATCAGGATCATCACAGAAACAGAGTCAGTATCCTTATCTTGAATTGTTACATTGGAACACGGGCTTTCAGTCTACCTCTTCTGTCTATCAAATGGTATTGAAATTATATATAGTTAGAGAAACACCTGATGAGCTTGTAAATGTTCTTAAACCTATCCCATTCGTTACTACCATCCTATCTGCTCTGCTGTTATAAATCTGCTGTCAGTCCGTCACCCGCGGGGTAGAACAGTTCGTATAAAAGCTGAATGTGACTTGTACACCGTCATACCTCAGACGGTTTAAGTACTGTTCAAACGACCAGAACAGTTGCAGGTATCCGAATTTCAAATCATGGTAAGTTTATTCAACAGTTATCCCCAAATATTCACGCAAAGGTATTTATATAAATGTAAAATATTAAAACAACATTATAAAACATTGTTTCGATTTTGATAATCGTACATGAAATCTTGTATAACTGAATAGATTTTATTGAAAGGTAACTGACGATCTGAAAACTTTAAATCGAGTTTGCATGATGATTTAGTCTGATTCTAGTGTGTCTGCTTGGTGTATCATTTGAAATTAACAAATTTCTTATTGTGCTTATTTACAATGAAATTTCCACTAAAACACAATTTATTGCCTTTTACAACAACCAAACAAGTCTTAAATTGTTTTTTTTTTAAACAATTTATTGGCCACGAATTGCTAAATCCTCTTTCAAAGATTGTGAATGTCAACTTTCAATACAAGTTTGATCTAGAATTAGTTACCTACAGTAGAGGTAAACGAAGAACGACATCGTACAGTTGTTTCGTCCTTCTAGGACTCGTCAGTGATGCTACATCATACAGCTGTTTCGTCCTTCTAGGACTCGTCAGTGATGCTACATCATACAATTGTTTCGTCCCTATAGGACTCGTCAGTGATGCTATATCATACCGTTGTTTCGTCCTTCTAGGACTCGTCAGTGATGCTACATCATACAGTTGTTTCGTCCCTATAGGACTCGTCAGTGATGCTATATCATACCGTTGTTTCGTCTCTATAGGACTCGTCAGTGATGTTACATCATACAATTGTTTCGTCCCTGTAGGACTCGTCAGTGATGTTACATCATACAGCTTTTTCGTCCTATAATAGATAAATTATATTTGTCTGTGGTCCATGGTGCGAGATAACGTGATTCGACTGTAGTTTGTTTTGAAACCATACGCAGATTTATTAATTTTTGTTTTATTATCTTTGTTTCCAGAAGCCGTCAAAATCAGCACTTTATGTTGCCATAGTGATATGTCTCATTGCATCGCAATGCATGGTATCAGGACAACCAGGTTTTTATCGACCCTTCCGACCCCGACCCCCTATTTATCGATTCCGTAAGTTCTTTTTATCAGGTTTTACCAGTTTCTTTATTGTGATATACTGATATACAATATACTTATCTAAGCTATGGAGAGAAAAACTTTCTTTCTCGGACATTCAGTCTCTTTTGACGCTCGCTTCATAGATTTACATAGAAATGTTGAATATGTGGTTCAGTATACTGTTATATATAACTTGTGATACATATAGAAATATCTTTTTTAAATTATATATATTTGGTTGTGTAGTTTGGCAAGCGTGTCGTTACTACTACTGTTTTGGCCTGTAATGACTTGTTTTTTTTATCTTGTCAGTTCCCCTTGCCATCGGCTGTGGTATTGGGTATATCATAGGCAAATATCTTGCCTGTGAACACTGCCATTCCTGCAGCGAGGAGAATGACAACACTACCGCAGACTGTACAGAGGAAGAAGGATGCGACCTCTTAACTCAGCCAACCGGAACGGCACCAAACAATGTCATTTGCACGTGCAGCGATGAAGTGTTTGATATTTTTAATTAGACTGATGTGACAACTGAAGTGCTTTCAGCTTCGTTAATATGGAAAACAGGAGCGTGCTTAATGTCTTTGAATCATGCGATTATTTAAATAAAAGTTGCTTCAAATTATTTTATTATATTATCATTGTTATCATTACAACCTAACCGGTAAGAATATTATTCCATTTGAAATGCCGCTGTGTCTTCCCATTAATAATAATGTTTCTTTAAAAGTCTCAACATTGAGGTGTTGTGAAGCCTAATACAGTGGTCAGTGAAACGGTCTTTGGTAAACGATTTATATTTGTTTTGCACGAAAATACTAGGGAGAGAAAAATAATCTATAAAAACGCAGTAACTGAGCTTCGATCTGCTTAGTCGTCATTTCTTGTGGTGCTCGTTAATTTGCTTGTTGGTTGCGTTGTCGTAAGCATCGTTCTTATTTGAGAACGTGACATGATTTACTTGAATTGACCAAGATTTACATGGCGGAGGCCGTCGGCAAAGCAGAAGACTTCCAGAACACCTGGTTATATTCTTCATTTTTTCAGATGTCTCAGTGTAAATCTTTAATTTGTTAATATTTTGCCCTAGTTTTATTGTATATGATTATGTCTACATGTTGGTATGATGTTTTATAGTAGATACACACCCAGAGCAGAAAGTTCTACCTAGATTTGAAAGAGGCAAATTAGACTTAAAATATCAGCACTTATTGAGAAGAGGTCATTTAAACATTTGAACACATTTGATACATGTGACCTTGAAAGCGGGCCAATGCCATTCATATTAACAACGTTGGTAGCACTATATCCTAGCAAGTTACTGGCCTAACAGCATCATCCTTGGCCATTTGGTTATTGAAAAGAAGTCATTTAAAGATTTTAACATATTTGATTCCTGTGACAATTCAAACAGATCAAGACCATTCCTATTAACTTCCTGAATTCAAGAAATGATTCCCCACTCTCCATGATGTTTTAGACTAAAGTTGATTGAAAGTTATTTATGCATTAAGAAATAGTAGCATTTTGAAGCAAAACCTTGCCTAACTTCCCTTTTTATGGCCAAGGTTCCTGGGGGTCAAATCACGTTTCTAAATTTAAGAAATGAATCTCCACTCTCAATGATGTTTCAGACTAAATTTGGTTGCAATCCATTAATGCATAAAGAAATTGTAGCATTTTGAAGAAAACTATTGACCACATTTCCCCTTTTTTGCCCGTTCACTCCCAGGTCCCTAGGCGTCAAATCAAGGTTTTGAATTTACGAAGTGATTTGTCGCCCTTATTAATGTTTCACACCAAATTTGGTTGATTTTTTTCAGGCATTAAGAAAGAGGAGCATTTTGAAGCAAAATATGATCTAACGTCCCCTTTTGGGGCGCCGCCCCACAGACCAAATTTCGTTGAAATCCATTCAAGCATTAAAAGGAGTAGCGTTTTGAAGCAAAATGTCCTGCCCCCAAGTTCTTAGGGTTTTAGTCAACTTCTGTAGATCAGAAATGATTATCAACTCTCAATTATTTTTCGGGCGAAATGTGATTGAATCTATTCAAGCATTTATAAAGAGTAGTGCTTTGAAGCAACATATTGACTAATTTATCCATTTAGAGAAAGGCCCCAAGGTCCCTATGTGTCAAATCAACCGCTTGAATTTAAGGCATAATACTCAACTCTCAGTGATGTTTCACACCAAGGTTGGTTGAAATCCATTGAAGCATTAAAAAGGAGTAGTGCTTTGAAACAACTTATTTCTCCTTTTGGAGCCTGCCCTAAACTCCCTAGTCGTCGAATCAACCGCCTGACTTTAAGAAATAATTGTCCACCCTTACAGATAAATCATGCCAAAGTTTGTTGAAATCCATTAAGGCATAAAGGAGGAGTAGGGTATTAAATCTAATTTTGACAATCCCCTCTTTGGGGCCTTGTTACTCGACCCCTAGGGGTCTAATCAAAATTCTGAACATAAGAAATAATTCCCTTCACCTGATTTGGTTTAAATCCATTCAGGTATGAAAGAGGGAAAAGGTTTTAATGAAAACGTTTACAAACGCGAGACGACGGACGAAGCACGATAACTGAAGGTCATCTGACTCGAAAGGTCAAGATACACAGAGTATTGATTATCAAATTTCGCTAAAACAAAAGGACAACAGGGACACCGCCGTGATACGTACACTAAGGTAAGGTATAGAGATTCGTTGGTTGGTTTTTTCAAATTGTAAACAGGAAAAACTTGTAACTTGTAAATTCTTCTCCTCCTATCTTAGTAGCAGATCAAATAATAGTAATTATATCACCCTAATAACTTAAGATACACTTATGGTAATAACATGGTCGAAGAAGACGAATTATCTGATTAACGGTTTTAACATTGCAGCCTAGCCCAGTCTAAAAAAAACCCATTAGACAGACGGATGGACGTAAGCACGGACAGAAGTACGGATGGATTCCACTTTCGTTTCGTAGGAAATAATTAGATAAATTATACCCAACAGTTTAATGGTCTGAAATTCGTTATACAAATTTCTTTCTTGGACTCGTCAATGATCTTATTAAGACACGAGGCGATTGAAGACATTTTAATTGATCGCAAAAGATATCAAAAGTCCAGAGGGCTAAAATTTAATTTACCTGTTTCAATGTTAATGAACTTCCCCGTTTGCTTTATGGGGAAGACAAACACGGCCAGTGGTGTTTCGAAGTAAAGATTAATACCAAATAGAAAACCTTTTGTTGACATCAACAATTATTTAGAATGCTATTTGTGATTGTGGAACGCAGTTTGCAGTTTTCTTGTCAAGCTGAATAATACAACTGACACATGTTCCGTGTTTCGCATGGCAAAAAATATTGCGAGTTGGAAGAAAAAAAAGTCAAATGATCCACGATTAGTAAAACAAAGGTAGGATAAATGGCACAACATTAGAAATCAGACACGTGACAGGAAGTACCATTTACTGACTTTTGGATAATGATGGCTTTAAGCGACAAAAGATGTTTCCGGTCCTATTGCATAAAATGCAATACTATGTGGAATGTGCATTGTTAAGGACGAGAAGAACAAGGAGTTCATGGTAGTGTCATCAGACGAAAGCTTGCGGCAAGGCGTAGATGAACCAACTGAATACGCAATTCATACAACAATCCCAAACAGATACTTTCTTCAATGTCATTCTGAAATGTCTCAAAACAGAAAAAACAATGATCCTTGTAAATTGGACACCTGAAATATTGACTGCATTTAAATCTAATCTATCAGGATGGTGTACTTACACAGGATTTAGAAACTATGGAAAGTAAATATGCTAGTGATAATCCAACAAAACCAAACACATCTTTAAAGAAATCCGACTGTAAAGCAGCATGATTTCTTGACGAGTTCGATCGGTAAATAATAATCCCGAACCACCTTACACTGAAGTACAGTACACGGTCGACCAGTAACTGGTGCTGTTGACAGATTTGTCAACTTTAGTGGAAGACCAATAGCAAATCCAATGGCAAAAAGCATCAGAAATAGTTCTATGTTGTGATTTGAACAGGATCTCATCAATAGATGCATTCTGTCTGGCACCAGTTGGTTGGTGGTCTATTGCCTAACCATCTCGGAGAGTATAATAAAAATGCGCCACCGAAATGGCATGCATATCCCAGTTAAATTTTTCGACTGTTAATTTCACATGCTCATCGTGCGATCCATCAAACAAGAACCGCTTACTGTTTTTCAATGCCAAACAGTTGTGTAGATGGAAGCTCGGAGAACACAAAATTCTGAAATTGTCAAATATTTTGTATATTGAACAATTCCTCAAAGTGATGGTGGGACTTGGAAACAGAAGATCGTTTGTTCGCAGGAGGAATTTCATTTGCCAAGCATTCGTGACGTTGTTTTTCGAAAAAGAAACAAAAACACAAAAGAAAACGAATCCTACAGGAGGTCCCAAACAAATTTCATTTGCCAAGCATTCGTGACGTTGTTTTTCGAAAAAGAAACAAAAACACAAAAGAAAACGAATCCTACAAAGGTAAGAAAGCCTGAACCAACTATCTCCGACTCGTCCCAAACAACATTATACTATTTAATGACGTCGTCACCATTGTCCACTATACTGCTACAAAAGGTATGACTAAGAAAGCCTGAACCAACTATCTCCGACTCGTCCCAAACAACATTATACTATTTAATGACGTCGTCACCATTGTCCACTATACTGCTACAAAAGGTATGACTAAGAAAGCCTGAACCAACAGTCCCAAACAACATTATACATTGTCCACTATACTGCAACATATCTAGATGGTGCTAAAGAAAGTAGAAAATGCAATGTGCGGTAGTCTGATTGGGTGAGAACTGTCTTGGAATCAGTTCATGGAAAACAATATAGTGCGTTAGATGATACAGATCCAGCTATGTAAAATGCGAAATTGTTTGGTCCTTTTAATACATCTGACAGTCCAGAACAACTCCTAGCTGAATTATTATTATTATTATTATTACATTCACTCGACACAAAAAATGGCATTAGGGCCATTAGCTGGTGAAACACACGGCGATTCAAAAAGGAAAAAAAACATCGAAAATACTAAAAGATAAAAGACAAATGCTAAAAATTTTAAATGGTCATTGTCTGTAATACAGACCAGCATCTTTCAGGTAACTTAGAATTTTATAAATAACAGTTTCAAAAAGGGGTCTTTAGCTGAAACACATACTCTACCTTTTCAATGTATACAGCCAAAAATGACAATCAATGCGCAGTGCAAGGTCTTTTGATCCTCTACGCCCATAGGCAAATAATGGCGAAGTTTGGGATAATAGAACTGCAGAACATATTTTAGAGAAGTTTGGAAACAAAAAAAACAAATCTTGCAAACAGGAAAGGTACAGAACTCAAGGTTTTTAGTGAAATACTTGCAAGGAAAAATAACATAGACACCACAAAATACAATCTTGGAGAAAGTGACAGAAAATACGTAAAACTCGAAAATTTGTCCAAACTATTTGCTTTCCAAGATAAGACAAAAGACACAAGCAGTGGAACATGCAAGCAAGGATAAACAACGCGAGCACAAACATTCAGTGAGGGGTTGACAACTTTGTCAAAAAAAACATTGTTTGGAAAGAAATTGGCAAAAGAGGGTTTAAATATTGCGAGTATTGTGTATGCTCAAAGTTACAAAAATGGCGCGAAAATTCACCAGTCAAAGACAATATCAAAGTCGAAGGAACCATTGAACCTGAATTCTGGTGTTACATCACAGAATACAGTGTGAGTAGGAATCAACTAGAGGTAAAATGCGTCGATTATTCTCTTCTTACAAGAAGAAGACGGAAAGTATGCAAATGTGGAATCGAATTAATGACCTTGGATGAAAGTGAAAAAAACCACATCAGTAAACAAATTTAAAGAACTCAACAATGGAGATATTGAAGCTTTTTATTGTTATCATTATTACAATCTTAAGGGCCCGTCAACACATAAAAGGTCATTAGGGCCATCAACCGGTGAAACACACAACGATCCAAAAGATAATAACATCAAACAAACAAAAATGTAAAAGACAAATGCTTAAAATCTTAAATGGTTATATCATCACAATATATTATATTGGTAAGTTATATTCCATAATAAGACAAACATCTTGCAGATAACCTAGAATTTGTTAATTTCAAAAAGGGTATTTAGACTTGTAACGTTGCGATTCAAAATTTGTAGGTACATGTAAATGAGGCAAATATCCTTCCAACAAGAAAAATGGGACTAAGAGATGAAGATATACCGAACCGTTTATAGTATGTATTTTTGCACATCCAACAACCGGCATCATCGAAATGTGTTTTTAGCAAACAATGAAAACGTACAGCAATTATTGATGATTTATTCTTACTGAATTAGTAAAACATGATAAAAACATAAAATATCAGTGATGTCACCTATAAGGACAATAATGAATACTATTACCGAAAGTACCAGAAAATTAGTCACAAGCAACACTTCCCAAAACGTTCTACAATACAATCAGGCATAGATAATGTTTTAACAAAACGGATATGAAAACTGATGTAAAATAACACGCTCATAAACCATGATTTAGTTATGCATGTCAAGGGACGAATAATCACGTGCAATTATGATGACACTGTAACAAAGCTGGAGCACAACTTCAAGTTCAATGGTAAATAAAATGATATCATTTTGAATTCATATTTAGATATTTTGAAATGTGAAATATGGTGAACAGTTTCAAAACTGTGGCCGCTTTAAGTTTGACTAGAGACCCAGAATGACGAAATTTCTTGGAATAAAAGACAGATAAATTGAACAACCATACAACAGCTAATCATATTATTATATGGTCAACCTTAGAGTCTGAGGTTTCCTCTTTATTGTAGTAATTTATTCTCAGACCAGTATTAGACTGTAATAGACGATTTGTTATCCATCATACCTAGAAAAATACAAACGTGTTCATTACCGTTAACAATTAAACTGTTTTCAAGATGGGGAAAAATGGAAACATGATTAATCTTGTTTTCGTTTGTTTTTAAAACTATGTCAATGACTTGTAATGGTTTTGAAGTTATGTTATTAACATACATTGTTCATGGGTTCATGAATAGTTTGTTGCAGGTCATTGAACTCAGGAACATCGCATATATAAACAATGTATCGCTATACTAAATTATTACATAATTGTTGTATTGACAACCACTTTACTGTAGTCTTTTTGAAATGGTTCGTGCTTTCTCTTCTTGTGATGAGTGGCGTACTCCTTTGCTTTGAATGCTTTATCACGGGTTTCACAAGGGAAAACATTTTCTGTGTGGATATACCTTCAATGCGCCTCTAAATACGATGTGGATTTGAATGATATCGCAAATAAATGACGTGCCGGACTCGCAACATCGAGGATTTTCATATGACGATACAGGTTTGACGCATATCTCGAACGCTTCACTCATACTTTGCACTGCCTGCTTTTTTCGTCGGTTTGTTTGGTTATGTGATCTAGTATGTATGCCTTGTGTTCAAACTTCTGATGACAAATTCTAAAGTAGAATTGAAAACGCCTTTCTTCTCGGCGATTATGTAACTATAATGCTGCCTGTTAAATGTAGCTTTTGTCACACAGAGTACACTCGTAAGGTTTGTTTCCAATGTGTATAGTCAAGTGACGCTTCATTATCGCTCTTGAAAAAAATATTTGTCAAACGTGTTGTATTTGCATTTGGCATCCCGAAAATGACCTCATTCATGTTGCCGTAAGCTGCTCTTACTTATAAATGTGTTCCCAAAGTAGGCACACAGGAATATTGGTCTAAAATAAAACACAATATTTGTTCGCGATCTCATCCTCATGAGAAAATAAGTGTTGCATGTGAAATTGAAAAAAAAAATATCATGATACCATATCGATTATTGGTGTTCTCCATATCACTAAAATTCATTTTCGTAATAAACAGCCAAATATACAGATATTGTCATAGCTGACTGATAATTTGGTACATTTTAACAACATTTCTGTTACTCGGAAAAACGGGGAAAAAACGAAACGGACATCAACATGTAAGTTGAAAAAAGAAAATGAAATTTGTATTGATTGACCAAAATCTGCTTTATTTGTTGCTTTGAAGTGTTTGCAGAAACTACTACATATATAATTGTAAAATATGCATTTATATGGCTATACAGTGTTATTACCTGTGTGCAGGTTAGATTTTACAACTATCAACGATAAAGCAGTCAAAACACATGATACTTACAGCGATGTTGTACTTTCCGCCGCCATTTTGGAACTTTTGGATGTTCTCCTATCAGTTAAAAGTCACGTGTTTACCATCTTGCTATTGTCGCCCCTTTCTGTGGCCCTGTACACGAAAAACACGACTGTACACGAAAACACGAATCAGTATATGCCTTACACAGACATATATGTAGAAAGGCGAAAATAATCTTCGGTGCATAGGATGTGCTGAGCAGTTCACCGTTGAACCTGATTTATTGAACTGCATGGATCTTCTGTCTACTAGAAAATTTATTTATCTTACAAGTCTAAAGACCCTTTTGAAACTGTCATCTGAAAGATGTTGATTTGTATTATAGAATATGTCTAACCATTTTAATCTTTTATAATATACCCATTTAAGAATTTTAGCATTTGTCTTTTACCTTTTAGTTTGTTTGATGTTATTTCTGTGTTGGATCGCTGTGTTTTACAGGTTGATGGCCCTAATGCCATTTTTTTATTGACAGGTGGTTAAGCGTGTCATTATAACAATAATAAAAACGCTCGATAAAAATCCAAAATTAACAATTTTATAACAAGGTCAAGGAAGCAGATATCCAGCAAAACTTTCGGGAGGAATCTGTATGCCTGGTGAGTATCTGGTAGGATACGCTTCAGATATTGCTTACTAAAGCACCTAAACAGACATATTTCACTGGAACTGGATTAGGTTAACCTCCGCTTTATACAACAGACTTACATAAAAATTCAAGACGTTTTGTAACTTAAGAGTGAACTTGAGAACTTGCCTACTATACAAAGGTCCTTTACCAGAAGAAACGAAGCTGAGTGCTAGACAGCTGACATGGAAGTTCAAAAATAGTGACCGAGACAAATGAACCGTGAAATTTGATTTCGTCCGAGATTTAATAGTTCATTTCTATGTACAGTAATAGAGTGTTGACAAGATTTAGAGTTACATCGAGTAACCCCAATTTCCCCCTTTTTTAAGATATAACTACTGTTGAAATTATGTCGTTCCGATAAATGCTCACAGCCAATCACAATCACCGGCTTAGTTACTGATTTCACGTAGGGTCGTATTGTTTTCGTTTCTCTCAAACTTTGTTGAGTGGTGAGGAGCTGGTCAGCTAATTAAAAGAACAAAACAGAGTTTAGAGCGGCGATAAGGTTTCAAGTCCTGGAGGTTCAAACTGCCAGACTGGTTCAAGAGCGAATGACTGGCGTATATTGGGAGTTTTCCCATCTTCTGCAACACTGGGTGAAGGAAATTCAGCGTGGTAGAGGAAGCCAAAATGAAGTCGAGTTCTACCGATCCGGTTTGGCTTACTGAATGAAATATGTATGAGGAAATGGAAGAAGATTATATTGACAATAATCCTAATCGAAACTCAAGTATAATCAAACTTACACTTGAAAAAAAAAGAAATATTTTCACGGAGTTTCCTGAAAACGTTCAAGGATAAAAGGACCAGGTGTACATAAACATACAATAGTTCACTTAATGTTGTTATAATCAAAATAATCCAGAACCTGTAAATATATTTGGTATTTGTGTCTAAAACCTTTGGGGGTTTGTCACAGTAGAATATTCCGTGTTTGGCCTGGCATTTTCAAACCTTCATCAGAATTTAATATAATCATCCAACAATTATGAATTGGAAAGTGTCTAATTAAAAAAAACAGTGTGATTCTAAATATAGATATTTGAGACGTACTGAGATTTGATCCAAAAAGATGAAAGGGGTTTCGTGTATGATTGCGGTTATTGAAAAAAAATGATACATCGTCCTGCCAAAGTGTAAACCAGATGTAGAATCTGCCACGCGAAAATCAGATATACAAAACAGTAATTTCTTTTAGAACACATCTACTTTATGTTGTTTTCTATGTTAGACAGTGGTTTGACACAGCGTATTATATGCCATGTCTATGGCATATAGACAAAAACGAATATATTACCACGCAAATGACTATAAAGTACAAAATGCGCCAAAAATATGTTTCGAATTTATCAAATTATTCGACGTGTAACTAAAAGAATCCCTTTTATATAAATTTTGGGAAAATCTTAACATTACATTATTTTTTTTTAACTGAATGCATCGTAACGATACATGTATTTATATAAGGTGACTGGTCGAGATATAAAATTATTGTAGAATTTAAGGATAGCAGATACACTCCTTCACCATGCGAGAGTTTAAATGTATTTCGTCACTGTCAGCAGTTTGAGTGATGGGTAGGTGTGTTTGTCCCGCGGTAGTGCTAGATTGGTAATGTTCGGGTATAAAACCATTCTAACACTAGGTAGGCTTCAGAGTTCAGGTGGCTTTCAATTAGGACGGCGGTAGAACGTTCAACATCAAAATGGTAAGCAACACTTAGTTAATGTTAGTATAGTATCAAGGCATTTGTTTTGAAATAAGGATCTTTGTCACTGATAGTAAACAAACAATCCACCCAAAAGCGAACAAGTCTTTACAGTGGTCAATAACTATGGAGAAACAAGAGGGAAAATGACATTTTTTTAAAACGAGGATATATATATATATATATTATAAACATCGTCGATGATTAATAATATCCGAAATGAATTGGTTTTTCAGATATCAGTTTTAATGGTTACACTATATTTTTTATTTCTATATCTTTAAGTTATAACTGTTAATAAAAAGACCATAAAAACTACTCATTATAATTTTGTGTCTGCATTGGGTACATAATTTGTGCATTTACTCCGACATGAAATAATGATTTATAACAATACTGACGTATCATATATATACCATGACAATAAACAATATACTTTATATAACAATAGTAGTTCTATGTCTTTATACGCACTAGCCCTGAAGTGTTCGATTACTTCTTTGCTTCGATGGCATTTACCTTGTACTCATTCGCGTTCTTGGATTACGTGGATTAGATATACGTGTTGGGAATCGTCGATGAGGCAGAAGGCGTTTGCTCTTTCGGAACACTTGGTCTTATTCTCCTTCTGCCCCTCTCCCTTCCCCTGTCGTAATTGTTATATTTTGTTCATGTTTTGGTCTAGTTTTATTGAATTCGGTTTGGTACTTTTATTTATTTTTAATCGGGCATATTTACAGATAAACAACACAACAGAAATTATAACATATCATATATCTGTTATAGTAATAACCAGGAAAGAAATAAATGCACATGCATTGTCAGCCTTTCTCATATCCAGTCAAATCTATATTCTGGGTGACTATCATACGTTTGTTTTAGTGTATTATCTAAAACTATCATTGACATCACGAGTGTTGTCGACGACGCCGAAAATGCCTATCCTTCCAAAACAGTGTTTATGAGGATTGTCCTCGTAAATCAATTTTCTGTCAACCTTATGCTTACGGAGATAATTGTACTGTGAAACATATTTAAGTTTTCAAATCTAAAATAAAATTTTCTAACACATGGACTGTGTTCAGGTTACTGCTAAATCGATATACACCATCTTTATTTTAGAGTCGATCGCATGAGCATTAAAAAGACATAACCCAAATAGGACGCGTTTGTTCCAAACCAAAGATTCTGAATTCATCTGTTTTTGTTTTATTTTCAGAGAACTACCTTAATCCTCATCCTAGCATTCGCAGCAACAGTCACTTTGACTAATGCTCAAGGCACCATTCGATCGCCAGCCGTAACATTTGGAGCAGTGATAGCTTGTATGTACCTTTTATGTTCCCCTTGTAGCTGTTTTTACTTCATTTGAAACCCCTCGGCTGTTACGAGGACATTGAATCTATAACAATAATGTATCGTTAATTATAAATGTATCATTAAACACAAACTCCGACACATATCCTGTCCTGTGTGTAACAAGAAACTCAATACAAACTATTGTTATTTCAATCAAGCAATTTCACTTACAAATAACTAATCATATTCTTCACTTGTGGCAAACAAATCAACGATATACAAATTATAATACACACTTATGACACATCAATTACATTATTCACTTTCGACATAAATTAAAAGTTCTCACTTACGACACCCAAACCCTTAGTTTAGATTGGAACAGCCGTTTACACAGGAACGGTCTCAGCCAGCCAAGTAAATCTCTTGCCCATTCCTAATTTGGTTCACCTAATTCTAGGTTATCTGAAAGATATTGGTCTGTTTTATAGACTATGGCTTACTATTTTATTTTTTTGATAATATAACCATTTAAGATTTTCAGCATTTGTTGTTTTAGTTTGTTTGATGTTATTTACTTTTTGATGGCCGTAGTGACCTTTTATGTGTTGACGGGCTGTTAAGGTTGTAATAGGGATGACACTTCGGAGGTCTTTATGTACGATTCTCGTGTTCCGTATTGGTTACGTTTAATCTAAATTGATACAATGTTGTTTAACAATTTCATTTCGTTACTACTCAGTACAATATAAATTGAAGAATCCCCCATTTATTCCTTTACAATGAAATATTTTCATTTTATCTTTATATACTGACACCTTGTCGTCCACTAGACCCATGGGACCCCTTCACTGCGACAGAGAAAATTTCCGTTATTTACTTTATATAAGTAGAAGTATGTTTACATTTACAAGTTAATATCTTGTAAAGTTTTAATACAATGCTTTAATACATTTTCAAGAAGAACAGGATATATAAAATTCATTCGTTTTGGTGAATAAATAATTTTATGACATAGCAGTCACGCAATCCGACCCGTTCCAGTTTTTTTTTCAATAAAAATATAACGCGTCGCCCATAGTATCCAGTTAGCTGTCTTCATTATTTGTAATCAAATCACTTGATACAATGTTAACAGTCTGACATTGCTTGTTATATAAGACTTTACCTGTGTGCATCATATGATCGCTATGTTATTCAGTTCACCTGTAATATCTTTGTGTATGGCCCCCGAACTTTTTGACGTCAGTATCAGATAAAATGACGTCACACACTTGCAAATTCTATTGTAACCTCATGATAAAACAAGTATGACAGAAAAAGATAATTTCCACAATATTTGCCAAAAGAACTGATGATGTTTAAAAACGTACTTTCATACATGATTTTAAAACTTGTGTCGAAAAAATACAGGGTACTGTTTTCTTCAAGGAAGGTGGTATGTGAAAGTAGTCCGCTGAAGAGTGATTTACTCGCTCTCCTGAAATCGAATGAATATTGTTATATAGATATTGATAATGGTATGCTAATGATCTATTTTTTCCACTGACAGTACTCGCTTTCTACTTGGGCGCCTCTAACACATTAGAAGAATGCCGTGACGAGGCGATAAAACGACCACCGTGTACTGGCGAGGACTCGGAAGCGGCCACAAACGGAAGTACCATTACTGGTTCTTACTGCAAATGTGACTGCTGATGAAGATAAAACTCTCCTAAACGCTTAAGGCTTATGAAAACAGGAGCATGATTGCTTTGGCTTACGTTAATAAAGATGTCTCATGATCAGTTAATTAATAACAGTTTTATCTCTTTTGTCTGTTTATAGTGAATCAATCAGATCATTATTAAACAGGTCATTGTTTAACCTTGGTTTTTACAATTTATTTACGAGTTTGATGTTGACATATCCATTGGTTTAAAATTGAATGCATATCATAAAACAATTATTCCTTATCAAATGTTTCAAATCGTGGCGCCAAAGATTGTTTCATCTTTATTTATTCTCAAAGTTGTTTGTTTTTTCATCTTTATTTATTCTTCAAAGTTGTTTGTTTTTTTCATCTTTATTTATTCTTCAAAGTTGTTTGTTTTTTTATCTTTATTTATTCTTCAAAGTTGTTTGTTTTTTTTCATCTTTATTTATTCTTCAAAGTTTTTTGTTTTTTCATCTTTCTTTCTTCCCTCTTCTGATTTCCTCTTAATTATGGTGAAATTCGAGAATTAATTTTAAGGATAGTGATAATCAGCTGTAACTGTCAAATATATATATATATGGCTGTCAGGCATCCATGTTGGATTTGGTTAAAGCTCAATATAGTACTTATCAAGGAATCGCGATAACAAACAACAGTCAATGATGGTCGGCTGTAAGCCAGTGTTTTTGGACGAATCCGTTAAATATATGACATAATTTTGGGACCAAGGGAAACCTTACAATTAGGTTTGAGGATGATGCGTCACGTACTGCGGACCTGCGGACGGACGGCTCGACGGACGGACGAATCACACGGTCTTCAATCTGATGATGGTGGTTAAAAGGAAATATTTAAATGGAAAGAGAAAAGTTGGTTAGACAAACAGGAAAAGAAAGATAAATGTCCAAATGTTTACAACATCATCGACATCTGGGTACTGCTGTGGTGATAGTTTCATTCATCTATTAATATTGTCTAATCTTATAACAAAAAAGTTTCAAAGGTCAAAGGTCATATCATTGTAGCCAATAGTGGTTAGAAGAGAGATCAAGGAGGGATCTGGATTGATATTGTTTAACTTTCTCTAAGCATCTACGCTAAATGAACGACGAACTCTTGTTGAATACTAGGTGAGTGCACATGTCCAGTGCGTATATTATTGACGAACCTACCTCGCTTTCACAGAGACAGTATCCTTAAAAAAACATGGGTGTTCATAAGACGTTTAAAATATCAAACCGGTGTAAATCGCACTTATGAAACTATTAAAAGATCAAGGTTTGATTTGGTTTTAAGATATTGTTTAAAGTACTATGATTTCAGGACGACCTATCTATATATGCGAGGCAGGTGAGTATGTTGAGTGTATTTTGGAAGCTGTAATATGCTGTTGACAGGACGTTAAGCAACAAAAATGTAGACATTGCAAATATGATAAAAACATTATTTGGCCAAAAACTGTGACAGTGAAGAATAAAATGAGTAAATAGCTTACTGCGAGATTAGACATGGGCTTACCTACACGGCCACTTTCTTCAAGGAGTATGGTTACCTTCCACGTTATGTGCGTATTTAGTCGGGGCAGCAAGAGTGATTAATATCAGCTGACATTACTCGTCTCGCAATGGTTGTAAAATGAAAAAAAGTTAGATTGATGAAAATATTACCATGGTAAAAAGGTATCGCAGTACTTGCTGAAAATATCAGAAATCGATCTTTTATCGAAGTTCAAAACGCAAAGTGAATACCACGTTTTTAACACAAATTTTGATAAGATGCGATAGAGTGCGAAATGAATTTAACTGCATCTTACAGCTGCTTTGTCCTTCCAGGACGATTGGTATTTAATGTGAAACAACAAAAACAAAAACTTCCGATACCTTTTTTGTGTATCCCACAATAAGGCAAACTTCCGTATTAATACCAGCACTGATTGATATCTACTTTGTAACAATATGTAAAATGTATTGTAACCGTTGTGATACCCGTGCTTATCTCCCTGGTATGTTAAATGAAACGTGTATTCCATAATGTTATCAGTCAGGAAACCCACCAATGAGAAAACATTCTACGTCGGTCTAAAGGTTGATGGAACTCTGATATTCTATTGTATAAATGATCGAACAACAAGAGGCCCATGTATCGTTCTCATCGCTTTAAATGATTTTCACAAATACGATAACATATCTTCTCACGTGAATTAAAATACTACGTTGGTGGAAAGTTGTTTGAAGTTGAAGACAAATTTCAATCCATCGACCCTAGATCTACGGCAAAGTCACTACTTTTTGACAAGTCGTTTGAACGTTTTAACCAATAGAATTCCTGTGAGTTTTTTTATTATTTAGAAGTCATTAAATGCATTTTGATGAAAATTGCAGTTAATAAAATTAAATTGTTTATAAACGGGATCAACATCGGCTGTCCATGATGTGCATTTTATTTAATGATTTAAAAAGGCAAATGGGAATCAAGATGTGTGATAGGTCACGGTCATTTCTATTTGCAAACCTCGTCAGACTTCACCTGAGGATCCGTCCATTATGATTTTAGGCATTCTGGTTATTAAGAAATCGTTTAAAGGAAAAAGTAACGACGCACGGCCGATGGAGGCAAGGCAATGGCATTCGCTCAATTTCGTTTTAAAATAAAAATATTGAAAGGTAGATGTCAAAACATTCACATAAATAATTCAATATGTTTATTATCGAAAATTATGGTTGTCATTATCCGGCGTGTAGGTTGTTATTATCCGGCGTGTAGGTTGTTATTATCCGGCGTTTAGGTTGTCATTATCCGGCGTGTAGATTGTTATTATCTGGCGTGTAGGTTGTCATTATCCGGCGTGTAGATTGTTATTATCCGGCGTGTAGGTTGTCATTATCCGGCGTGTAGGTTGTCATTATCCGGCGTGTAGGTTGTTATTATCCGGCGTGTAGGTTGTTATTATCCGCCGTGTAGGTTGTTATTATCCGCCGTGTAGGTTGTCATTATCCGGCGTGTAGGTTATTATTATCCGCGTGTAGGTTGTCATTATCCGGCGTGTAGGTTATTATTATCCGCCGTGTAGGTTGTTATTATCCGGCGTGTATTTTGGTATTATCCGGCGTGTAGGTTGTTATTATCCGGCGTGTAGGTTGTTTTTATCCGCCGTGTAGGTTGTCATTATCCGGCGTGTAGGTTATTATTATCCGGCGTGTAGGTTGTTATTATCCGGCGTGTATTTTGGTATTATCCGGCGTGTAGGTTATTATTATCCGGCGTGTAGGTTGTCATTATTCGGCGTGTATTTTGTTATCATCCGGCGTGTAGGTTGTTATTATCCGGCGTGTAGGTTGTCATTATCCGGCGCATTAACGGTGTACATTGCGTTAAGATATCACTCAGTATGACCGATATCTATACATATACATGTCTTCCAACAATATATTATATACCCCATATACTCCGTTATTTTCGATCGTTCTTTTGAAATTACTTTCTACATTTAAATCTCGACCATATTGCCCAAGCGCGCAAAGCATCGACTCTTCACAAGCTATGGTGTCCTTGGTTCATACGTATTTGTTACATCGTCTCGAAGACCTTAACCCTAACCTTGAAATACGCACTGATGGAAGAGCTACAATACAGATCAAAGGAAATCATCTTTGATCTTTTGTAGATATCAAATATACTATCAAAGTAGGAGTATTTTACTCTGCGTTTCTCCTTTCTGGGTGATGTAGAATGTAGACCTGACTGAAAGCACAAGAACACAAAAATTATCATTTATTGTTCATCCTCTACTGACATTGGTATTTGCACTCGATCCCATGAGGATACACTGCTGTTGTTTTTAATGCATATCATGGAAGCAGTGTTCAACTCTTTTTAACATATGAATTTCCCTATTAAAAGCCCTAGCGGCCTTGACGGTCAACTGAGATAAGCAATATTGAATTAAAAGGTTAAAGGGAAGTTATCAATTGTCATGAAATTGTGACACTGAAATAGTAAGCCAGTGTCAATACATGTATACCATCAAAATTGTCATCCTATACTAATAAATCTTACAAAGTTATTTCTAGTGGCAAATAAGAAACGTTATGACCATAAATTCGATTTTTCTCTATGAAAATAACAGTAAAGTTTTTAAAAACTTCCTCCCCAGGGAGAAATGTGAGACTCATTTTGGTAAAACACCTTTCATTGCTCCCATACAGAGTGCTTGATTCTACCATACCTGGATGTTGAAAAATGAAAAGATGTTTGAAATCACAGCCAATTTAATCCATTTTTGCCCCGCCCGTCAGCCCCTGTAGGTCAGCTCATCGTCCAATGGAAGCGATAAGGATGCGAAGATTACAAAAGTCATTATGGATAGTCTCTCCAGGCTGACGAAAGATGACAACTCAGTTGTTGATCGAGAGTGGAGGGATGTTTGGCCAGATTTGTTGTTACATGGTTTGACAACAAATATGCCGTCTTATCTAGAACCTGGGTAGTCTCGACATGGCCACGGGTAAACTAACCTCGATAAATCCATAACTAAGTCCAGATATCATAAGTCATATCACGGACGATTTAAGCCATGACTGTTTTTCAAACACAACTTGACTCCAGCTTTTTAATCAAGGCACTCGTTAGAATAGTCTCAATGGAATCCGAGGATCCAAATATGTTAAAACATGAGCGACAGGACAGGACGCTGGTAGCCAAAATGAAAGCGCGCCTTTGTGATCACAGCTTCGCTCAGCGTGTGAAAAATGAGTCCGAACTTACTAAACATCTTATTTCAGGTCACTTCACAATACTTTAATACAAAACAGATTTTCTCCTTCGCTCGTTTTTCTTTTAAAACATACGTAGCAATAATGTCAATTTTAATCATTTTGCATAATAACTATTTTTGACAATTTATTTCATACTGCTTGAAGATATATATTAGCATATAGTTACGAATGAACTACAAAAAGAGGGTTTTTCGACCCTCAGAAAATTTTGCTTAATGTAAAAAGAGTATATTCTTTCTCAAAATCCATCACATTTGTTCCTCGTGTTCACAATTTATTAAAACAGACTCTATACTTTGCATATGTGATATCTAAAATATCATATTTTATGATATTGTAGCATTTTCCCCCAAAATATACATTTTTGGCACAAAAAGGGTGCTATATTCTTGCGTATGTTCATGTTTGGACTTAACTTCCTATTTGAAAACGTACGACTGCAGAGACTACCAAAGAACAAAGAAGGGGAACAGGTTTATTCTTACCGTTATGGACGACGCAACAAGGTACCCAGAGGCTTTTGCATTAAAGAATGTGGACGCAGAAACCATAGCTAACACATTGGTGGAACGGTTCAGTAGGGTAGGAGTGCCTTGTGTTATTTTGACAGACCAGGGCACAAATTTCACCTCAAAAATGATACAAGAACTCTACCGTGTGATGGGAATCAAGGGCATAACAACATCGCCATATCACCCACAGACTAATGGGAAGGTGGAAAGATTTAACGCAACTCTCAAAGCTGTGTTAAAGAAACTCTGCACGTCAAATCAGGAAGCCTGGGACGAGCTGTTGCCATCTGCATTGTTTGCATATAGGGAAGTACTCCATGAGGAAACGGGATTCTCACCATTTGAGATGCTATATGGATGGCCGGTCAGAGGACCATTACAGATGTTAGAGCAAGCCATGACAGGCGAAGGGGAGCTTAGAAAATCTGTCATTGACCATGCTGTTCAGATGAGAGAAAAGCTCGCAATGGTGAGAGAAACAGTACAGGAAAACCTGACAATCAAACGGCAAAAGATCAAGGAGTGGTACGACAGGAACGCCACAAAACGGGAACTTCGACCTGGGGACGAGGTTCTACTATTATTACCATCAGACACGTCAAAAATGGTCGCCTAATGGAAAGGACCATATAGGGTCATAAGGAAAGTCAACAACGTCAACTATGAGGTCAATGTTGGAGGACGTCGTAAACGAGTTATTTTTCATATCAATCTACTACGGAAGTACAATAGAGCTGTCCAAAACGTCATGTTTGTCGAAAAGGTTGATATCGCCGATTCTGATTTGGACGGTTCTAATTCAAAATTGGAAGTAACACTGGATGTTACACTTGGCAAAATGTTAGATAAGTCACAGCGCCAAGAAATCCGTCAGCTTTGTCAAGAATACAGTGATGTCATAAATCCTAATCCGGGAAAAACATTGTTAGTTATGCACAGCCTGAGGACAGCACGTGAGAAACCAATCCGTCAACAGCCATACAGAATTCCTCAAGCCAAAAAAGACAAGAGGTGAAGAAAATGTTGGATGAAATGATAGAGCGTGGTTACATAACACCTTAGTTTTGGTGGAAAAGAAGGATACTACAACTCGGCTATGTGTGGATTACAGGAATCTCAACGACGTGACTGTATGTGACGGTACACAATACCCAGGGTGGACGAGATATTTGAAAAGCTAGGCAAAGCTCAATACCTCAGCACTATGGACCTAGCAAAGGGATACTGGCAGATACCTCTGTCTCCAGATTCACAGGAAAAGTCAGCATTCGTAACTGAATTTGGACACTTCCAATTCAAGGTAATGCCTTTTGGTATGAAAACAGCTCCTGCTACATTTGCAAGGATGATGGACAGACTGTTAGCAGGAGTAGAACATGTGGTCGCTTTCTTTGATGATATAGTGGTATACAGCAACACATGGAAGGAACACCTTGAACATATCAAGACTGTATTGGACAAACTTCGGGAAAGTGGATTAACAGTAAGGCCATCAAAATGTCAATTTGGTGAAGAGGAACTTGACTGTCTGGGACACATTGTCGGGAAATAAAGCTTAAACCAGATAGTCGGAAGGTTCAAGCCATGGTTGACTTCCCCCTCCCACAAACCAAAAAAGGGATTACTCAGTAGGTCATTTCTAGGTATGACTGGTTACTATCGGCGTTTCATTCAGGCTCTTGTAAGGATATTTAACGTCCTGTCAACAGCTGTAGTCATTTAAGGACGGATGTGGTCATCTTGTAAGGATATTTAACGTCCTGTCAACAGCTGTAGTCATTTAAGGACGGATGTGGTCATCTTGTTAGGATATTTAACGTCCTGTCAACAGCAGCTGTGGTCATTTAAGGACGGGTTTGATCACAGCAAATAGAGTCAGTCCTGGTGTGGCCGTGGAAGGAGTAACTTGTTAAGCTCGATACTCAGGCCATACATGTTATCATTGTTGTAACTTGTGATAATACTCAACATTTGTACGTGAGAACGGTTGTTGCTGGTCTTTTGTATAACATAAGGATAGTACAACATAGAGGGGTAACACCCAAGTTTCTTGTAAAGTTGTCCAGATTAAAGTTTACTAACCACTTATGTATTCATGAAAAATCATTATTGAAAATATGAACAGCTACTGTAGAATTTTCTACTGTCATATACCGGGGAGTATCATCATTGAGAAATCAAACCTGTCATATACTAGCATCTAATCAAAATACATAACCGTAATCGGGATTTGTGTCAGCGTACATGTTCCTTGTATTCTTTCCAATAACATGTTTTCGCTAGGGTGTGCTACATACTCATGATTCAGTCGTCTATAACCACATTTTGATTACCTATCCTATACCTTACGGAGAGACCAATCGTCATTGATCATCCTGTTATCGCTTCCAGCCTAATTCACCGCACGTGCTGAAGGCGTCACATAAACTTCCTGGTTGATTGGGTAATTTGTCTCTTGTGAAGCTGACTAAGATAACAAATAACAGTGTGTAATTAACAAATAGACAATAAAAATGGACATTTCAGCGCATTCAAAAACCTGAGACCACAAAATCGACACGGAAAGATACAATTAGTACACGATATGAGGCCCAGAAAATAACATCACGTAAACATATATATCATAGTCAAAGTCGATTTCACATGGGCGATATAAAGACTAGTAACACACAGACCGCTGGAAAAGTACAAGGAGAATACGACTGTAGTTGTTTCAGAGAGGTAGGCTTCTTCTGTTTTATCCTTCTAAGGCTCGTCGGCTGCCGAGGAACATACTAAATCGGTCAAAATAAAGGTAACCAGCCAGATGGAGAGGTACAGGTGCACAAACCTCCTACTTCAATAAATGACGTAAATTTAAGGTTGATTGTTTGTATACTACATTCAGTACAGTTGTATATTTGGAACTGCGCCAGTACACGAATGAAATAAAACTAGGAATTCAGGTAAAGGCGCAAGCAGTGTCTACCACCTGCAATCTAGTTCGTACAGACTTAACCAACATTAATCTTTAGTAAAATAGCATTTTGTTACCATAGAATTAATAACGTTTGTTTGCTTGCTGTTTTTTTCGGCTTAAGAATCTATGTAATACCTGGTGGTTACTTCACTGAACAACATACGGGAGGCCAGTTGCACATTATCCAAATTAATTAGGATAAAAAGTGTCTACACCAAGGATTCAAACACGTCAGCACAGACCGTTAAGTATCACTTCGTCATAATACTGCAGTATTAAAGTAGATCTTCGTACATAGCAATCAGTATACATTATTCCATTTTCAAAGGTATCTAGAAGGTAACGCTTCCATACAGACCTTCATACGGAACGACATTTAGATAAGTTACACTTCCAAATGCAAAATTAATAACGTTTGTTTGCTTGCTGTTTTTTTCGGCATAAGAATCTATGTAATACCTGGTGGTAGATAAGTCACACTTCCAAATGCAAAATTACTTAGAAAGTAACACTTCTATACACAACAGTATTAAAGGAGAACTTCGTACACAACGATTTCTAGTTAAGCAACTTCTTGCGCTTCCAAAAACACTAATATTAAAGTAAACCTGCATGCATGACCATATATAGAAAAAATATGACACATCAAGATATGAAAATACATCGTGCAAATGCAAAATGTACAACACTGTTCAATACGAAATCAAATTCGATTCAACAACGCTAAACGCTAAACACTAAAACAACAAAACCAAAAAAATGCCCTACCGCTGTTTTGACTGTCAGGAACTCGGCAGTGATACGAACGGCATGTGTTAAAGAGGCGGTTGACAAAAAAATGATTGCCGATATCTTTTTATAGAGCAGTCGCATAACCCTTATAACAATAAAATCATCTTCAGTGAATTCGATGAAACTACAGAAAGGTTGACAGGGAGACTTGAAAAAGTACAAGAATAAGACAAGGTGTTCCGAAAGAGTTAGTGTTTTCTGTTTTATCGACGACAACGACAATCCAAGCAAATAATCTCACAATCTTAAAGTAAAACAAGGCAGATAACAACTCCCTAGCAAACTAACGAGCATCAAAGAGGTCCAGCTTCATATCGCATAAGTAAAAAGGGTACTTCATGATGAGATCACTATGACTACAGTAAATGTTCCCACATCCGTCATAAATCAGCATCTTTTAAAACCCTGTGTTGTGTGTTTTAACATTATGTAGATAGCAACAGAACTCTGATTCTGTATCTAGTTGTATTTGGAAAACATCCGAGATATAACGAACCACGATAATATTGTACGACAGTTTTCCGTTGTAATGCCTCGCTCAGACTTCCATTGTTTATGGGATCAATTTACCCAACACATCCTGGAAATGACGCCACGACCTGTGATCCCGAAATTTGATAATATGGAAATGACCATCCTCGCTTCGGCAGTAAAACGAATATTTACAACAAATGACCAACTGTTGACTAGTGCATGCATATCAGAATATTTTCAATACATGTACTAACAGCACACTTTCGTCCACGAGTTCCTTTGAAAGCTTCTTTATCAGCTCAAAGGGAGACAACTTTAGCATCTTGACAGGCACTGCTTTGACTCAGCTCTACGACAGTTGAGTTGACCTATCGGTAACATTAGATTTCATTTTTTATCAAAACATTTCAGGACTGTAAACATTCATAATTTTTGTCGTTTATATTTAATTACAACGCATGTAAGTTATATTTTGGGACATTATATGTTTAAAGTTACTTAGTTTACTTTGTATATACCTGGTTTATCAACGGAATTCCATATTTATGTATTAGCGTATCGATGTCTGCCATCTTATCACCTTCTAAACATTTTTATGTTATCTTTACGAATTGCTGAAGGGAAAATGTAGGCTAGTTGTCTTTGTGATAGTTCCCGTTTCTATTTTGTAGACTCTACAGGTTAATCGTTGGTTTCGCTGGGTTCAACCAATATTGAACGTGAAATCTGCGTTCATAATCATGAGTGCTCCGAAGCGACTGTATCCTTGGCGCATTACCTTCGAACCCCTTAAAATCATTTCACGCTAGCTACGCTATGTCGACAAACTGCCACCAAACAAGTTTATAAATTAATAGAAGTGTGTTTATACTATAAGATTTATTAAAAACAGTTTCTATTAATTTTTATTTCCTCAAGTGAGTATTATATAAAAAACAAAAATGCAGAGCATGTATTATATTTAGATAAAATTTATTACAGTTCAAATTTACAGACTCTACTTAGATAATTGAGTCTTCTAAACAGTGTCATCAATAACATTCATATTCATAGTAACTATGACCTTGACCTTTGACCTGTGGACCTGAAAAGCAATCACAAGAAAGCTATTTTGGTAAGGAAACACTGTATGAAGTTTGAGGTTGATCGGCCAAAGGGAAATGACGTTATTGCGAAAAAACTAATTTTCTATTTATAGTAACAATGACTTTGACCTTCGGACCTAAAAACAATTCAAAGCAAGCACTGGTGGTAGAGAAGCATTATATGAAGTTTAAGCTTGATCGGCCAAAGTGAACCCAAGTTATCGTGGGGACAACAACGCCGACATAGTAATACCTATATATCGCTATTGGCAGGCAGGCAACACAAAAACGACTTTACCACTCATCCAATTTCCAAGAAACTCCACTAACAGATTACAAACATCAGTTCTCGTCCGAGTTCGACTTCCAAGCTTGTGCGGATAAACAACATCTCGCTGTTATTATAAACAGAAATCAACAAAACTTTTTACTGATTTGTATGAAACTACACGCGTATGATCACAAACATCTCTTTTTAAACTTTTTTGATTTCCCACCATTTAAAAGATATGTCACTGTTACTATCAATAGAAACTAAGAAAATTTTCGCGTGATTCTAAAGGCTCCATTGCTTTTCTGATTCGTTCCAAACTTCACACGTGTTCGTCTCCGTCTCCGTGAATTGTCCAAATCGACGTGTGTCGATTCTCTGGTGACATGAGGGGACTGCTTCCCTCATGGGTTGGAGTCTGAGGGTTGACTGGTCTGTAATTTGGAGACGACTCCCTGGTCTAAAGGTAATCTTGTGGTGATGTGTCTGGACTTCCGGCGGCGGAGGGGGTCCTTGTCTTCTTTTCCTGCCGAATCTCCAGGCTGTCTATGAATATTGATTTTGGTTATGGGAAATTAAGAAGTCATTTTCTAATAGAATAAAAAATGACATGAGGCCGAAAGATGTTAGGTTTGAGTGGAAAGTGGAATGTTAGTGTACGGTTATTCAGTACTGATAGCGGGATTGTCAACTCAGGGTGGGTTGGGTGGTGGCAGGTTTGGGGTGGGTGGTGGAATGGGGTTGGAGGGGGGGGGGTTTAGGTTATGTTATATGTATTTAGCTGAGAGGTTAGAGGGGTAGAAGAGGAACTAATACCAGTTGAGAGGTTTAGTCGCCCTTTTTAGGACCCCCATACCTTAAACGATGTCCTAATTATACTCGAAAATACGCTATCATGTAGAGGTTTAGTCTCCCGACATTACTAATGTCTGTAAAACGACCCTTTTTAGGGTTTATATTTAGATTTTGGTGGTAAGGGGCAGTTCTAAAATTATCTCCTGTTGTAGTTCGTTCCATACAGTAGATTTGGATTGATGGTGTTATGTGTTGGTGCTATGTCAGTATCAGTGTCATTAGTTACTGTAATGTTTGTTGTCTTATTTGTCATGTGAATGCGCGGGCGGGGGATAGAGTAGTGTTTCGTGGCGAGTGTGTTTTTGGCATGTATATGTATTTATTGGGTTATGGTTAGTCGTTCTGCCCTTGGTCCAGCGTTGAAGAAATTGCTCTGTATTAAGTCTTATCGAGTGTACAAAACCCGAATCCGACTGATCATCAGTCCATGACCGTTGTATCCTGAGATTCCCGTCTATGTGTAACCTAGACTGGACAATGGACCTTGTACTTGTGTAGTTGGTATATGTATATTTGTTTGTAAGAGTTATCTCCCTTGTGATGCTTGTTTTTAAATGTGGTCAACGTAGTCCGGTTGTGTTAGGTATTGTAGTATCAGTTTGTGGATCTACTGGACTAGGTTGTAGTATTGTATGTATGTTGTTTTGGGATACATTTAGTTTCTCTAATTCCTGTAGAAATGTTTGGCGTGCTGTAGAAGATATTGTCCATTGTTTCTAAATTGTTGCAGTGACGACAGTTCGGTCTTTCCACATTTGGTTGACGTTTGCATTTAATTTAGTATGGCCCAATGTGAGCCTTGTTATAATTCTATCATTTTTTTGTATTTGTCCGGAAGTTTGGGTATGTAGGTTTTGTTGTTACTCTCCTAAGTTTTTCATTACTGCTGATGTTCGTCCAAAATTTTGTCCACGATAGATCTATTGATTTATTGATCATTGAATAAACTTCTTCTTTAGAATGGTCTTCTTTACAAAGAATGAAGTTTTTATCTAAAGATTTTTATTAATCTATCTGCCATATCATTCCCTGGTATGCCAACATGTGCAGGTATGTATTCTAAGGTTATTGGTATTTTTGCTTGTGTAGAATGTCCAGTGTGTTTATGATTGAGTGTATTTCTGTGGGCCTAGTGCTATTTCCTGTCTCTATCGAGTGTAATGATGAGAGGCTGACTGTGAGTATTACTGCACCGCCTGGAGGTTTGATGTCGTCTACCAGTGTTAGAGCTAACCCTATTGCTATTATTTCACATGTATAGACTGAGCATCTGTCTGTAAGTCTGATGGATAGTGTGATGCCTGGAGAGAATATACCTAGTCCTACTCTATCTGTTTTGGGTTTTAGATCCGTCAGTGTATATCTTAGTACGTTTTCTGTATTTTTGATTGTGGATAGTACGATATTTTTGGCTGCTAATGGATTTTCCTTTTTCAATATTTCTAAACTGATTTGGAGTGTAACTAATTTCCAAGGCGGGGTGGGGTTGTGGGTGATTTCTGTTATTTCGATGTCTGTTAGTTCGTGTTCTGTTGATAGTGTGTGTATTATGTGGTTGTAAGCTTACGCTTACATAATCCGGGGTCCCTGCGGCAGAGGCAGTGCCGTCACAGTTGAGCGAACCCGATCATGTCTTTGTTAGAGTAATTACTGGAAGTTTCAAACGACAGTACATATTATTATACGAGTGTTAAACTTGTTATGGCTGAGATAATTGGATAACCCATGGTCATCGGTCCGTGTTCAAAACCGAGTGGGGATTCCCCACATTCACATGTCACTTAAACGCTTGAATATGTGTATTCAGCCAACCTGAAAAAGCGCTTTAATGATTCAGAATGACACAAGCATGGCGAAGACGTCTACGATAGGATGATTGTTTCTGGTGTCACAACAGATAAAAACGATCGGCTTTTGGCTTTTGTGGATGATGACGGTGTTAGAAATCACAGCCTTACTAATTATCCCAAAGCACGCGTGTTGTTTCGATACGTAGGAGTAGGCCTATCTACTACCTGCAGACTGTACGCAATGTAAACATAACGGGCTACCACGCGTGACTGAGGATATCACTGGAACATAAGTTTTGCAGCAGCACTGACACTGACTTGTATGAAGCAGCCTTCCAACACTGGAGTGCCAGCAAAAGGAGGAGGATTCTTTTCCCTTCCGAGTAGTAGACTTTTTAAAGACAATGTTGAGTGAACATTTTTCACCCTGACAGGTGTACTACAGTGACATTCGTTTACAATACAACACAGTAACTCTAGTGATTTCTGTACAAGAACAATGCAAATACAGAAATGAATTCAAGGTCAGCTAGTGTATTTCAAACAAGTGTCAATACAGAAAAGTGTAACTCTAGTGATTTCTGTACAAGAACAATGCAATATAGAAATTAATTCAAGGTCAGCTAGTGTATTTCAAACAAGTGTCAATACAGAAAAGTGTAACTCTAGTGATTTCTGTACAAGAACAATGCAATATAGAAATGAATTTAAGGACAGTTAGTGTATTTCAAACAAGTGTCAATACAGAAAAGTGTGACTTATTTAATGAGAGTGTAATTAATTAAAGTAAAATTGTTTTGTTATTTATATTGGTTATGTATTGTAAAGTATTATTCATTGGTGCTTTGTAATAAAGAAGTTTAAAATTAAAATTTTTGTGTGTTTAGTTTTCCATGATGTAAGGTTAATTAGATTTAGTTGATGTAACACAACTTGATTTTCATATATGATTGGGTGAATTAAGTTAGCTTAAACAACAGCTTGGTTAATGTTCAATAGTTTATCAATATATCCCATATAGGTAGTTCACTGGGGTGTGGATAATTACTTGCATATATACATTTAGGTTGGTGTAGTCTGTGCCACGATAATCTTATCAGTGGGTGTACAGCTTCGGCCAGTTAATTAATTAGAGACTATCCCCACTTCCTTGATAATTAAACTTATGTAATTTATCGTTCGGACAGTGGCCACCTAGTGGTGGAGTAATTATCAGGGTCTATTTCAAGTAACAAATTAGCACGGGGAATCTCAACTTGCACCTCGAGTACAGGTGGCTATACTTCAGCAATCGTATCATTTAGCAACAAGTGAAGTCTATATTAGGAGATGGCCCGACAAGCTTGGCCAAGAGTGGATAAAAAGGGGGGAGATCTTTAGGTTAGGGCGACAGCCTTGGGGGAGCCCAGCAGACGGACAGACGACACCACACCTATATACAGTGCCAGCAATAAACCACAGAAGTACCAGCAGCAGAGTTTGTCTCTTGTTTTGTTACATTGATTCAATTTCTTGAAAAGGCTTCAATCAAACGTTACTCGCCAATATGCCAAGGCTACTCTCTGAAGAAATTGGCTACTAAAAATCACACTTGGCTATTTTTTTGGCTACTGATAATTTTGGTTCAGGGTGAGCCCTGTAAGGGGATTTTTCATGTTTTTTTTGTTTTTCTATATGTTGTGTTTTTTGCTTGTTGAATTAGTGTATTTGGTGGGAAGTGTTTGGCTAATCGTTGTGTCCTAGCCCAGTATTTGAGTATGAATGAGTTGCGTTTGAGTTGGAGTGGTTGTTGTTCGCCGGCCTCTGCTGGACTGTTGGTGTGTTTTTGATCGCACCTAGGACTATCCTAAATACTTTGTGTTGTATGGTGTCAAATGTTTTGAGGACCTTATCTAAGACTGTCGTGTAGACCTGGGAGCCATAATCAATTATTGATTTGATCGATATTCTATGGAGTTTAATTAAGTTTCTTTTTTTGGTTCCCCAATTTTCCCCAGAGATATAAGAGAGAGTATTTAGTGTTTTTGCACATCAGTTTTTGATATATTTAATATGAGGAATCCATGATAGATTTGGAAATTTGATTCGCCTCGCAAATAACATGGCCACTGTTTTTTTTCTTTTGAAATTTTGAAGCCCCAGATATTCTCCCATTCTTGTATTGTGTCTGTTGTTCTTTGTACTATGCTTCGTGTCTATGTTGTTTTCTGTGCGCCAAACACTGGTGTTATCTGACCTACTATTCCTATGTTATATTTATTTCTGCCTTCCGTTAGTTTTTTTTATCAAGTTTATTAATGTAAATGTTCGATAGGGTTGGAGATATTACGCTACCTTAGGGGACTCCTTTGTCTAATATATGTTCCTTAGAGTATTCATTATTTACTTTAATTGTTCTATCCTTAAGAAAATCTGTGATAAATCTAAAAATATTTCCGGTTATGCCTACATCTTTAAGGGATAGCAAAAGATTCTCATGCCAAACTAGATCGTATGCTTTCTCTAGATCGAGGAATACTGCTAGAGTGTGTCTTTGAGTACTTAACTGATTTTTTGTATCTGAAGCCTAATCAAGTGTGGACCTCTGTTTTCGGAATCCACTTTGATTATGACTAATTGTATTATTTGCTGTAAGTAAGTGTTGAATTATATTGTTTATCATTGTTTTTACTGTCTTACAGAGGTGGGAGGTCAGTGTTATAGGTCTATAGGAGACCGGATTTTCTTTATCCTTACCAGGTTTTAGAATGGGCATTACTTCGGCATTATTCCAAGGTTTAGGATATTTCCTGTTTTCCAAACAGTGTTTATGTATTTTATAATGATATTTATATTGTGTGGACATTTTTTAAGATGGTATATCATAATTTGTCTATGCCTGGTGAAGTAATTTTCTTTTGTTTTAATGCCTTATGGTATTCATTTAGGATGAATGAGATATTAAGGCCAGTATTGATGGGACCCGGAGCAGTAACGATATGGGGGAGTTTTTGTTATCTAAAACTTTTTGCTTTGCAGTTATTGTTGC